>NC_141162.1:127087932-127442932 GCF_053477565.2 Lygodium microphyllum | reverse complement strand
CTAAACCCTAAACCCTAAACCCTAAACCCTAAACCCTAAACCCTAAACCCTAAACCCTAAACCCTAAACCCTAAACCCTAAACCCTAAACCCTAAACCCTAAACCCTAAACCCTAAACCCTAAACCCTAAACCCTAAACCCTAAACCCTAAACCCTAAACCCTAAACCCTAAACCCTAAACCCTAAACCCTAAACCCTAAACCCTAAACCCTAAACCCTAAACCCTAAACCCTAAACCCTAAACCCTAAACCCTAAACCCTAAACCCTAAACCCTAAACCCTAAACCCTAAACCCTAAACCCTAAACCCTAAACCCTAAACCCTAAACCCTAAACCCTAAACCCTAAACCCTAAACCCTAAACCCTAAACCCTAAACCCTAAACCCTAAACCCTAAACCCTAAACCCTAAACCCTAAACCCTAAACCCTAAACCCTAAACCCTAAACCCTAAACCCTAAACCCTAAACCCTAAACCCTAAACCCTAAACCCTAAACCCTAAACCCTAAACCCTAAACCCTAAACCCTAAACCCTAAACCCTAAACCCTAAACCCTAAACCCTAAACCCTAAACCCTAAACCCTAAACCCTAAACCCTAAACCCTAAACCCTAAACCCTAAACCCTAAACCCTAAACCCTAAACCCTAAACCCTAAACCCTAAACCCTAAACCCTAAACCCTAAACCCTAAACCCTAAACCCTAAACCCTAAACCCTAAACCCTAAACCCTAAACCCTAAACCCTAAACCCTAAACCCTAAACCCTAAACCCTAAACCCTAAACCCTAAACCCTAAACCCTAAACCCTAAACCCTAAACCCTAAACCCTAAACCCTAAACCCTAAACCCTAAACCCTAAACCCTAAACCCTAAACCCTAAACCCTAAACCCTAAACCCTAAACCCTAAACCCTAAACCCTAAACCCTAAACCCTAAACCCTAAACCCTAAACCCTAAACCCTAAACCCTAAACCCTAAACCCTAAACCCTAAACCCTAAACCCTAAACCCTAAACCCTAAACCCTAAACCCTAAACCCTAAACCC
This sequence comes from Lygodium microphyllum, assembly GCF_053477565.2. NCBI lineage: Eukaryota > Viridiplantae > Streptophyta > Polypodiopsida > Schizaeales > Lygodiaceae > Lygodium > Lygodium microphyllum. Next base: position 127,441,888 of record NC_141162.1, on the reverse strand, counting down.
TAAACCCTAAACCCTAAACCCTAAACCCTAAACCCTAAACCCTAAACCCTAAACCCTAAACCCTAAACCCTAAACCCTAAACCCTAAACCCTAAACCCTAAACCCTAAACCCTAAACCCTAAACCCTAAACCCTAAACCCTAAACCCTAAACCCTAAACCCTAAACCCTAAAACCCTAAACCCTAAACCCTAAACCCTAAACCCTAAACCCTAAACCCTAAACCCTAAACCCTAAACCCTAAACCCTAAACCCTAAACCCTAAACCCTAAACCCTAAACCCTAAACCCTAAACCCTAAACCCTAAACCCTAAACCCTAAACCCTAAACCCTAAACCCTAAACCCTAAACCCTAAACCCTAAACCCTAAACCCTAAACCCTAAACCCTAAACCCTAAACCCTAAACCCTAAACCCTAAACCCTAAACCCTAAACCCTAAACCCTAAACCCTAAACCCTAAACCCTAAACCCTAAACCCTAAACCCTAAACCCTAAACCCTAAACCCTAAACCCTAAACCCTAAACCCTAAACCCTAAACCCTAAACCCTAAACCCTAAACCCTAAACCCTAAACCCTAAACCCTAAACCCTAAACCCTAAACCCTAAACCCTAAACCCTAAACCCTAAACCCTAAACCCTAAACCCTAAACCCTAAACCCTAAACCCTAAACCCTAAACCCTAAACCCTAAACCCTAAACCCTAAACCCTAAACCCTAAACCCTAAACCCTAAACCCTAAACCCTAAACCCTAAACCCTAAACCCTAAACCCTAAACCCTAAACCCTAAACCCTAAACCCTAAACCCTAAACCCTAAACCCTAAACCCTAAACCCTAAAACCCTAAACCCTAAACCCTAAAACCCTAAACCCTAAACCCTAAACCCTAAAACCCTAAACCCTAAACCCTAAACCCTAAACCCTAAACCCTAAAACCCTAAAACCCTAAAACCCTAAAACCCTAAACCCTAAACCCTAAAACCCTAAAACCCTAAACCCTAAAACCCTAAAACCCTAAACCCTAAACCCTAAACCCTAAACCCTAAACCCTAAACCCTAAACCCTAAACCCTAAACCCTAAACCCTAAACCCTAAACCCTAAACCCTAAACCCTAAACCCTAAACCCTAAACCCTAAACCCTAAACCCTAAACCCTAAACCCTAAACCCTAAACCCTAAACCCTAAACCCTAAACCCTAAACCCTAAACCCTAAACCCTAAACCCTAAACCCTAAACCCTAAACCCTAAACCCTAAACCCTAAACCCTAAACCCTAAACCCTAAACCCTAAACCCTAAACCCTAAACCCTAAACCCTAAACCCTAAACCCTAAACCCTAAACCCTAAACCCTAAACCCTAAACCCTAAACCCTAAACCCTAAACCCTAAACCCTAAACCCTAAACCCTAAACCCTAAACCCTAAACCCTAAACCCTAAACCCTAAACCCTAAACCCTAAACCCTAAACCCTAAACCCTAAACCCTAAACCCTAAACCCTAAACCCTAAACCCTAAACCCTAAACCCTAAACCCTAAACCCTAAACCCTAAACCCTAAACCCTAAACCCTAAACCCTAAACCCTAAACCCTAAACCCTAAACCCTAAACCCTAAACCCTAAACCCTAAACCCTAAACCCTAAACCCTAAACCCTAAACCCTAAACCCTAAACCCTAAACCCTAAACCCTAAACCCTAAACCCTAAACCCTAAACCCTAAACCCTAAACCCTAAACCCTAAACCCTAAACCCTAAACCCTAAACCCTAAACCCTAAACCCTAAACCCTAAACCCTAAACCCTAAACCCTAAACCCTAAACCCTAAACCCTAAACCCTAAACCCTAAACCCTAAACCCTAAACCCTAAACCCTAAACCCTAAAACCCTAAACCCTAAACCCTAAACCCTAAACCCTAAACCCTAAACCCTAAACCCTAAACCCTAAACCCTAAACCCTAAACCCTAAACCCTAAACCCTAAACCCTAAACCCTAAACCCTAAACCCTAAACCCTAAACCCTAAACCCTAAACCCTAAACCCTAAACCCTAAACCCTAAACCCTAAACCCTAAACCCTAAACCCTAAACCCTAAACCCTAAACCCTAAACCCTAAACCCTAAACCCTAAACCCTAAACCCTAAACCCTAAACCCTAAACCCTAAACCCTAAACCCTAAACCCTAAACCCTAAACCCTAAACCCTAAACCCTAAACCCTAAACCCTAAACCCTAAACCCTAAACCCTAAACCCTAAACCCTAAACCCTAAACCCTAAACCCTAAACCCTAAACCCTAAACCCTAAACCCTAAACCCTAAACCCTAAACCCTAAACCCTAAACCCTAAACCCTAAACCCTAAACCCTAAACCCTAAACCCTAAACCCTAAACCCTAAACCCTAAACCCTAAACCCTAAACCCTAAACCCTAAACCCTAAACCCTAAACCCTAAACCCTAAACCCTAAACCCTAAACCCTAAACCCTAAACCCTAAACCCTAAACCCTAAACCCTAAACCCTAAACCCTAAACCCTAAACCCTAAACCCTAAACCCTAAACCCTAAACCCTAAACCCTAAACCCTAAACCCTAAACCCTAAACCCTAAACCCTAAACCCTAAACCCTAAACCCTAAACCCTAAACCCTAAAACCCTAAAACCCTAAACCCTAAACCCTAAACCCTAAACCCTAAACCCTAAACCCTAAACCCTAAACCCTAAACCCTAAACCCTAAACCCTAAACCCTAAACCCTAAACCCTAAACCCTAAACCCTAAACCCTAAACCCTAAACCCTAAACCCTAAACCCTAAACCCTAAACCCTAAACCCTAAACCCTAAACCCTAAACCCCAAACCACAAACCCCAAAACCCTAAACCCTAAACCCTAAACCCTAAACCCTAGACCCTAAACCCTAAACCCTCAACCCTAAACCCTCAACCCTCAACCCTCAACCCTCAACCCTCAAATAGACCCCAAAACCCTCAACCCTCAAATAGACCCCAAAACCCTAAACCCTAAACCCTAAACCCTAAACCCTCAACCCTCAACCCTCAACCCTCAACCCTCAATCCTAAAACCCTAAAAACCCGAAACCCGAAACCCGAAACCCGAAACTCGAAATCCGAAATCCGAAACCCTAAACCCTAAGCCCTAAACCCTAAACCCTAGACCCTAAGCCCTAGACCTTAAGCCCTTAACCCTTAACCCTTAACCCTTAACCCTTAATCTTTAACCCTTAACCCTAGATTGAACCAGCAATTTAGCGATATGTAGGTTTGAGGAGGTCGTGGTAAATTTAAAGGCAGGGGGAGCTTTAGAGGAAGAGGTGGATGGCAGAACAGAGGCTCTAACAACTCTGGCATTGTGTTTCACTACTGTGGCAAAACATGTTATATTGCAGCCCAATGTTATGCTAAGAAAGATGATATTCACAGTGGTAAGTTGCAGCAAGGAAACTATGGATCGTCTTCACGATAGAATGAAGATAAAAATGAACGTCTATTTGTTATGCAGCATATGATGAATGCTGTTACAAGAAAGGGAACACATGATGATGTTTGCTATGTTGATTCAAGTGCATCCAATCATATGACCAGCCATGCAAAATGATTTGGAGAGATGCAGGATTTGCAAAGTGCAGGTTATGTGCAGATGGGTGATGATTCATGCCACCCAATCTTACACATTGAAAAAGCTCCCTTGTCCTTACACGATGGTAAGACAAAGAGTCTTTCAGATGTATTACATGTGCCATCTATTATAAAGAACTTGGTGTCAGTCGGTCAAATGATAGAGCAAGGGCTACAAGTCAGATTTAATACAAAGGGTTGCTTTGTAGAAGACTTCAATGACAAGTGCAGGTTGGTAGCAAAGGGAAGTAGAGTTACTCTGGATGTTGGAATTCCTACTATGAATGCTGCTATGTATGCTAAAGGAAAAGGTGTTGTTGCAGATATTGAAATTTGGCACAAATACATTGGACATACAAATGTACAAAGACTGAAATTCACAACAACAGAAACGAGGCATAGATGCGCATTTTAGACGCGCCTTGATGGATGAAAAGAATATGCCTAAGCATTTCTGGTCTGAGGCTGTTCATAGTGCTGTTTATATTATGAACAGAACTCCCACAGCTGCAGTTCATGGTATGACCCCCGAAGAATGTTTTACAGGTAAGAAGCCTGATGTCTCACACTTGAAAGTGTTTGGCTGCATTGCATATGTTCATGTGCCAGATGAGTTGTGGAAGAAACTGGATCCAAAGGCTGAAAAGTGTGTCTTTATTGGATACTCTTTAGAGCAGAAAGGGTATCGATGTTATAACCTTGTTACATGTAAGTTCAGAGTGATCAGGGATGTCATCTTTGATGAAATGAGCAGTTGGTATGCATCTAGTGGTGATGCATTGGATGATGATGATGATCATGACACTTATGTGCAGGCTGAAAAGCAAGAATCACGAACTCTTAGTGGACTAGAGACATCATATGGTAGTCCTTGGTCTGGGAGACTAAGGAGTACCTCTACATCTTCGGGTGCATCTAGTAGCACTACAGGTAAAGACAAAGGAAAGAATAAAGTGTCCGAAGGTATTGATGCAGTTCTTGATGGAGACTCCAGTGGCTCAGAGAGCTTGGATGATGAGCTTGGCATTCCTTCAGTGAGGACTCCAGGTGTGTAGAGAGCACGTGTTAATGCAAAGACTCCATTGAGTGATCCACTGGTACGTAGGTCTAGCAGGGTGAGATACCCTATTAAAAGATTTGGTTTTGAAGGTTATGCGGCTCACCATTATGCTTATATGGTGAAACTAGTTGAGGATGTTGAGCCCACATGTTTTGAGAAGGCTGTTGGTCATGCTCATTGGGATGCAGCAATGGATGAGGAGATGGCTGCATTAGAGTCCAATAAGACTTGGGATCTAGTATCATTGCTGAAGGGCAAGAAAGCTATTGGATATAAGCGGGTTTATAAGATTAAGTACAATGCAGATGGTTCTATTAGTAGGTACAAAGCTAGGCTGGTTGCAAAAGGCTATGCCCAGACGTATGGGAAGAAGAAGAAGAAATCAGCAAGAAAACGTTTTGTCCTCCATCTCTCTTCTTATCTCTTGAGTGAGCTTCTCCTTGTGTATTCTGTGTGTGTTCGGCGCAGCATCTTGAGCAAGTCCCCCCACCACATGATTCTTGACATATGTGGGTCCTCCCATGCTCCTAGGGCTATCTTAACCTAAGTTTGGATCACAATGTGCATCCCTTCCGTATGAATACAAGCTGCACTTAGGTTCCAATTCCAAGTTGGTATCATTGAGATGGTGAGGGTCTTACAACCACTTGGGCCATCCAAGTTCATTGCTCAACTCCTTCATTTGGCGTAACTCATCGCTTTTTAGACCCTTGGCTTCCATGATGGGATACCCCCGCAGGAGTAATCCAAGTCACTTAGACCTGTCTTCAAGGCGGTCTATGATCACAAAATCATCAAGATAATCGATAAATATCTTGTCCATGAGCTCACAAAAGGTAGCTGGTGCATTAGTAAGCCATTCTGGCATGACCAACCATTCATAGCTTCCATATTGGCTTCTGAAAGCCGTCTTCAGCTCGTCCCCTTCTGCTATTCTGATTTGGTGGTACCCTGACCTCAAGTCAATTCTACTGAAGTAGCGTGCTCCTTGCAATCGATCCAGCTTTTCATCTACCACCGGCACAGGGTACCTGTTTTTCACTATAAATTTATTGAGAGCTCTGTAATCTATATAGAGACAAAGAGACCCATCCTTTTTCTTGACAAATAGGACTGGAGCTCCATAAGGTGATCTACTAGGCTGAATGTGGCTTGACGCCTCCATTTCCCTCAGTTGTTTCTTCAATTCCACTAGCTCCGTTCTTGTCATCATATAAGCTGGCCTGACTGGCGGTTGCACTCCCGGCAAGAGCTCGATTCGATGATCAACACTCCTGTGAGGCGGTAACCCTGTAGGCAGCTTGTCGGGCATGACATCTTGGAACTTGTCAAGGACTTCCCTGACCTTTTCGTCACCTATTGTCCAGATGATCTGTTGAATCACTGGTTCTTCTTCGATGAGCCTCATCATACACAGCCTCAATTTCCCCCCATGCTTCAGTTCTTTTTCCAGCTGCTTGGCAGTAATCTCCATGGGCCCTTGGGCTTCCACTTGTGCTCCTTGACTCTTTACTGTGGCCTGATCCGCCACTCCTTCCATCCCCTTTGGTCTCTCCGATTGTCCTTTGTTTGGTTGCTCCTTTGTTGCTACTTTTTGCATCCACACCTTTACAGGACTCTCTTTCTCTGAGCTGCTTACATTCTGCACCTTGGTCACCACCAATCTAGCATCCACTGCATTGCCAGCCGGTGACTTGTTGTGACCCTTGCTTTTAGTGCAAAAATATGGCACCCAGATAACCGACTGCGATGCTTGCAAGTAAATTTTATTCTTCCTCATGCCCAGTATTTGCATGACATGGTTGTCTATCCAATCCATGCCTAAGATGCCTTCAAAGTCGTCCATAGGGACCACTATAAAATCCAAACTTGCATGCCATTGCCCAATTTGAACTGGGACGCCTTTGGCTAACTCGCAGTACTTGTATTTTCCTTGTACAAACGATACCTCCAGCCCTTCGGCCGTTATTGGCTTCACACCTAGCCCAGCTGCTACTTGAGGTGATATGAAATTATGGGTGGCCCCTGTGTCCACCATCATCATCTGGGGGTGGTTCCCCAAACTCAGACTCAACAAACATGTTGCAGATGCTAGGAATAAAGGTTGGCATAGTTGCTAGAGGCTTGGCCCCCACAGCTCCTGCCTTTGCCTTAGGTTCTCACTCCAGCTTCTCTTCATCTTCTATCTCCATTATCTGAATTGTCGATCTTGATCCTTCTACGTCTGCTTGAGCATAAGAAAATCTTGAGCCACTTGAAGAAGTTGCTCCTCTCGGACAATCCCTTGCGAAGTGTGGACCTTCGCATGTGTGACAAGCTAAAGGGCCTCCTCTTCCTTGCCCCATTCTACCCCCTCCTCCATATCCTCCTCTATTTGAGTTATTCCCTCGACTGACCCTAGATGTGGCTATTCTGGAACTGGCAGAACTATTGGTTGAGGTTGTCTTGGACCGAGTCTCCATGTACTCCAGTGGGAGGGGTTGCTTGCCACTCCATCCACTATTCCCTTGCGTGTTGTTCTGGTAGGATCCCTAGTTTTGTCTATTTCTCCATGTTGAGTTGGGCTGAGCGGTGTTGCCTCCTTGTGAAGCCCCACAACCTGCCCCTCCTTGTCTGCAATCGTAATCCGTGAGCCTTTCAGCCATTGTCATGGCCTCCAACACACTTCCAGGCTCCTGCTTTTCTATTTCTCTTCGAGCCCATGGCTGCATTCCATACAGAAAACCATGCAGTTTGGTGGTTACGTCCATGTCGGGTAGTTGCAGCATTAGAGACCTATACTTTTGCACATAGTCTCTCATTCGGCCCGCATTCTGCCTCAGATTTCTCCATTCATCCCTGACCTTGAATGGTTCATTCTTTGGCACGAAATATTCCTTCATGCTTCTCTACAACTCCTCCCATGCCAGCTTCTTGCCAAAATGTTGTTCCTCATACATCAGCCACTTCGAGGCATGACCCTCTAGTAACTGTGCTGCCACCAATCCTCTTCTTTTACTCGACACTTTGAGTAACTTCATGTAGCCATCCACCTCTCTTATCCATCGGTTTAGGCTAATTGAGTCCCTCTCACCTTTGTATTTCTCTGATGCTTGAGGCTTGTACTTTCCCATTTCATCGGATGAGGAGTCATCCCGTTCCTCTCACCATCATTGTCTGTCTTGGCTTGAGCCTTCCCTAGTGCTTTGGGTAGCATGGTAGCCAGTAAGTCCTTCATCATTTCTCGCATGGTATCCATTGGGTCGGGTTCGTGCCGTGCCTCCTCTTCTTCGTGCATAGCAGCATCTATTTCATTCTCATGCTCAATTGCATATCCTTCCCCAATCACCAGTTGAGGTCTGCTTGCCCCGATTCTGAGGGCCACCGAGATTTCATCTCAGTCATCTCGAATTCCACTCTTGTTCTTGTTGCGTCCACCCATGTTGATGTACCACAACTTTGCTAGCTTTCCAAAATCGCCCCCACGCCTGTTGAAGGACTAGCCCTTGCGTGAGTTGAGCTCTGATACCAAGTGTAACGCACAAGGCGTGCGTAGCGTGCAACTTTCCACTTTGCGTTCGTCACCCACGGTTCTCACCGTGATCCCCCGCGGTCTTTCCCCACCTTTAGCTTACAAGAAGGCACTTTGCTTAGAAAGAAAGTAGATTGCAAGAAGACTTTGCAATTGCAAGAAATAACACTCATGTTATGTTGGTGCAAGGCCCGGGTGGAGGGGGAACACCCAGGCAATGCGAGAAGAAAAATGTTGGTTACAATGGTTGTGCGCTTATCCCCCCTCATAGGTGCAATCGGCTCCAATGGCAAGGCATACCTACAAAGCCCGAAATTTCTTTTGGGGGGCCGGGGGCCGGGGGCCGGGGGGAGGGCGCGTCATGACATGGTGTGGTGTGTGTTGAGGGGGGAAGGGGGGAGGCGAATTTGGGAGGGGGGGGGGGGAAGGCGCGTCGCGACATGGTGTGGTATGTGTTGAGGGGGGAAGGGGGGGGAGGGGGGAGGGGGCGAATTTTGGAGGGGGCGGGGGGGAAGGGCGCGTCGCAACGTGGTGTAGTGTGTGTTGAGGGGGGAAGGGGGGGCCGAATTTTGGAGGGGGGAGGGGCGTCGCGTCATGGTGGGTGGGTGTGTGTGTTGAGGGGAGGGGGGCGTGTCACGTCGTGTCATGTCATGGGGGGGGATGCCATGTTATGTTGGGGAGGGGGAGGGGGCGCGTCGCGTCGTGTCCTGTAATGGGGTGGGGGGGGATGCCATGTTATGTTGGGGAGGGGGGCACGGCACATCGTGTCATGTCATGGGGGGGATGTCATGTCATGTTGGGGAGGGGGAGAGGGACGCGTCGCGTCGTGTCGTGTCATGGGGGGGGATGCCATGTTATGTTGGGAAGGCGGATGCGTCGCGTCGTGTTGTGTCATGGGGAGGGGATGTCATGTTATGTTGGGGAGGGGGAGGGGGGCACGACGCGTCGTGTCATGTCATGGGGGGGGAGGGTAGGGGATTTCATGTTATGTTGGGGAGGGGGAGGGGGCCGTATCGCGTCTTATCATTGGGGGGGTAGGGATGTCATGTTATGTTGGGGAGGGGGATGGGGGCGCGTCGCGTCGTGTCATGGGGGGGAGGGGGGAATGTCAGGTTATGTTGGGGAGGGGGAGGGGGGCGCGTTGCGTCATGCCATTGGGGGGGAGGGGATGTCATGTTATGTTGGGGAGGGGGGCGCGTCGCGTCGTGTCCTGTCATGGGGGGGATGTCATGTTATGTTGGGGAGGGGGAGGGGGACGGGGCGCGTCGTGTCGTGTCATGGGGAGAGGGGGGGATGTCATGTTATGTTGGGGAGGGGGAGGGGGCACGTCATGTCATGTCATGTCATGGGGGGGGGGGAAGGGGGGGGATATCATGTTATGTTGGGAAGGGGAGCGCGTCGCGTCGCGTCGTGTCATGGGGGGGGATCTCATGTTATGTTGGGGAGGGGGAGGGGGGTGCGTCGCATCGTGTCGTGTCATGGGGGTGGGGGAATGTCACGTTACGTCAGGGAGGGGGACAGGGGCACGTCGTGTCATGTCATGGGGGGGGGAGGGGGGATGTCATGTTATGTTGGGGAGGGGGACGCGTCGCGTCGCATCGTGTCATGTCGTGTCGTGTCGTGTCATGGGGGGGGGAGGCGGGGGGAGGGGGGAGGGTGGGGGGATGTTATGTTATGTTGGGGAGGGGGAGGGGGGCGCGTCGCATCGTGTGGTGTCATGGGGAGGGATGTCATGTTATGTTGGGGAGGGGGAGGGGGGCGCGTCGCGTCGTGTCGTGTCATGGTGGAGGGAGGGGATGTCATGCTATGTTGGGGAGGGGGAGGGAGGCACGTCGCGTCGTGTCGTGTCATGGGGGGGGCGAGGGGGGGGATGTCATGTTATGTTGGGGAGGGGAAGGGGGCCGCGTCGCGTCGCGTCGTGTCATGGGGGGGAGTTTGGGGGGAGGCGGGGGGATGGGGGAATTTCATGTTATGTTGGGGAGGGGGAGGGGGGGCATTGCGTTGTGTCGTGTCATGTGTGATAAACCTGCACTCGTTATGCACTCAACACAGCATAGAAAGGTAATACGATATATGAGCTTAAGGTATACTCTTGTATTATTCAATCCAAAAAGCGGGACAACATAGACACATCCCAGGACTATACCCTCGTGATGCCGCACATAAGAGGGTTCACCACTGGGTATAGGGAATCACACGTAGAGTGGAAACAAGGTAGGGCTTTGAGTCACTACTACTCCCTATGTAGGTGCATTCGGTAGCAACAACATGGTATAGCTACAAAGCCCTTACACTCACCCCTGCTTACTAGATTGTTGTCCTCAGCAATCTAAGGGTAGCATTTGTTATTTTTTACTCATCCGGGGTCTTAACACAGCTTTTCCTAGCAAGCTAGTCAGTGTCTGCCGGTCTAAGGGGACCGCGGGGTCTTAACGCAGTCTATACTATCAGATTGGTCAGTGTTTGTTGCACTAGGACTTAGGGGTCTTAACACAGCCTTTTCTAGCAAGCTGGTCAGTGTCTACCCATCTAATTTGGACAGTTGGGGCTTTGTTTCTTTTTGGAGTGATTTGTTGATTGTTACCATGCAGGTCCACCCTCGACTCGATTACATTTGAGGAGTGGAGCCACGTTTGGGATCTATGATTGAGAACCGCCTTATTTTTGGGTTTTTTGGAGAGGCTCAAGGGTCGTTGGAAGGGGCAGGGGGTTCTCCTCGAGCCAAAGGGCGAAGGCATCCTTTCCGCATTCGCGGGCCTCCGCTTCTGAGATCCAAGTGGCCTCCTTGAGTGGACGCCTGTGCCACTTGGTGAGGTATTCGGGGAAGCCTCTTTGTTCCCAGCGTCGGAGGAAGGCTTCTACTTCGAAGGGGCCATTGGAATGGAGCATTGGTATGCGCCGTCCCATTGGTTGTTTGGATAGAACCTGTGCAGAAGACGAGCATGAAATGCATTATGAACACAAACACTGTCTGGCAGGTCCAGTTTGTAGGTGACTTCGTTCAGCACTTGAGTGATTCGGTAGGGTCCATAGTATCGGTGATTGAACTTGGGGGTCATGTTTTTGGGAAGTGACATGTTCTTGGAGCTAACTAGGACCATGTCTCCTTTGGCAAATAGTACAGCCCGTCTCTTCTTGTTTGCTTACTCCGTCATGGTGATCTTGCTCTGCTCGAGGCTTTGCTTAGCTGTTGCATTGCGGTCTCTCCATTTCTTCAAGAATTCTTTTGCATCTTGATCTTCCGCTTTGGCCGCTCCGGATGCTAAGGCCAGTGGGGTAATGACATCTTTTCTTGTGGCTAACTTGAAAGGGGTGTACCCCGTTGCTGAGTGGATGGAGCTATTATAGTGGAATTCCAAGACATCAAGGTGCAAGGCCCAATCTTTCTGGTCCACTCAGGCATAGCTGCGGAGATAATCTTCGATGCCTTGGTTGACTCGTTCTGTCTATCCATCTGTCTCCGGGTGGAAGGATGATGAGAATCTCAATTGTGTATCTAGGGTCTTGAAAAGTTCCTTCCACATGTCGCTCATGAATCTTCCATCTCTATTTGATACAATGGCCAGTGGTGGTAAGCCATGAAGTTTGAATACATGTGTGAAGAAGAGGCGTGCTACCTCCTTGGCATTCAGTGGTGGTTTGGCTGGGATGAAGTGGGCCTGTTTGGAAAAATAGTCCACCACTACAAAGATGATTGTGTACCCATGGGATTCAGGTAGTTCCACAATGAAGTCCATGCTGATGACGTCCCATGGGCGGTTGGGTACCGATAATGGTTGTAGTAGTCCTGCTAGTCTTGATCGTGGTGCTTTGACCATTTGGCAAGTGGGGCAAGTTTTGATGTAGTCTATCACTTTTTCCTTCATATTTGGCCAAAAGAACTGCTTCCTAAGGGCCTCCAAGGTTTTGCTTTGCCCTTTGTGGCCTCCAATCTTGCCATCATGTATCTCATGCAGTATGAGTTTCTTCAACTCCACATTGTTGGGGATATATAATCTCTTGCCTAAAAATAGGATACCCTCCTCTAAGGTGTACATTCCATGGGGGTCTTCTCTGCTTCCACATCTTTGATTATCTTGTGCATTTCTTGGTCTTGCTCTAGGGCCTCTTTGACGAGTTCTATGAAGTTGCTACTGTTGAACACATTGATAGCTTTCAGGTCAGCCTTCCGGCTCAAGGTATCTGCTATCTTGTTAGTGGAGCCAGGCTTGTGCTTAATCTCCAAGTCGAATTCGGCTAGGAAGTTTAGCCAGCGGGCTTGTTTTATCGATAACTTGGGTTGAGATTGGAAGTATTTGAGGGAGATATTGTTGATGAAGTCTATTGTATGCTTGTCTTGAACATAGTGCTTCCACTTTCTAAGGTAGTGGACGACTGCCAACATTTCCTTCTCATGTGTGCTCCACCTTGTTTCAGCATCGGTAAATTTCTTTGACTCATAAGCAATGGGGTGACCTTCTTGCACTAGTACACCTCCTATGCCATAGTCAGATGCATCTATAGAGATTTCAAAGGGTTTGGTGAAATTCGGCACCCTTAGGATGGGAGTTTGGCTCATGCACTTCTTCATCTGCTCAAAGGCTTCTTGTTGCGCGTTCCCCCATGTAAAAGAGTGATCTTCTTTGGTGAGGTGGGAGAGGGGGGCAGTGATGAGGCTGTAATCTTTGATGAATCTCCGACAAAATACTGTGAAGCCGAGGAACTCCTGCACTTCTCTTACAGTTTTCAGGACAGGCCATCTTTGGACAGCTTCCACTTTCTTAGGGTCCACTTTGATTCCATCTGCTCCTACAATAAAGCCTAAGAAATCCAACTCTTTCACTGCGAACTCACATTTTTCCGGCTTGGCATATAACTGATGTTGCCGTAGTTTCTCAAAAACTTGGCGTAAGTGCTGCTTGTGTTCTTCTAGGGTCTTGTTGTAGACTAGGAGGTCATCTATGTAGATAATGACAAAGATATCTATCTCCGGTCTAAAGATTCCATCCATGAGGCCACAAAATGTGCCTGGCCCATTGCTCAGGCCGAATCCTAATACTAACCACTCAAAACTACCATATCGGGTACGGAAGGCTATTTTTGGGATATCTTCTTCGGCTATGCGGATTTGGTGGTATCCTGATCTAAGATCAATGCGGCTAAAGTACTTGCCCCCGTGCAGTCTATCTAAGAGGTCTTCCACTAGGGGCATGGGGTATTTGTTTTTTATGGTGATTTTGTTAAGGGCCCTATAATCTACACAGAGTCTAAGTCCCCCATCCTTCTTCTTTACAAATAACACTAGGGAACCAAAGGGGGATTTGCTAGGGCGAATGAATCCTTGTTTTTCTAGTTCATGTAGTTGCTTCTTCAATTCCATGAGTTCAGTGTGGTTCATGCGATAGGGAGCTCAGGCCGGTGGGACAGACCCTGGGATTAGCTCGATTTTGTGATCCACATCTCGCCTGGGTGGTAGACCCCTGGGTAGCTCGGCTGGCATTACATCTTTGAATTCTTCAAGTATTTCTACCACCTCTGTGTTCCTACTCTGTTGTTTGGGTCTCTTGCCCTTTTCTTCTTCTTCAATTGGTCGGATCATACACAGATAGATCATATCTCCTTGTTTGACTGATTTTTCGACCTGCTTGGCACTGCATGTCATGATACGTGGCCTGATAACGGTCCTTGGACCAGTGCATTTTGGGTCTGGCCCCTTGGTTGGGTTGTAGCTAGTTTCACTATTTGGCATGATACTCCTGGCTTATTCTCCTTCATTTGCACTTTGATTGGGGTTCTGCCAGGCAGTTGCATTCTTTCACATGGTACTCTGACGCCTTCTCCTTGTATATCTAGTATCATTTCATTCACACCTTTACCAAACATTGCAATGACATACTTGTCATAGAATTCCAAGCCCAATATCACTTCAAAATCATCCATGGGGATTACTAAGAAGTTGAGTTTTGCTTTCCATTTGTCGGCTTTCACTTGGACTGCAAAGACTTGTTTTACTTCCTTGGCTTCTCCTTGTGCGAATGTTAATGTTAATCCTTCTGGGGCCTTTGATAGTTTTAATCCATGTTTTGTTGCACAACTTGGTGTCATGAAGTTGTGTGTTGATCCTTTGTCCACCATGATAGGTTGGTTTCCCTCGCCCACTCGGCCTTTGATGTATAGATGGTGGACTGCCGCTACTCTGGCTGCCATGCATTGGGGTCGGGCTCTAACTGACCCTACCCTTAGGTGGTCCATGCTTTCCTCACTCCCATTTGGGATTTCCTGGATACGCGGTGGTTGTGGTTCTTCTCCTCCATATGCACTAGTTGCATTCACCCTTGATCCACTTGATGAAGCTGTATCTTCTATTGGGCATCTATTTTGGTAGTGTGGACCCCCGCATTTGAAGCATCTGATTTCGAAGGACGGGCCTGGGGGTCTCCACCATGATGTATTTGATCCTACAGGCCCATACGATGTGCTAGGGGTTGGCCTGTAGTGATTGTTTCCCCATCTTCCTACTGCTTCTCTTGGTACTAAAGCGGTTTGTGACACAGCCGTGGTGGTGGTGGTGTTTTGGCTCCTTATATCTGTGAATGCCCCTCTAGGAGCATCGGGCCTTTGGTTCCATGAGTTGTTGTTGTTGTTGAAGGTGTTGTTGAAATTGTTGTTGAACCTGTTTTGATCCCCTTGTGTTGTTCTTTTGCCTTCCAGGTCCACCAGTCTTTTGGCCATTCTCATGGCTTCTGCTAAGCTTGTTGGCTCCTATCTCTCCACATCTCTTCTAGCCCATTCTTGCATCGCAAACAAAAATCCATGCAGCTTAGTGTCTGTATCCATGTTTGGTAGCTGCAGCAGGATCTGCCTATATTTGCTGACATATTCTTTCATCTTTCCCTGTGTTTGCTTGAGGTTCCTCCATTCATCTCTCACTTTGAATTTTTCCATCTTTGGAATGAAGTAGTCCTTCAATTCTTCATGGAGTTCTTCCCATGAAAAGATGGTGTGGCCCTGCTCTTGTTCCAGCAGGTACCAAAACTGGCAGCATCCTCCTCCAAGTAAATGGCTGGCACCTACGCCTTCCTGTCTTCGGTTATTCGTGAATACTTCAAGTACCTGTCTACCTCTGCGATCCATTTCTTCAGAACCAACCCATCTCTCTCTCCCTTGTACTTGGCTGGTTGGGGTATCTTGAATTTTGCATAATCATCTTCTGAACTATCACTATCTTCCTCTTCTTTACGGTGGTGCTTCTTTTGCTTCTTCTTGTCTTTCTTCTTGCTTCCTAATTCTACTACTTTCTCTTTCTCCTTCCTTGTATCTTGCGCCCTCCTAGATGTCTCCTCTCTACCCATTCTATCCATCTCCTCTTGCATTCTGTGTCTTTTCTCCTCTTCTTATTGTTGTATCACCCATTCTCTATAGCCCTGCTCTACTTCTAGTTTTTTCCTCCTTTCTTCCTCCTCTTCCTTCATCTGCATGTTCCTCCATATTGACTCTAGCATGCCTGACATACCATCTAATTGTCTTTCTAGTCCGATCACCTTCTCCTCTTGGGCCACTCTCCATTCTTGCCCTCTACTTTTCTTCCTCTCCTCCATTGTTGGGAGGGTGACGTTCTCCCTCTCGTCCTCCATGTGGTTGGTGGTGGTGTCGACGCGGGGAAGCCATGTTTCGCCTTGTGGTGGTGTGGGTCGTGCTGTAGGGAAGCCACGTCACATCTTCAGACGGTGGGATGTCGATGTTGGGGTGTCACGCTAGGGCGACGCATCGGGGGCCGTCGCGTCGTGGAGCGACGCGACACGGGGCGTCGCCCTGTGGGTCATTACGAATTCGATTTCTTCAGGGCACTGGATCTTTCCTCCTGCTTCCGTGAGCACTCCTTCACTCCGAGCAAGAGTCGCTCTGATACCAAGTGTGATAAACCTGCACTCGTTACGTACTCAACACGGCACAGAAAGGTAACACGATATATGAGCTGAATGTATACTCTTGTATTATTCAATCCAAAAAGCGGGACGACATAGACACATCCCAGGACTACACCCTCGTGACGCCGCACATAAGAGGGTTCACCACTGGGTATAGGGAATCACACATAGAGTAGAAACAAGGCAGGGCTTTGAGTCACTACTACTCCCTATATAGGTGCATTCGGTAGCAACGGCATGGTATAGCTACAAAGCCCTTACATCATGGGGGGGGATATCATGTTATGTTGGTGAGGGGGAGGGGGACGCATCGCGTCTTGTCATGTCATGGGGGGGAGGGATGTCATGTTATGTTGGGGAGGGGGAGGGGGGCACGTCGCATCACGTCATGTCATGGGGGGGGGGATGTCATGTTATGTTGGTGAGGGGGAGGGGGACGCGTCACGTCGTGTCGTGTTATGGGGGGGTGTCATGTTATATTGGGGAGGGGGAGGGGGCACGTTGCATCGCGTTGTGTCATGGGGGGGAGGGGGGGATGTCATGTTATGTTGGTGAGGGGGAGGGGGCCGTGTCGCGTCGCGTCATGTCATGGGGGGGATGTCATGTTATGTTTGGGAGGGGGAGGGAGGCGCGGTGCGTCGTGTCGTATCGTGTCATGGGGGGGTCCCATCGTGTCGTGCCATGCTCTGTTTGGAAGGGGGGTCATGTTATGTCATGGCACCCAACCCCCTCCCACCATGACATGACATGGTACCAACCAACCCAAAAAAAAAAAACAACTCCACTGAAGTCCCCCCCCCAAAAAAAAAACCCCGCTCCAACCAAGTCCCCTCCTCCCCCCCATGACATGGGAACCCCCTGAAAAAACCTCGCTCCATCCATCCCCCCCACCTCACCTCAAAAAACCCAGCTCAACCCGCCTCACCCCCCCACGATATGGCATACCCTCATCCCCCCTCCCTCCCCCCACCTCTCCAAAAACCCCCAACCCTTCCCCACCTCACCTCACCCCACCCCACCTTGCCTCACCCCCCCACGACATGGCGCACCTTCCTCCCTAAGAAAATCCTGCTCCACCCAACCCCCCGCCCCCCCAAAAAAAAAAACCCCCACTCTACCCAAGTTCGTCTTCCCAAAAAAAAAAACCCCACTCCACCCAAGTCCGTTCTCCCCACCCCCCCCAAAAAAAAGCCACTCCACCCAAGGCCCCCTCTCTCCCCAAGACATGGAAACTCCATAACCCCCCCCCCCCCCCCCCACCCCACTCCACCCACCCCCCCTTCCCACCTCACCTCACCTCACCTCACCTCACCTCACACTGCCCCACCCCACTCCACCCCACCCCACCTCACCTCACCTCACCCCCCCACAATACGGCGCACGTTCCCTCCCTAAGAAAACCCCGGTCCCACCCAACCCCCCACACCCCCCCTTCCCCCACGACATGGCACAATCCCCCCCTTCCCCCCAACGACATGGCACAAACCCCTCCCCCCCCGCCTCTCAAAAACCCCCCCATCCCAACCCACCTCACCTCACCTCAAAAAACCCTGCTCAACCCACCCCCAACCTCACCCCCCCTACGACATGGCACACCCCTCGCCCCATGACACGACACAGCCCCCCACCCCACCTCACCCCCCATGACACGGCGCATCCCCCCTACCCCACCTCAAAAAACCCCACTCCATCCAAACCACCCCATCTCACCTCAAAAAACCCCGCTCAACCCACCCCACCTCACCTAAAAAAACCTCACTCAACCCACCCCACCTCACCTCACCCCCCCACGACACGGCACACCCCCCACCCCACCTCACCCCCCACCACTACAACACAATGCCGCCATACACGCGTCCATTACACGCGAAAAGTTACAGGCGCGTGTATGGTCGTTTATACTCACAGCAATATCGGGCGCGTGTATACATGCATGTAACAGCGCGTGTATAATTGCATGTGAGGGCGCGTGTATTTGCGTGTAAAAACTGTCATAATACACGCTCTGTTACACGCGACACAGAGCCTAACTACAGAAATCCATTTCTTTTCAAAACAGAAAACCATTAAGTTTTAAAAATGTCATTGTGCATTGCAGTGTTTACAAACCATTACAAAATCCCACTACATGCACTTACAACAACGTAATATATTGAAAAATATATCTTCATATGGTTATTGAAAGACAAAGTATACAATAGAAATGTCATGAATTTGGAACAATACAGTGATGGATTGGTTAGGGTTCGATCTCATCTTCAATAAGATCCATCCTTGCCAAACGATCAACATCAATATCCATTTGATCAATTTGTAAGGCTACGATTAAATTTATTCTACTATCGCTATTTTGCCCATTGATAATGGTACCGATGCCTTGATCATTCTCATCATCATCACCATCATCCTCAATGGAAGGGTCATCCTCATGATCGTGAGAAATGGCACGCTCATCCTCATTATCATGATCATCTACATTGGCATGTTCGACATCATCTTCTTTGCGGCTTGCCACATCCTCCATATGCTCCATATCAGTGAATGTATTATACATTACTTTGGAACGTGGTGCAATAGGGATGACATACCACCATTTACTGTCATGCACCATTGGCAGATAGATAACCTGCTCAAATACACATAATTCATTAATTAATTAGCATATCAAAAGTCAAGGGGTGCGCGAGCTTAGATATATATGTACATGAAACACATTTGTAAAAAAATGCATACCTGCTCACATTGTTGTGGCAATACGAGCCTATCTTTCTTTGTTTGCCAAAACTTTGTAGAGTCAATAGTTACATAGCCACTTGCATGGCGTTTTATCGTTGCGTTAGGCCCTTTTTCCACCACGTTCATTTGCCATTTGACATCCAAAACATACACAAAGAAGCGGCGAAAGTCAAGTCTGTATATGTCTTGGATTGTGCCACAATAATCATCAATTTTTCCATTGGCTCCCTCAAAGCTACTAATGACACCGCAATCTTGTGTATTCCTCTTTTCATCTATTCTTTGTGTTCGAAAATGCTTGCCTTCACACCATATAGCATTGAACATAGTGCACTGGACCAAAATATAAGCAATATCTATGTAAGCAATTAATGTGAATAAATATGAAAAGCCAATCACTTACAAAGAATGCAAATTTACATTTGTTCTATGTACCTTTAACATGCATCCTCGTGCATACTCCCATTCTTCCGCCGTGATATGCAGCCCCTCATCTCTCTCTGCTCTCTCCATTTCCTCATGCAACCAATCAACATGAATATCATTCGGAAGTGTTGCTAGATGCTTAGGGTACGCCTTACGAGAGCCATGTTGCCTCCGAAAGAGAGCTCTGTCTGCTTGCCTTTTTGTCTTTGCATCCTCGTATCTTGTAACCCATCTGCTCATCACATCACTATTAAGGATGCAAGTGAAATTAAGATCATCAATCAATGTTCTCTCAATTACTTTGCTCTGTCCTTTTCCTTGAGGCACAATAGACGTCATCCTCAAGTCCTCTTCATTGCTCCATAGTCGCGGCAAAGAGCTATCCACCTGATCAAGAAATTCTGATATATATACAATAGACTCTTGTATCAACCAACCCTCAGCCATGCTTCCTTCGGGCCTTGCACTTTGCCTCACAAAGTCTTTTAAGGTCTTCATGAAGCGCTCTAGGAAGAACATCCAACGGGCATGCACAGTGCCACATAAAGCAATTTCATCCACTAAATGCACAATGAGATGTAGTTGACTTGTGAGAATGGTTCGCGGAAAAGTCTCCTCTACCATACAAACCACCTCCACTGCCATAACACGCGCATCATCCAATGCACATTCATTTTGCAAGGTATAATGAAGGGTGATCTTACATGGGATTTACATACCTCACAAGCTCGCCCATCTTATAAATACATCTTTTCAAACTCCTGTCTGCACAATGGTCGATGCTAGTAGGTAGTATGAACTGCGCACATAAGAGCACATGTATATTTGAATTAGGGCATTACAAAATTTAATTTCAACCTACAATAATTGGAAAACACTTACTTGGAGCATCTTGTGCCAATCGTGGGACTTCAACCCATGTAGTTGCTCAACCCCTCTTTTCTTAGTGGTTGTAAACGCTCCCTTCAACGATCTCATGCATCCAGTGGGAGTACGCAAAGTGGTGATGGCTTGCTTTACCTGCTTCTCCTCCTTCTTTGATATAATCCAGGGAGCAGGCGGAAGACGAACGTGCCCACCCTCCTCTCGTGGCCAAGCTTGACGCATACGTCCTGCGACCTGCAAGTCCTCCCGTACGCTAACATTGTCTCTTTTACCAATAACATGTTCCCAAATACTAGATCCCACATTCTTGAAGATGTGCATGGGATCAAGAAGATGGTTGATCTTGAGATGGGTCCAATATGGTAGCCGGAAAAAAATGGAGTACCTACACAAGGGATTGCAGACTGTCATCTTTATTCCAACTTTAGAGACTTCACAAAACAAGATTGGAAACAATGGAGATGTACCTGTTCATGCCATCTGGAGGAAGAACATTTGAAGACTCCCAAATACGCTTCCAATCTTTTGCACGAAGTGTCTGTGGATGAATGTTCCTCTTACTAGGAGCATATTTAGGGTGATCTGATGGGAGAAATCGATGATGATTATCGAATATGGTCTTACACAAACCATCAGCATACTCATGTACCAATGAAGGGCCACATATAGGACATGCATGTTTACCCGATGTCCTCAAACCTGTTAAAATAAAAAAAAAGTTAGAATAATAAAGTCAATAGTTATAATTGATATAGCTAGTAGTATTAGAGTCGGGAGGTAGTTAGAATTCTTACCAGAACAATCGCTGTATCCTGGAAAGTCATGCATTGTCCACATCAACACTGCTTTTAAGTCGAAGTGTCGAGAGGAGGGAGGCCTACTAATGTCCACTACCGCAACACCTCTCCATAGTTCCTCCAACTCATCAATCAACGGTTCAAGATAAACATCCATATGCTTGACTTTATGTTTCCCTGGAATCAGAAGGGATAACATAAGATGTCCCTTCTTGATCGCCATTGATGGTGGAAGGTTGTAATTCACCAACACAACCGGCCACACGCTGTATGCGGTGCTCTTGAAACCAAACGGATTCACTCCATCCATACCTAGGCCAAGTCTCAAGTTTCTGGGCTCTATTTTAAAGCTGGGCCACTCATCTTCAATATGCTTCCAAGCAGGAGTGTCTGCAGGAATTCTCCACATGCCATCATCCGATCGATGCGAGGAATGCCATGACATGAGCTCTGCTATGGATTTGCACTTGAACATGTGTTTGATGCGAGGAATTATAGGAAAGTGTCGCAAGACTTTACGAGGTACATCAAAACTCTTCACATCTGTTCTATACCTTGCTTCACCACAAGTGGGACACTGTCGAGCCTCCTTATGCGTCCCACGAAAGAGAATGCAATCATTGATGCATGCATGTATGCGATCATAATCCAATCCTCCAAGAGATGTCACATAGCGCCTCGCTTTGTCTCTTGAGGTGGGTAGTCTATTCCCCTTTGGAAGCATGTTTGATAATAGCCTGCATCCAATATCATCAATTAGCCCATAACCCTAAACCCTATACTGTAAACCAAAAACCACTAACTCAAATTTGCAAGTTACAATGCTCACTTCAATAATGCGTCAAGACTTGCATTGCTCCATCCATAAACTGTTTGTATATTGAGCAGTTCAAGTGAAGCACGTAAAATAGAGAATGTGCACCCTTCAAAAACCGGTGTCGATGAAGCGTTGTAGAGATGCTCTTGTTCCATATCATTGTCGTCCACACCTTTGCGATCATCCCTAAAAAGATTCCGTACCATGTCATCAAACACTTCCTCTTCCACAACTTCGTGGGGTGCAGGGCTATTGTCATCCCTTTCCCACTCATCTCCGACAAGAGATCATGAAGCTCCAGCATCATCTCGTCGACGCTTTGCATGCTCTCGCCGTGCGTATGGCACCATGTTAGGGTGTGGTACTGCATCCTGCTTCAATCACAGTATATATATTACAACGCGCTCCATTAATTTGCACACCATGAGTTATTTTAATACTTTCAATTCACATCTTCTCACATCTAAACCTGTTTGAATCCATTCTCCATACATCGAGATGTGATTCAATGTAATTCGACGCGCTCGTACAATGCACCCTTGACATCGATTACACGTACACTTGATCCTTTGTGCCAGCCACACGTCGCGATCACGATGACGCATTGTCTCATCCTCACCAGAACTGCTTGAAGAGGATGATGACATGCTATGTCCAAAATAACCAATACAGAAGTAGGATCAGTTTTTAGTGAAATCATACACATCCTATGCACAAAACAATGGATACACAAGAATAATCAGTTTTTAAAAAAAGTATAAACAGTCTCTGTGTCGCGTGTACAGGTGCGTCTACAATGTGTTCTGCTGCGCTTTTACACGCGCTTTTACACGCGTGCTTTTTGCGTTTACCTGCCGCGCGCGTCGCTTTCTTTCTTTTAAAAGCGCGCCCTCTTTCAAAACACTTCTTCTTTCTGCGCCCGCTTTCTTTCATTCAAAAGCCCTTCTTTTAAAACCGAACCTGCCTCTTCCAACCAGCCTTCTCCCTCTTGGACTACCCAAAAGAAGCAAAGGGTGCAGACAACATAGAAAGGGAGAGAGAAGCAAGAATCAACGAACTCACTTTTCAAAGACTTTTCAAAGAGGTTGGTTGTCGTTTGTTTGTTTTGGCAAATCTGTCGCTTTCTTTCTTTCCACCCGTGCTATGTGTACTTGAAAGCGACAGAGGATAGAATTGTAAGAGATATTGTAAGAGATATGTTTATTTTCTAGAATGGTAGATATATGTTGTAGGTTATATATTGTAGGAGATATATTGTAGGAGATATGTTTATTTTTTATATGCATGTTTTGCTTGGTTCATTGAGGCGGAATTTCGACGCTTCGCAGATTCTTCATGGATCCAGGCTCTTCCTCCGATCCGTTGGCATACGCCACTTGGATGATGGAGATGATAAACCATTTTGGGTGCCATCCTAATCCAGTGGAGCTGACAGAGTATATGTATGCCCATCCTCCTCCTAGACTCCCAGGTCACACCGCGCCCCCAAGTACACAAGCCTCTCCACTGCCGTCTACGCCTGCGAGTCCGGCGAGACGTACCCCTGCACATACACGCTCACCGAGGAGACACACCCCTGCACGGACACACTCACGCACACCCTCCTCTGTACCGTCACGTGAGGGCTCACGGCCACCATCACGTGCTCCCTCACAGTCACAGTCACGTGCAGCCACCCCTAGTCATGGCTACTCCCGCAGTACAGATGAGAGCCGACGCCGCAGTAGGGAGAGCGGGAGTGGAGGATTATGCGGCGGGTGCTTTGGTGGGGGGGTAGTAGGGCACGCGGTGAGAGAGGGCATGGAGGGAGGCATGTACGAGGAGACAGTGAGGAGTCGGAGGAGGCGAGAGAGGTGGAGGGAGAGATTTTCTACGATGTTACGGATAGGGGCGGGGTAGTCATGGATGCGAGAGGGAAAGAGGTGATGGAGTATATGCGGGGGGTAGTTTCAAACATGTATAGAAACTGTTTTGTAAAATTTAAAGATCAGGAGAGCCGGTTAGTTAGGGAGGTCCTAGATAGTGTACATAGTCGGTACCCCAATCCCCCACGAGCGACATTCTCGGATGTATGGGGAAGGACGCGAATAAGGGAGATCTTAAGTAATAAAAGATCTCACCTTAAGAAACTCGCGTACGATGATGGGGTGAATGTAGCTGCGGGTGGCTATCCTTGTGAGAAACCTGCCACTGCCCACAAACGCGAGTGGAAGGAGGCAAAGAAGCGCGCAGAGGGAGGCGTGAAGAGCAGGCAGCATGTGGAGGCACGACGGATCCAGATGGAGACCATTGGATCGTCGCATTTCGGATCTGGCGGCGTCGAGTCGTGGGAGGCAGAGTTCGTAAGTAACTTGCCTCTTTATTTGATTGTTTGCCAAATTCATTGATTCTATGATTGTTTTGATCTTACAAACTATCTTGATTATGTTACAGCGACGGGTTATGGGGAGGAGGCCCACAGCCCACGAGACTGGGTATGCTCGCTGCAATAGCAGACGTGACACGTGGGCCATCTTCAGAAACGAGGGACGTATTACGGATGCGCAGTTTGACGCGGCCATGAGACCATACGGTCGACAGGTACTTGAAAACTCTAAATGAATGATTTCGGTTTATTTAATTGCATATATATGTATACTTACATACGGTATATTTCTTGAACAGGCACAAGCTGCTGATGCTCCTGCCCCTGATGATCCAGCCGCCACTGCTGATGTTCGTGCCACTGCTCCTGGTGGAGGCGAGCACCACTCATCGGAATATACCGATGCGAGCTCCTCTGATCATGGAGAGAGCACAGGGTCCTCATCATCCTCTGATTAGCTTTCAGAATACTGTAGGATGTGGTTGTACAAAAAAATTTTGTAACTGAAGCCATGGGATTTTTTGCACCTAGCTCCCTATTTGACTTTGTATATATTTGTTCCTAATTAAAGCCATGGGCTATTTTGACATATGGACTCCCTTGTACACAAATGTATCATGTATTGACAATGTATTGAATCGTGAGTCTTGAGTCGTGTATTAAGTTTTAGATAGTAATATTGAATCGTGTATTCATAGAGAGTGAGTCTCGTGTCTTGAAATCTAAATCGCTCTTTTTTTGTGGTGCAATGCACCAAAAAAAAATCCAAAGAGTGCCTTTGGGAACAGCATCCAGCCACCCAAAAGCACTCTCTGGATTTTTTTTCCCCCTCTGTGATCGCGTGTATAAGCGCGTGTCATCTGTCAAAATCGCGTATATTTACGCGGATAGTCTGTTAGATTCGCGTGTAAATTCGCAGCAAAACTGTCCAGAACGCGTGTATGGGGTCGTGTATTTGCGCGACTGGCTGTCACTGTACACGCGCTTTTACACGCATGTCTCTGGCCGCGATGATACACGCGCTATTACACGGGCCCGACACTTTTTTTCCCAAGTCATTTTGTGCGGCTAGGAGCGCGGGTATGAGCCCAATCCCTTGTAGTGCACGACACAGCACGCCCTCATCCCCCCCCCCCCCCCTTCGTCTCTCAAAAAACCCCCTAGTGTTAAGTCTCAAACGAATGAAGGTAGAAAATCTGGAAAAGCTAAAGTAGAAGACAAAGACAAAGGCCAAGGCAAAGAGAAGCGGAAGACAAAGACGCACAAGGAGAAGAGTCCTAAATAAGGGAGAAAGGCGCACAAGGAAAAGCGCAAGTCAAAACTTTTGTAAAAGAGCGCAAGCGCATCATGGTTTAATTCAAGGAGCGCCGCGGGCTCTCACCCAAGCAATTTGTAAATGTAGTCGGGCGGTGGAAAGGAAGCTAGGAAGATAGAAGGACAATGGGAAAAAGGGCCTAGGCTACGGCTACGGCTGGCCATGTAAAAAAGGGGAAAAGGGGATGACCGCCCAAAAGGGATTTAGGGTTTTGTATATAAAGTTGAAAAGTGAATGAGAAGCTCATTCTTGTGTGTGGCCAAAAGTAGCTCTCCTCTTCTTCTTCTTCTTCTTCTTCTTCTTGCTTGCTTGAGCTTGTGCTTGAGAGAGGGAGTGTGAGGGACCGGGGAGGAGAAGCTCTCCTTCTTCTCCTCTCTTCTTCTCTTTTCTTTTCTTCTCTTGTCTTGCTCGTGGCAATGAAGCTTGGAGCGTGGAGCTTGGGGATGGAGCTTGGGGATGGAGCTTGCTTGAAGCTTGCACTTGGATCATGGAGCTACCGGAGTGCTCGAGAGAGGAGGTAACTCAATCGGCATGGAGGTAAGCTCACTACACCCGTAGATATGGATGGCGCGTCAGCTATGTGAGAGGTAGCCATTAGTGCTCGGCTTGGAACACTTGAACAATAAGTGGTCCGTGGGTCTTGGCGGTTGAGCGAAAGCTCCCACATTTTGGTTCCATTGCCGGGACCAACGAATTCAAGCCTTGAGCACTTGCATGCTTCGAATCGAGCATCAAAGTAAGGGTTTTTCCCCGAACCCGTGCTTGAGATAGGTAGGAAGTGAGGGGGGTTGAAGATGGTATTCGAACTCCTTGGCAAGTAGGTTTTTTGCTTTTTTGAGATTTATGTTGTGAGATGGAGTAGTGTAGGTATTTACTTTGTGATTTGGATGCATTAGGGTAGGAAAAAAAACAAAGAAAAATAAGAAAAACAAGCATCAGGGTTTCTGCTGTCATAACAGGGCATGGGGGTTTGATTCGCTTGCCAATTTGCATTTTGGAGTTTATTGACAATCCCCAAGTATATAGATCTCTTCCCCATCACTCCAGCATCATTCCTGTTGAATCTTGTAGCTTGTAATAATCAATACCTTAAGATTTTTGACGATTTCATGCTCGAAAGTGCGTTCGGATCGGCGAAATCGGACACCCGATCCAGTGTTTGATTCTCAAAATCGGACGCTCGGCGTCCGATCGGACCATCCTGTCCGATCGGTCCACTCGGACCAACCCGTCCGATTTTGAAAATCAGACCACCCGAAATCAGACCACCCAGAATTGGACCACCTAGAATCGGTCCACCCAGAATCGGACCACCTGGAATCAATCGGACCACCCGGACCAGTCAAGAATCGGACTAGTCAAGAATCGGACTACTAGAATCGGACCACCCTGTCCGATTCGATTCCTAGAATCGGAAGTGACCAAAATCGGACCACTATGCCGATCGGACCAACCCAAAATTGGACGTCCGATTCTGATAATCGGATTCCTGAAAATCAGACATATGAGAATTAGACAAATTTTTTTTTGTCAAAATTGGACAGGTATCTAGAACACAAATTTTGATGCATCTAAACCCCAAAATTGACCCCAAAGGCTACATAGAGCTAAAGGCACATCATAGATTCGTCACTGGGCTTGCCCCTCCCCAATCCCCGCAGAGGGGGCTCTGCCCCCTCCGCACCTCCCCCAAGTAGGTTGGAGGAAAAATACGCGTCGTGACAGGTCCTCCAAACTAGACCCTAGTGTAGTAATGGCTCTACACGAACAGGGATTCTCACTGACAAAAGAGCAACCAAAAGCCCATACTCGAACCGAGAGAAACAGAGACCCTAGAACCTCAATGGGCCAATCTAGCCAACAAGGGTGAAAAGGCCACACTGCAAAAACACATATGTGTTGCATTCAGACTGCATCTAGTCAAAGCGAAAAGCAACAACGTCAAGCTACAATAGCGAGAATGACTAGATATGACAGTCCTGACAATAGATGCTCCTTGAATAGCACTGCAGTGACAAGCCAAGACATCGGTGGAGAATCCACATCTGGTCATGCAGTTAGGGACCCAAGGGCATTCGTCAGAAGGCTTAAGTTTACAAGTCAAGACTCGGAAGATGAAGACATAGTACCACTTGCTTATCTTAGGGTCAAACTCACCGCGAAAGGAGAGCATACTATCGATGCTCTGATTGATGAAGGAGCAGATTTTAATGTCTTGACCTATGAGGCATGGACCCTATTAGGCCAACCAGAGCTGGCACCGACTAATGCAACTCTTAGCCCTTATGGGGGACCTCCACAAGCACTCATAGGGAAGTGCAATATCCTTGTAACAATTGAAACTGAAAGCTTACGTATCCCATTTCATGTTCCTCCAAATGGTGCTGAATATGGTAAGGAAACCCTCCTGGGAAGACCCTTCAAAAGAGCAACCAAATGTGAGGCTGACTATGTAGAGCAGAGGATACACCTGACACTACCGGGTGTGAGGATAGTCACAACCTTTAGCAAGGGTGACCTCAGCGAACCTCGAGGGAAAGGCAAGGAAGGTGCTGACGTAACAGTCAAGCCTATTAATGAGGGCAAGGACTTGTTGGAAGAGTTGATACAAGCACAAGTCGAACAACGAGAACTAGTGAGTGAGGCCATGCTTGAAACAAGAAGGTCAGGAGACAACGCCAAGGACAAGTTGTGGACTTACAAATATCGTAGAAGAACCCAAAAGAAACCCAAGCCTTATAGGCGAAGGCATCGATGGAGGGTCAGCACAATGCTGCGATGGATATCCAAAGCATTGCTATGTGCTCAAGGGTATTATGCAGGAAACCGATGGATTTGGGTGCCAAAACCCCTGGCTAAACCTCCTCTGTCGATTGAAGGCCGGTTCGTATCAAGAGCAAAGAAGTGTAGGAGGAGACCTAAACGAAAGACCAAGTCTCGAGTCAAAAACATTGGAGTGACCAAGCCCCTCACGATCAAGGTCAAGAAACCAAATGAGACTAATCGGAGGGTAGATCCTTAGCCTAGTGTGCTTGACAAGCAGATATCAGATATAATCATTGAGGATACACGAAAGCCACTAGCGCCCAGGGGGCCTTTGATTCCCCAAGAGGATAAGAAGCACCAGAGGCACCACACTACTTGTGAGATGGCTAATTGCTCAACAAAACAAATGGCACAATCATCTAATACCTTTGAGCAAATCATTTGGCCAGTGCCAAGTCTACCTAAGAGTCCTAGATCTCCTACATCCTCTTTTTCCAAACAAACATAGGAAGCACAACGACGGTTGTCAATGGTGGCTGCTCACTCCCAACCTATGTCTCCATTAAAGCTTCCAAATGTCCAAGAGGTAGGACATGACGCCATCTGTAGTTCTTGACCCAAGGATATGCCTAAGAAACCTAATATGACTAGATCAACTCATGCTCGATCTACACAAGTGAATGCTCTAAGAGAAATGACCACTTCCAATTGCCCTAAGGACTTGACACCGCAATCCACCAATAGTAGCAAGTCCACTGAACTAGTTGCTACTACTGCAAATCAAGGATCACAGCAGTCACAGCCCTTGGCTGTGACAAGGCCCCTTGTTGCGGAACGTGTCCTTAGTGGTTTACTGTGAAGGAGGGGTCAGGACCTACCTCCTTAACAACTCCAGCACTTCAAAAGCGCCTAAAACCTGGGCTGGAGAAGTTAAGCATAGGGGAACGGGCGGAAGAGCTAGACTCCCCCAAAAGGGAGACAATTGTACCCATGCAACCTCGCAACGCTACTCTGCAGGCCATGACTAGGTCCCATGAGGACCCTCTAGAGAAGGGAAATGCTGAGGCCCGACCAAGCACATCAACAGTCGATATAGCCCAGGGTCTTGAGACGTTAGATGCACCTGCGCTGACCAAGAAAAAGAGGAGGAAACAACGAAAACAACAACAATTGCAGGTGGTTGCAGACCCCAAGGACATTGGGACGAAGAGTGCTAGAGACCTGGTGAATAAAGCATCGAGTCCATCCACCAATGAGCCCACTGATGCCTCTCCTAATAGCGGTGAAACCTCAAACACATCCGTGTGCTCCGACAGATCAAAACAGTCGTTACCATCAATGGCCTTGCAATACTCTATCCACTGACAATAGAACTCGCATGGACAAATCAAGAGTGGATACAACACTGTCACGATGGGGTGACGAATTCACACCAGTCACACCCAAGGAGAACCATGACACAATAACGAAGCCTCAAGAGAAACATGGAAACCCCAAGAGCATGAGCAATCCTAGCGTTAACCAATCTTGCTCATATAGGCCTGAACCCCCAGCTATACTAGAGCCTAGGCAAACTCCTAGAACCTTGCATGAGATAGCAACTGAGCAAGCCCTCGTCGAACGTAGAAGTGTCACAGAATGCTTAACTGAGTTGGATGCTAAGCTCAGGGTGTTTGCTCGTGTCTATGTCCTGGTAGACATGCGTGTATTCCCTAAAGAGCAGCTTGGAGATTACTTACCCTTCCCTTTATCCTGGGAAGAGCAAAAACATCTTGACGAGCACTATAACAAGCTCTTACATGAACGCATGCGACTCGTCTCTGACGAGAAGGCTGACAAACTACACTTAACCGTGACATTTAATGAAATGCTCTGCCAACCGATGTATAAAATCTTTTCCAAAGTGCTGGCGAATTGGCTAGGAAATGTTGGTTTTCTTCTTTTGTAGGATCACCGTAAGAACTTAATGTGAGATTCTCTTGCTTATGGTAAGTCTCAAATGGAACATCAAGAGAATCAGGTGCAAAATGTTCGTTCCTATCTTCAAAAAGAAGAGGATGAGATTGTGGAGGAACATCAGCACTAGGGGAACCAGATTGTCGAGGTTCAGTAGAAGGGTTAGATACAGTTGGAGAATGACAATATGAAACAATAGGAGAAGTAGATACAAGACTTTTTTGGTTTTGTTCTACTAGATGTTCTATATAGGTATGTTGGGTATTAATCCTATCAGTAAGTTTAGTAATACAATCTTTAATAGATTGTATACTATATTCTAGGTAATGTACACTATTAGGAGTTCTAGGGGTATTAGTGAGGTGATTAGGATAGGATAATTGCTCAACAAGATTATTGCTTTGAGTAGATTTTTTAGGTTTTTTAGAAGAGCGGTTATGGGATAGAGATTCTAGGGGATTAGAAGGAGAATAGGATTTACGTAAGAGATAGTGAGGCTCAGTGCTAGAATGAACCCTTTTAAGGATATCACTAAAAGTTACCTCATAGACAGAAACTTCGTCACGCTTGGAATCTCTTTCGTTCGTATGAAGTGCAGGTGGTTGTCGTGCAGAAGCAGACTCTGCTTCATCATTAATGTTGGAGGCATGCAAACTCATCCGAACTTGAAACGAAGCCATAATAATTTTGGAATGGACGATCTTGAATTGCAAGAGAACACCGGGACTTGAGCCAAACGTCTACGCCACCACGGCCAACAACAAACACGGCAATAATGCTCGTATAGGATCTCAGATTGCAAGAGAACACAACTCCAGAACTCGAAACTCTTATGGCTCTGATACCATAAGAGATTCCAAGCGTGACGAAGTTTCTGTCTATGAGGTAACTTTTAGTGATATCCTTAAAAGGGTTCCTTCTAGCACTGAGCCTCACTATCTCTTACGTAAATCCTCTTCTCCTTCTAATCCCCTAGAATCTCTATCCCATAACCGCTCTTCTAAAAAACCTAAAAAATCTACTCAAAGCAATAATCTTGTTGAGCAATTATCCTATCCTAATCACCTCACTAATACCCCTAGAACTCCTAATAGTGTACATTACCTAGAATATAGTATACAATCTATTAAAGATTGTATTACTAAACTTACTGATAGGATTAATACCCAACATACCTATATAGAACATCTAGTAGAACAAAACCAAAAAAGTCTTGTATCTACTTCTCCTACTGTTTCATATTGTCATTCTCCAACTGTATCTAACCTTCTATTGAACCTCGACAATCTGGTTCCCCTAGTGCTGATGTTCCTCCACAATCTCATCCTCTTCTTTTTGAAGATAGGAACGAACATTTTACACCTGATTCTCTTGATGTTCCATTTGAGACTTACCATAAGCAAGAGAATCTCACATTAAGTGCTTACGGTGATCCTACAAAAGAAGAAAACCAGCATTTCCTAGCCAATTCGCCAGCACTTTGGAAAAGATTTTATACATCGAACCCATCAAAGAAATTGGTCTCCAATGTTGCAACATTGACGGCGAAGGAACCTTTGGAAGCAGTTTGATAAGGCCTTCTTTCCATGAGGAAGGCATGACCCCTGTTTCCCAAACCTGCTAAAACATAGCCGCCAATGGCTTCACCAGTTGGGTAGCCGAGCTCTCAAAAAATTCATTGGTGAGACCATCCCAACCAGGACTTTTATCCTTAGGCAGGTGTAACAAAACATCCATAACCTCCTCCTCACAAATATCTATCTCCAAAGTAGCTTGCATATCAAGTGGAACCTGATGGTGGACCAAATCATAGAAGACCAAGCGTGCATGCATAACTTGGTAAGAAGGCGATTGAGAAGAACCAGAAAATAATTCCTGCACATATTGACAATGGTCTACGGATCAGTGACCATTCGACCTTCTGAATCCTGGAGTCTAGTCATATTTTCTCGAGCAGGAGAAACATGCAAGGCGCGAAAGAACTTATGAGTCTGACAAGCACTATCTTGCAAATTGTCAATCAAGTTGTGCAGTTTGGCCTGCTGATAAGATTTCAACTGAAATTCTTTAATAAGATCAGCCAAACGTCTCGCCAGTGATAGCAGAAATTCATCATCTAGGATGTCCACCAGTAGTGAACAAACCAAAGCCAGCATGTCCTCCGCTACGTGGCGACGCCGCTGACAAATAGAGGCATGATGGATCCCATACTGCCAAGCAACCCGCTGCACATTAGAGAGCAGTCGTTCAAAGGAAGCCGAGCCCTCAGAGGCGAAGTCCAATAAAAACCTCTCAATCAATTACTGCATATAGCCTTGAAAGATTGGATGCTTCAAATAAGACGAGTTGAAACGTAAAGGAAGTCTATCCAGCATCTCAGGAAGAAAATCATCATCCTGCATGATATACATTCGTTCCAACCGCGACCATGCAGTTGCATATTGTGCGGAATGAAAAGTAAACCCTGTAGAAGAAGGGTGGAGCCAAGACCATAGATCTTGCTTAAGTACCTCAAGTGCAAAGGCATTCCACACCCGACTTTCCGGAGCATCCATCACCGAATGCCCCAAAGTGGACTGAGAAGAGTCAACACACGTATTGAAATCCCCCATCAAAAAGCCCCTTCTGCCAAGTGACATGGAGCTCTGCAAAGTCTTCCAAAGATCCCGTCGGGATGAAGGGTCATTTGGAGCATAGAGGCCCAGCAACCATAAGATCTCTCCTTCAAATAAAACTTCAATTACCACAAAACGGCCTTGAACATAATTTTTAATAAGAACAGGCTGATATTTCTCATGGACAATCATAAGCACGCCAGAATAGTGTATAGCATGTGTCCCTGCATAAAACAAGCGAAACCCATGGCAATCCACAACTTTTCCTACTTCACCGTGACTCTTGTGCTCAACCGCACACAAGACATCCCACTGATTCTCATGCAAGACAGTCCACATGGAGTAATTCCTGTAAATTGGACAATTTTCCATGTGAATGCAACCTTATTGCTTCGAAACCCTGATTTGATGTGCCAGCCCTGTCCTATCCCTTCCCCCTAACATTTTTCCTTTTTACTCCGTGTCATTCCAATGCACAGTTCATCCGTTATTGATTTTTGCGAGTTTTTGGGCCCTTTTCGTGCTTATTTTTCATATTTTTCCATGTGAACTGCCCTATTTTCACCGTAATTCCATTTTAATTTGACAACCGTGTCCTGCCAGCCTTTCCCCCACTTTTTCCTTTTTCCTCCCCCCTCTTCCGACTGTCGGATTTTTCGTTATTAATTTTTTTCGAGTGTTTTCAGGTATATTTTTCCTGTTTTTTTCATGTGAACCCCTCCTAATTTCCCCCAAACTGAGTTTTGATGCATCATTCCTGTGAATCCCTTCCCCCTTGATATTTTTCCTTTTTATTGTCCTCTATTCTAGCGCACGGTTCTTCCCATATTAATTTCTTAGTCCATTTTCAGGTTTGTTTTTGGGGTTTTTCCCATGTGAACGCGTCCTATCTTGATCAGAACTGTGTTTTGCTATGATAAGGTTGTTGGACACCTTGTTTTGCATAATTTTCCTTCTTTTTGCACTTCGTTCAGTTGTCGTGTGCCCGTGTTTTTTGTATCGCACGTGAACATGTGTGTTTCTGGTTTTACGTGCCTTGGGACGCCCCCGTGGCGTTTGTGGTTCGCGCATCGCTGTCCCTGCCCCGTCTGATCCCGTCATTGCAAATTTTTTTTACTCCCGCCCCGCGCATGTGCACGGAACGAGGGTGCGTTCCTTTTTTTTAAGACACCGAATTAACCAAAAAAAAATAAAGAATCAAAATTTAAAAAAAAACAAACAAAATAAACAAGAGAGAAAAAAAATGAAAAAAAAAGAGAAAAAAACAAATAGAAAAAACAAAAGAGAAAGAAAAAGAGAAGAAAAAAAAAAGGTACATGCTTGCCGTTTCCACCCGCCTCCTTCTTCCCTTCTCCTTCTTCTTCCCTCCGTTTCTGCACGCCGGGCCTCCTTCCTTCCCCTCTTCTCTTCCTCTCTCCTCCCCTTCCTCTCCATCGACTGCCGCAAAAGCCGTTATCCTCGCGCTTGCAAACACTGCCGCCATCGTCATCGTTCCTTCGCCACCTCCCCGTCGTCCACGCTCCCCCTCCTCCTGCCGACTCCCCAGCGCCGTCCTCCTCCTCCATCTCACCTATGGCCGCCAATGCCCGCCTTCCTTCCTTGCTCCTTCCTCTTCCTCCTCCCCTTCTTTCTCCCCCTTCCTCCTCCTCCTTCTCCGCCTTCCCCTTTCTCCTCTCCTTCTTCCGCCTCCCACTTCCTCCTCCTCCTTCGCCGCCGCAACCGCCCTCCTCCTCCACCCCTGGTTAGTGACTCTAACTAACCCTAGTTACTTTAACTAACCTTAGTAAAAAAACCTACCTAGTTAGTTCACCTAACCCCAGTTGAATTAACCTAACCACACTTAACATCATCTAACCCTAGTTAGATTAACTTTACCCCAGTTAGCCTAAACTAACCCCTAGTTAGACTAACTCACCCCTACTTAGCCTAACCTAACCCCCAGTTAATTAACCTCACTATAGTTACTTAAACTAACCGCAGTTCATTAACCTAACCCTAGTTACTTAACTCCCCCTAGTTAACCTAACTTACGTAACCATAGTTAGCCCTCACTAACCACTGTTAGACTAGCCTAACTAGACCTAACTACCCCTAGTTAGACTTAACTAACCATAGTTAACTTGATTAACCCTAGCTTAATTAACTAATACTACTTACACTCACTAACATTACTTAACCTGATCTAATTAACCATGACTGACCTAACTAACCTAACTTAACAAACTAACCTAATTGATTTAACAAACTGAACTAACTTAATTGACTTTCTCACACTAAGCTAACCTAATTAACTTAACCTACTCAGTCAACCCCCATTCCTGCCCGTTTTCCTCCGTTGTTTTCCCGCTGTATACAGGTGTGCTAGCGGGCGTTCACGCGCAAGGACGCGCTTTCGACTTGTCCGTGCGGTGGAGTATTGCAGTCCGCCCTCCACACGCAGTCATCCTCCGCTGTTTACACGCAACTCAAGTACCGCCTTTTATTTTCAAACCCGCAAAATACATAAAAATAAGCATAAAATCCATAAAATTTTCAAAATTTCATTTAAAATTCAAAAAAACTTCTAAAAATTTATCAACATTGCTAAAATTATTTGGAATGTTTTTTAAAAGAGAAAAGTTAAAAAAATACATAAAAATTGAAATTTAAAAATTACTTCAAAATTACATGTAAAATGAGTAAAATTTATTAAAAATTAGTAAAAATTTAGAAATGAATCCAAAAAATTTCACAGATCCCCTTGCTCATTTTGCCACTAATTTATCAATTAAAAATATTTTCATAAATGACAAAATTTTATTTGAAGCCAAAAACCCTAATTTTAATACTTCACTTTATAAAAATTCATTTTAAATTCTAAAAATCAATTGCAAAATCATGGATGAATTAACACACATTGTTGACACTTGTTGGACTGTTGAAATCCCACTTCTACACTTCATAACATGTTCATATGTCATATATCTCAATTTAGTTATTTTAAAAAAATAGAAAAAGAAAACAAAATAACAAAACAAATAAACCAAACCAAACTCTATACAAAATACAAACACACCTAAAATATAATTTTTTAAAAAATCATAAATTAAAAAAATTAAAAAAATAAAAATAAAAATAAAATCTAAATAAAACAAAAACACTAAGGTGTTTTATTTTTTTGCCAATCAATGGTGTTTGTTTTTTTAAACTGGATTCCTTGCATTTGGGAGACTACTTCGTGCGCCTTTAGTTTATTTCATACACACCCCTACCAGTTATTTATTTATTTACGAGCTTTATTCATTTTTATCATCCCTTAACCACAATTAATTGTGAAAATGAACTATATTCATCCACTTTTTCACACGCATTCGTACTAAACACACAATATCTAATAAAAATCAACCAGTCGTTCACTTTGCACGCGCTATGTGCGCTTAAGAGACACCTTAATTGTTAATAAAAATGAACCAACCGTCACAAAAAAGCACGCGCTGGCAAAAAAGCACTCCACATCACCATTAATTTTTAATTAATGAATTTGCATTTAGAGACCTCAGTCTGAAAATCGTAGACCGGGTTTCGTTTAAGCATCGTTTCACCCTAATAAATTATAATTAAAATTTTAAGAAGGAATCGTCGTTTTTTATTAAGGTTTATCACCTAATAAAATGTCACCCATTGTTAATAATTTCTTAAAATGAACCCTTCATTAAAACCATTTCTCCTCACTACACTTTTTTCTCTTTTTTAATAAACACGCTTCATGGGATGGACGCGTAAAGTCCTCTTAGCTGAAATTGTTGGTCAAGGTTATGGTCAGGTCCTGATTAGGTTTTTAATGGTATTATGGTTTGTCTATGTGCTACGGTTACGGGTACAGTTTGTAGTTTTTCTTTTTTTCTTACCTAATACGGGGTTTTGGGTGCTTGCTTGTTGCATCACATGAAGTTTTCGGTCTAATATGTGTAAAGGTCATGCCGAATTTTTTCTACGATGTGGATTGTTTGGGGTGGTAAATTGGTTAGTTACGTATTGGTTGTTTTGCAGGCATTCTTTATGATTGTCTGTGTTGTAATGTGTGTGTTTTCCATCTGAATGGCGCCTCACGCTTCTCCTCTTATCCAGTATGTCCCACTGATCAGTAGGGATTATTCTTCCCTACTAGCTTTTGAGCCTATAGCGAAAGCAGGACTTGCGACTTTTGTGGCTGCTTCATTCCCATTGATTCGAGATGATTAATCCCTGGGTGATGAGTTTCTTGCCTCATACAGCAAGAAGTCGGGCGTGGATCATGGTGCTTCCATGGTGTTGACACCTCGAGGGTTAGGGAAAGCTTTGTCTCTTCCCTAGAAAGGAGAGCCCTTTGTTACAGCTAGACAATTATTCTCCAACGATGAGATTTTCAAGCTGTTACGGAAGCAAATCAAAGAGATTCTGGATGTCAAGAAAGTGATAGACACTTCAGGAGTATATTTTTCCATGATCACTGATCCTCTTTGGAAGTTAGTCTGTCAGTTCCTCCAAGACAGGTTTATGCCTACCAAAACACCATCCCACTATTTGTCCAAAGAGCTCTTCACAGCTTCCAGGATGGTGTTAAAAGGGGTGGCTATTGATTGGAGTACTTACCTGCTTACAAAGATGAACCAACATTTTGTCAAAGTAACTAGAGGAAATGTCACCAATGTCACATATGGTTTCTATCTCTATGCTTTCTTGACATACTTAGGCCTAAAGAAGGGTGTGCTACCACCTCCTCCATCTGATCCAGTACCTCCCCCTCCACCTTCAAAAGAGTCAGAACCTATTGACATAGAGGATCTTGATTCCCCTCCTCCACTGGTCATACAGCAGACGCACTTGAAGCGTGTGGCAGATAAAACTCCTTCAGTCCTTCCTTCAGTCACAATTCGTGCTATATCTGGCAGTGACCTCCCTGCTTACCTCACATGTAATAATTTTTTCATAGCACATAGAGAGGGTTCCTTGGACATATCAGTCTCTTCACTGAACAGTTTAGTATCAGGAGATGCTATTCCATTCCTCTGTAAAGACATCTAGAGTTCGATTGAACTTTCAGTGTGACAGCTTGTGCTCAACAGCTGTATGCTTCTTTCTATGAATTATTGATGCATTCCAAAGACCAATTGCATAAGGCAACCTCAGAGTTAGCCTCTGCTAAAGACACACTTGCAGATCTGTTTAAGCAGATAGAGCAGCAGACCCAAATGATTGAGACTCAAAGAGAAGAAATATCTTCTTTGAAGATTCAGTTAACAGAAGCTCAGTCAGAGGTCACTAAAATCTTGGAGGAGAAAGAGAGGATGTCCAAAGAAGCTTAAGAGTTTCTGACTCTTTTAGATGCAAAACTGTCAGCCTTACAGACTGCTCATAATACAGTGGAATCACAAGCTTCCCAGATCAAGCAGTTGCAAGACCAACTGGCACAGTCACAGTCTGTTCCTCCAAGCCCCAGTGTTCCTATGATACCTTCTATCTCTAAGCAGGACTTGGCAGCCCTCACTAACCACTGTTAGACTAGCCTAACTAGACCTAACTACCCCTAGTTAGACTTAACTAACCATAGTTAACTTGACTAACCCTAGCTTAATTAACTAATACTACTTACACTCACTAACATTACTTAACTTGACCTAATTAACCATGATTGACCTAACTAACCTACCTTAACAAACTAACCTAATTGATTTAATAGACTGAATTAACTTAATTGAATTTCTCACACTAAGCTAACCTAATTAACTTAACCTACTCAGTTAACCCCCATTCCTGCCCGTTTTCCTCCGTTGTTTTCCCGTTGTGTACGGGTGTGCTAGCAGGCGTTCACGCGCGAGGACGCGCTTTCGACTTGTCCGTGCGGTGGAGTATTGCAGTCCGCCCTCCACACGCAGTCATCCTGCGTTGTTTATACGTAGCTCGAGTACCGCCTTTTATTTTCAAACCCGCAAAATACATAAAAATAAACATAAAATCCATAAAAATTTCAAAATTTTATTGAAAATTCAAAAAAACTTCTGAAATTTTATCAACATTGTTGAAATTATTTGGAATGGTTTTTAAAAGAGAAAATTAGAAAAAAATGCATAAAATTTGAAATTTAAAAATTACTTCAAAATTACATATAAAATGAGTAAAATTTATTAAAAATTAGTAAAAATTTAGAAATGAATCCAAAAAAACCCACAAATCTCCTTGCTCATTTTGCCACTAATTTATCAATTAAAAATATTTTCATAAATGACAAAATTTTATTTGAAGCCAAAAATCCTAATTTTAATACTTCACTTTATAAAAATTCATTTTAAATTCTAAAAATCAGTTGGAAAATCATGGATGAATTAACACACATTGTTGACACTTGTTGGACTGTTGAAATCCCACTTCTACACTTCATAACATGTTCATGTGTCATATATCTCAATTTAATTATTTTTAAAAAATAAAAAAAGAAAACAAAATAACAAAACAAATAAACCAAACCAAAATCTATACAAAATACAAACACACATAAAATATAAGTTTTAAAAAAATCATAAACAAATAAAATTTGAAAAAATAAAAAATAAAAATAAAATCTAAATTAAACAAAAACACTAAGGTATTTTATTTTTTTCCAGTCAGTGGTGTTTGTTTTTTTTGACTGGATTCCTTGCATTTGGGAGACTACTCCGTGCGCCTTTAGTTTATTTCATACACACCCCTACCAGGTATTTATTTATTTGCAAGCTTTATTCATTTTAATCATCCCTTAACCACAATTAATTGTGAAAATGAACTATATTCATCCACTTTTTCACACGCATTCGCGCTAAACACACAATTTCTAATAAAAATCAACTAGCTGTTCACTTTGCACACGCTATGTGCGCTTAAGAGACACCTTAATTGTTAATAAAAATGAACCAACCGTCACAAAAAAGCACGCGCTGGCAAAAAATCACTCCACATCACCATTAATTTTTAATTAATGAATTTGCATTTAGAGACCTCAGTTTGAAAATCGTAGACCGGGTTTCGTTTAAGCACCGTTTCACCCTAATAAATTATAATTAAAATTTTAAGAAGGAATCGTCGTTTTCTTATTAAGGTTTATCACCTAATAAAATGTCACCCATTGTTAATAATTTCTTAAAATGAACCCTTCATTAAAACCATTTTTCCTCACTACTGTTTTTTCTCTTTTTTAATAAACACGCTTCGTGGGATGGACGTGTAAAGTCCTCTTAGCTGAAATTGTTGGTCAAGGTTATGGTCAGGTCCTGATTAGGTTTTTAATGGTATTATGGTTTGTCTATGTGCTACAGTTACGGGGACGGTTTGTAGTTTTTCTTTTTTTCTTACCTAATACGGGGTTTTGGGTGCCTGCTTGTTGCATCACATGAAGTTTTCGGTCTCATATGTGTAGAGGTCATGCTGAATTTTTTCTAGGATGTGGGTTGTTTGGGATGGTAAATTGGTTAGTTACGTATTGGTTATTTTGCAGGAATTCTTTGTGATTATCTGTGTTTTAATGTGTGTGTTTTCCATCTGAATGGCGCCTCACGCTCCTCCTCTTATCCAGTATGTCTCGCTGATCAGTAGGGATTATTCTTCCCTACTGGCTTTTGAGCCTATAGCACAAGCAGGACTTGCGACTTTTGTGGCTGCTTCATTCCCATTGATTCGAGATGATTAATCTTTGGGTGATGAGTTTCTTGCCTCATACAGCAAGAAGTCGGGCGTGGATCATGGTGCTTCCATGGTGTTGACACCTCGAGGGTTAGGGAAAGCTTTGTCTCTTTCCTAGAAAGGAGAGCCCTTTGTTACAGCTAGACAATTATTCTCTAACGATGAGATTTTCAAGCTGTTACAGAAGCAGATCAAAGAGATTCTGGATGTCAAGAAAGTGATAAATACTTCAGGAGTATCTTTTTCCATGATCACGGATCCTCTTTGGAAGTTAGTTTTTCAGTTCCTCCAAGACAAGTTTATGCCTACCAAAACGCCATCCCACTATTTGTCCAAAGAGCTCTTCACAGCTTCCAGGATGGTGTTAAAAGGGGTGGCTATTGATTGGAGTACTTACCTGCTTACAAAGATGGATCAACATTTTGTCAAAGTAACCAGAGGAAATGTCACCAATGTCACATATGGTTCCTATCTATATGCTTTCTTGACATACTTAGGCCTAAAGAAGGGTGTGCTACCACCTCGTCCATCTGATCCAGTACCTCCCCCTCCACCTTCAAAAGAGTCAGAACCTATTGACATAGAGGATCTTGATTTCCCTCCACTGGTCATACAGCAAAAGCGCTTGAAGCGTGTGACATATAAAACTCCTTCAGTTCTTCGTTCAGTCACAATTCTTGCTATATCTGGCAGTGACCTCCCTGCTTACCTCACATGCAACAATTTTTTCAGAGCACATAGAGAGGGTTCCTTGGACATATCAGTCTCTCCACTGAACAGTTTAGTGTCGGGAGATGCTATTCCATTCCTTTGTAAAGACATACAGAGTTCGATTGAACTTTCAGACAGCTTGTGCTCAACAGCTGTATGCTTCTTTCTATGAAGAACTGATGCATTCCAAAGACCAATTGCATAAGGCAACCTCAGAGTTAGCCTCTGCTAAAGACACACTTGCAGATCTGTTTAAGCAGATGGAGCAACATACCCAAATGATTGAGACCCAAAGAGAAGAAATATATTCTTTGAAGATTCAGTTAACAGAAGCTCAGTCAGAGGTCACTACAATCTTGGAGGAGAAAGAGAGGATGTCCAAAGAAGCTCAAGAAATTCAGACTCTTTTAGATGCAAAACTATCAGCCTTACAGACTGCTCATAATACAGTGGAATCACAAGCTTCCTAGATCAAGCAGTTGCAAGACCAATTGGCACAGTCACAGTCTGTTCCTCCAAGCCCCAATGTTCCTATGATACCTTCTATCTCTAAGCAGGTCTTGGCAGTTCTCCAGAGACATGCCACATTGTGTCCATTATTCCAAGATAAAGTGGAAAGATTGCAGTCCATGATGGATTTGCTATGGTCTACATTTGAGCACTTTCACGAGTATGTTCCTCCGGACCATTCTTTCTTTGTCCACTATCAGTTGCAGAAGTTGGCCTTCTATATGAAGCTTTCAATGATGGATCTTGCTCTTCCAGAGGATGGTTGGAGTGGGGCTTGGTCTCCTGAGTTGCTGACAGAAGTGGTCCGTATGGTGTTTGAAGATTTTGTGACGACGGATACCATGTTGCTGTCTTACATGTATCTACAGGGAGATCTGTTGATTCCAGATGAAGTAGATATGGCCTTGTATGTGGGGGATGTGGTTTTGCAATTTATTTTGTATGTCAACTATTTGGAGTTGCGGATAGATGACATGTTCCAGTGTTACTCCTCAAGCTACTTGCCCTGACAATTCATGGCACTCAATGATTGATTCTACGGTCCTGAATCAACGTCAGAAAACAGCTTCTACCTATGTGCAGAGCACTAACCAATTGAGGGTGGATCTCTTAGCTCATTTTTTCAAAAACCATCCATTTGATTCCACATTTTTTTATGCCTATCAGAGAAGATCTATCTTAGGTCCCTATGTTCATAGCCTATTATACTATCAACAAATGGCTCATCGCTATGATACCTATCTTTCCCTTTATCAAACTAATTCAGCAGCTATCTTACCTCTTCTTTTCCAACCTCAAGATTTTTCTCAAATTCCTATATTTACCTATTGTTCTTTTATCAAAGATCGAGTATTTTCTCCTTCTCCACCATGTCCTTCTTCATCTATTCATATATCTTCTACTTTTCCTATTTATCGATTAACACCTTTTCTAACTGATTCACTTAAATTTTCAACCACTCTTTAATCTTATTCCTCATTTTATGATTTTGCATACCCATCTCTTCATCCTCTTTTACTTATTCCACTTCCATCTTCTACCACTTCTATTTTTCAACCCCCTCAGTTGGTTAGAGAATACGAAGGATTTGATAAGCAGATTCTGAGAAGAAGAGGATGGAGCTCAACTGATTCTCTCACATGACCTCAGATAAACTAGCTGATAATTCTAGGGGATTGGACAACTGCCAGTCAAGCATACCAAAATTACCTTCATTTTGCTCACCAATATTCACAATATCTAGATCCTTTAGTGAGATTGACAGCTCATTTTTCTTGGTATCTAGCATACATGCATAGGCATTCCCATAACGATCAAAAGGCCATTCCAAAGCTTTGTATGAATGTCAATGTGAACATTGATTCCCAATAGTTGAATGTCCTCTATTTTCATGCCCTATGTCTACCTAGCAGATACCTTGTTTTGCTAGAAAGGATGTGCTGCCTGCAGTTCTTTCAAAATCCTCCAAAGACATTTGTAGATGAGTCCTTTTCCATGGATCGTTTTCGAAACCACCAAGCCTTCAAAAGGGATCACCTTCGTTGATACCTTCGCAATGTATTTTGGATGATTCTTAATTATATATATATATTTTTTTGGAGGTGTCATTCAGATGGTTGTGTTAGTGTTTGTGTGTGTGTGTTGTAATAATTGTATGTGATGAGTTCGTGCTGATTGAGAATAATTTGTTCGAGAGCTCTTTTCAAACTATTGATGGTGGATAGAAAGCCTATGCTGGAAAGCTGAAGAAGAACCTCTTATATCCTTTACAAATTTGTTATAACTTTTTAAATGATTATCAGATGAGTTAATGAATAATGCAATTTTTCTTTAGTAGTAATTTTCTATCAGATACAGGTAATAAGTTGTGGGTCATGGTTTGGCGAGAATGTTGAAGATCCTACGGAAGTTAAAATTGAGTTCTTTAGTGAACTTATATATATTTTTTCCTTAGGTCACAAGGATGCTTCCTTTCTAAGTGTGGAGATATGTTGAGAGTGGAAAAAGACTGAATTTTTGACTGATTTTTGTTATTTTTGAAGTCTGAATTATTGATTTTTGATGGATATAGAGTGATGTATGGTTGTTAATGGAAGTGTTTGAGAGTGTTTTGGATGATATTGATTATATTTTGGAAGTTCATGATGATTCTTAGTGGAGATATATAGGTTTTGTTGAGGTTCTGATTGGTTCTGTATAGCTTCTGTTTTGTTCTGATTTTCTTCTGTATGAAACATGCATTGATGATTGATGAAGATTGAGATCTTTTGGAAGCTTATTGAATAGTTTTTGATAGTATGCAATGGTTTTAGTATGAGTTATGAGGTTCTGATGACCTTCTGTAACCCTCTATAGACCTTTTGTAGAGCCTCTGTCTCTGCTCTGTAGCTGCTCTGGTACTGTACTGTACTGTTCTGTAGACCTTCTGTAAGTGTTCTGTAGAATGTATGTGTGACTTTGAAAATTTTTTCTAACTTTTGGAAAGGATGAATCTAAGTTCAAAAGAGCTAAAACAAGTGGAATAAGCAGCTAGCTGAAGGCTGAACAGAAGACTGAGTGACAGTGACAGTAGTGAGCTATGAAAAGACACTGTAGTGGCTTTGGTGACTCTTCATATCAGACATACCTCTTGGGAGATGCATCCACGATCTAAGAAGGATTATTGAGAGTTATTATGAGAGTATTGTAGTGAGGATATGATGTACTATTGATATAGAGAGAGAGAGAGAGAGAGAGCCAGAGATAATCAATTCTATCAAAACAGTGTAACTGTATATGAGAGATTGAGAGAGAGAACTATGAAGACATTGAAGATGAATATTATGTTATTGATTTCCATTCAAAGACGGTGTATTCTTCTATGTTCTTTATTATATTGATGGATTCTATGAAGAAGTTGAAGATTATGGTTGATTCTATTAAATCCATGGGAGATATCTACTATGATGCTG
Organism: Lygodium microphyllum; assembly: GCF_053477565.2. Taxonomy (NCBI): domain Eukaryota; kingdom Viridiplantae; phylum Streptophyta; class Polypodiopsida; order Schizaeales; family Lygodiaceae; genus Lygodium; species Lygodium microphyllum. Next base: position 127,397,265 of record NC_141162.1, on the reverse strand, counting down.
CGTAAAGAATTGCTGTTTTCTTTGTTTTGATCATCAAAAGAATGAAATAAAAGCTTGTTGATGTTATAAGATATATTTTCTTGCAATAGAATCTCCTTTTCCTTGGTGTTCCTCTTGGGGCTCCATTCTCAGCTCTTCGGCACTTACAGAACACTTACAGAAGGTCTACGGAACCAAGAATGTATGTGTCTGAGGTTTCACCACTATTAGGAGAGACATCAATGGATTCATTGGTGGATGGTCCAATGCTTTATTCCTTAGCTCTGCGGCACTCTTGGTTTCAATCTTCTTGCTTGGAATTGCCCTCAAAAGAAAAAGGGGAAAGACAAAGGAAAGGATAAGGACAAGGGCAAGGGAAAAGAAAAACAAATCCATGTAGTGCAGACCTTAGAATTAAAGGGGCATGAAAGGTATAAATCTTTAGAGGTCTTGCACATGGATGTACAACACAAGTGTTGTATGTCAACTTCTATGTGGCAGCCTACTTTTGGGCCACATGATTTAGTTAGAGTACATGGATTGATAGCTGGAAAGAGAGTTAGAGTCATGATTGATGACTCTGCTACACATAATTTTATTAACTATGCACTTGTCAAAAAATTGAAACTTCCCCAACAAAAGAGTGGGCATCAATATGTTGTTCGTATGATGCAAGGCCAAGACAATAAAATATGGGATACAATGGTATCCAATTTGGAAATTGAGATTCAAGGATATAAAGATAAACTTGATTTCCAAATTATGAACATGGAAAGAGCTGATATTGCTCTAGGGAGGGAGTGGCTATGGGGATTGGAACCATCCTTAAAACGTAGTTACCATCATAATACACTGGAATTTGAAAGGGATGGTAAGAGTTTTGTCATTCAAGGTGAACATGAAGTATCTGATAATCCTTTGCTGTGTTCTACTGAAGTTTAGAAGCTGATAAAGAAGGAAGTTTGTGAGGTATATATGTTATGGTCTCTTCCTGTACAGAATACTTTCACTTTCTGTAATATAAAGCAACAATTTTCTTATGTTTGTGAGTTGAATATAAATAATGAATTAAGTAGTTTGTTAGATGATTTTAAAGATGTGTTTCCTTCTGATTTACCAAGTGGCCTTCCACCGGATAGGGGTGATATAAATCACCCAATTGATATAAATAAGGATACACACCCTATTTCTAAACCACCGTATAGGTTAAGTGAAACACAGCATCAAGAAGTTGAAAGACAAATTAAGGATTACCTTGATAAAGGGTTTATACAACCCAGTAATTCACCTTGGGCTTCACCAATTTTATTAGTAAAGAAAAAAGATGGTTCTATGCGACTTTGTGTTGATTATAGAGCACTTAATAAAATAACGGTGAAGAATAAATTCCCTTTGCCCAGAATGGAAGATATTTTTGATCAATTACAAGGGGAAAAATTCTTCACAAAGATAGATTTAAGATCAGGTTATCACCAAGTAAGAATTAAGGCACAAGATATTCCTAAGACAGCATTTCGTACTAGATACGGGCATTATGATTTTTTGGTGATGCCTTTTGGCCTCACTAATGCACCAACTACCTTTATGAAGCTGATGAATAGTATTTTACGGCCCTATCTAGGACATTTTGTAGTAGTCTTCTTGGATGATATCTTGATCTTTAGCAAATCAAGAGAAGAACATTTGGAACACTTACAATTAGTATTCCAACTGTTAAGAACACATTCCCTTTATGCGAAGAAAACTAAATGTGAATTCTTTACACAAGAGGTCAAATATTTGGGGCATATTATCTTGAAAGAGGGAATCAACATGGATCCAGAAAAAGTAAGGGCAATTATTGAATGGCCATCTCCAAGGAACCTGGAAGAGCTGCAGATCTTCCTAGGTTTATCTGGATTTTATCGTAGATTCATTCGAGATTATGCCAAAATAGCTGTTCCAATGATAGACCAACTTAAAGGGAAAGGAAAGAGCTTCAATTGGGGAACAAACCAAAATGAAAGTTTTCAAAAACTTAAGGTAGCTATTGCTACAGCTCCAGTATTATTAATAGTGGATCCCAATAAACCATTTGTGATTGAAGCTGATGCCAGTGATAAGGCGATAGGCGCGCTCTTATTACAAGAAGGTCGACTGGTTGCTTTTGAAAGCAAGAAATTAGACCGTGCAAAACAAAATTATTCTGTTTATGAAAGGGAGCTATATGTAATAGTACATGCAATGAAGAAATGGAGGCACTATCTGTACGATGCCAAACTTTTGATTTTATCGGATCATGAAAGCATTAAGTGGCTTAATGATCAACTGGATTTACACGGGCGTAAAGCCTGATGGGCCGAACTCCTTCAAGAGTTCGACTATGAGATAAGATATAGAAAAGGAAAGTATAATATAGTAGCTGATGCACTCAGCAGAATGCCCATCATTAATGAATTGAGTTTTACTCAGTTCACTTCCAACTTGCTTGAATCTTTAAAAGGGAAATGCCAGGTTGATCCGGTATATTCCAACATATGGGAAGCAATAAGAAATGGGGATCCAAATGAAAGTGCTTCTACTGAGGAAGGAATATCTAAGGATATTCAACAAGGAAATGGAGCATTAGGGTTTGCTCAAATCGGATTCAAGTGGAAGAATTTTACCATTGATAATGGTTATTTACTCTACAAGGGTAGGGTATGTGTCCCGAAAGATACAGAAATAAGGCGCCAGATACTCTTTGAGTGTCATGATACCCCTAGCGCGGGACATCCAGGAGTTAATAAGAATTATAGTCTTATTAAAAGGCAGTTCTATTGGCCTGGAATGAATAAGGACGTCCTTGACTATGTGGTCAAATGTAATAAATGCCAGGTTAATAAAGCTAAAAGATTGAGAATGGGAGGACTTCTCCATCCACTAGAGATTCCTTCGGGAAAATGGGAGAGTATCTCCATGGACTTTATTGTTGCTTTACCCAGAACACAGAGGGGGCATGACTCTGTGTGGGTGATTGTGGATAGGTTAACCAAAATGGCTAGGTTCATTCCAACTTCAACTGATGTTAAAACACCAGAATTGGCTAGATTGTTCGTAGAGAACATATACCGATTGTATGGCCTTCCGGAAAATATAGTTTCTGATCGGGATAGAAAATTTGATAGCCAATTTTGGTGTGCGGTATTTAGGAAATTGGATACTAAACTTAGCATGAGTACGGCGGATCACCCGCAAACAGATGGGCAAACTGAAAGGGTTAACCAAATCCTTGAAGATATGCTTAGGGCATATGTAAATAAAAGGCAAACTAATTGGGAAGAGTACTTAGCGATAGTAGAGTTTGCATATAATAGTGCCAAGCACTCTTCCACTGGATATAGTCCATTTATGTTAATGTATGGGTTTCAGCCCAGAGCTCCTTTTGCAGTAGGACTGCATAAGGAAAAGGTTCAGGGAGCTAAAGATTTTTTGGAGGATATGAATAATATGTTGAAATTTGCTCAAGAAAATATTAAAAAGGCTCAAAATCGAGCTAGAGCATATGCAGATCCTCACCGCAGAGACATCTCTTTTGAAGAAGGAGAATTAGTCTATCTTAAGATGCCTGAACAAACTAAAACTATGAAAAAGGGACAATGTCCAAAGCTTTCACCGAGGTATTGTGGTCCTTTCATAATACTTAAAAAGGTGGGAGAATTGGCTTACAAGCTCCAACTACCTGCTGGTAGTAAAATACATCCAGTTTTTCATGTAAGTAAATTAAGGAAGAAGCTGGGTGATTTGGACAATCTAATCTTAAATGATGATATTGAGGAGCTATTAAATGACCAATCTAATCCCCATAAACCAGAAAGAATATTAAATGTTTGTAATAGACGAACAAGGAATACTATTTATCAAGAATGTTTGGTTAAGTGGAAAGATTGTTCAGAAGAAAGCTCAACATGGGAGCGAGTAAGTACTTTAAAGAAAAGGTTTCCCAATTTACAGTTAGACCTTCCAAGTATCGTTTTCGAGGACGAAACCGATTCTTAAGGGGAAGGAAATGTGACATTAATGTGGCATTAAGGTAAATGAAGGGAAACATGCACGAGGATGACCGTCCGGCGTCTTGGGCGCCCGAAGGGGTTTAGGGGAGCCTAGAACCAAAGAGAGTCCAAGAATAGTAGAACTCACCAAGGTTTGACGGCTGGCAATCGGATCATGATGGATCTGGCCAGCAATAAACAAGGCAAGGCTGGGAGATGAAAGGATCTCTCGTGCTCATTCATCCCGACTGCTTCCCCTCTGGCTTTTATGGTCTTCTTCAGAACTTTGTGTCAGGTGTGGTCATTAAAGATCCTTGACATAGGTTTGTCATGAAGATGGGAGTCTATTTAGGACCCTCTTTTACTAATAATATGGCAGAATACAAGGCCTTGATCATGGGGTTGAATGTAGCCCGATATGGTGGTATCCGTTGATTATTGGTTAAAGGTGACTCGTAGTTATTAATCAATTAGCTAAATGGGACCTACAATGTGCACGATCCCATCTTACGAATGTATGGTCATGCAACCTTGAATATGTTGCATATCTTTGAGACAGTGACTTGTGAGTTAGTTCCTCGATAATAGAATTGCTTTGCAAATTCCCTAGCTAACTATGTTTTCATGAAAGACGTCTTTTTCAATTATGGTCTAGGGGGGAGCCCTAACAATTACCTCCTAACATTAACCATGGATTACTTTAGGGTCTTGATCTTGTTGACATGTCATATTTCATCACCGATGGTTTTGTTTGGGTTATGAGTCAAGTAGCAAGTGAGCACCTTTCTACTCTGTCATGGAAGCATAGGATTGTGTATCATCATATTCGTTGAACACCTCTTGCTATTTATATAATGGGTTAGCTAATAACCTGATGCATTTAGTGTGGGGGCTAAGAAGCCTTATCCTTGGTCGATTTTGTGCTTTAATAGAGTAACATTAGGACCAAATGATTATTTTAATAGTATGCTATGCTAAATGGTAGTAAAATGTTTTATTTCATAAGGCCAAGAGGGCCGTCTCTATCAAGTTCTAATGTTTTATTTCATAAGACCAAGAGGGCCATTCTGTTGGTTGTCTGTTTGGTGTGGGTATATTTAATGATTTTCTATTTTAATGTTTGCATCACAAATGTTGGATGAAGTTCCTCGAGGGAGCCTTTGCTGCACAGGAGCTTCTTGTGGCCATTCCATGTGGTGTCATCACCTTTCTGAGTTTCCCCTTAAGCTCATAGTGTTATATGTGTATATGGGGGTTGTTTTCTTTTTGTTTGTGGTGGGGGACTGGCAATCAAGGACATGAAGTCCCATGGTTTGGTTAGGTATATCTGGGGGAGATTTGAGTAGTCGTCTATCTCTTGTTAGGAAATTGTCATGCATTAAAGACCTGTGATAGATGGTAGAAGTCCTTGTGACCCTCTCCTTCTTGCTTGCTAGGCAGCTGTCCTAGGAGTCCCTGCTAATGTGAGGCAGTTAGAGAAGCCTACCAAAATAGCAAAGAAAAGCAAGTGTTGAATATATCTAAAGATTAAAATTACATAGGTGTGGTAAAAGGGGTTCTAACACCTCAATTGGAAAAGAAAAAAAAAGAAAAAAAAATTCTATACAAGCAGTTGATTATTGCCTTGTGGAGGCCAAGTAGGTTCCCGGGGACACGTCAAGACTCAGGGCTGATGCCTTGTCTTCCTAGGGGTAGTAGCTAGCCAAAAGAAAAGAAAATAAGGAATGTTGGAGTGAAAATAAAAGTGAGCGAAAGAAAAGGATTAAGTGTCGCCTCATGAGAGATTGGTAAGTTCTTGGGTACCAAGTGAGGACTTGAGGCCGATGCCCTGCTCTCCTTGGGTCACTCTACGCTCAGCTCCCTCCTTTTTCCCAAGTATGAAAACCTTGGAAGGAAAATGTGTTACAAATAAAAATATGATGACCAAGCTATAGGAGTCATTGCCTAGTGGGAGGTCCTGGTCCAGTTGTCCTAACTTAGATAGGTAGTTCAAACCACTACTAGGATGACCTCTTTGATAGGCTTTTTAGCTAGTCCGTGTGAGGGTAATTGGCTAGCGACTCGCTTTGGATTTTTGTTAGATTATGCTGGGCCTATCCCTTGTGGATTCTCATGCCTTGATTCTGTCAAGGGGTAGGGTGAGAGTTGTTCTTATACTTTGTTGAGTATATTTTTTGTGGCAGCTTGATGCTTTCTTTGGTTGTTGGTTGTGTAGATCAGTTCAAGGGATTCGACGGGCTAAGTCACCCTATCCCATGGTCCCCAATGAGAGCAGTATTTAAAGACCCATAAAGTACCAAAAAGGAGCAGATTAATGCAAATTTTATGCGGGAATTTAAAGTCGATGGAAGTGGAACATGAAGATTTGACCATTTTTAGAGACTGAGGAAAATAGAAATGAAAACTTTGGTCATTGAGGTGGTTGCACATTTTTAGTAATTTTCTCCGTAGTCCAATTGAAGAGAGAGAGCTTTCTAATTGTTCAAGATGTCAAGGGGACATGTTGGATTTTTCAAATTTGAAATCGGACACTGGACAGAAGGAATACGAGTGACCGGAAAATTTAAAGGTCAAATGTGACCAACAAAGTGGACACACAAAATGGGCATGGGCCTTTAGGGGGCCGATAGACCCCTAAAAATTTTCCTCTGTGTGTGTGGGGAGGGGCATTTTTTCAAATGGTGATCAGAAACAACGCCCCCTCCATGGCATCAATTTGCTTCAAGGGGGGAGGGGAGGGGGGTTTTGGAGCCTACAAGCAAGACACACAATTGATCAATCCCAGCAAGACACACAATTGATTAATCCTAGCATCTTCTTCATTTTTTTGCTCTTCATCGCCAATTTTTGATTGCAAAATGGCTACCCGATAGACAAGCTATGAAATCAGTCTTTCTCTCTCTCCTCCTTCCTCTCTCCTCTTGATATCTGTTCACACGCATTGTCGCATGTAATACAAGCGGGGATTCGTGAAAAGTCACTCGCTGTGCAGGGATGGAGCCCCAAGAGGAACACCAAGGAAAGGTAATTCTCTTGCAAGAAAATCTATCTTGTAACATCAACAAGCTTTTATTTCATTCTTTTGATCATCAAAACAAAGGAAACAACAATTCTTCACATGACATCATAGTAGATATCTCCCACAGATTTGATAGAATCAACCATAATCTTCAACATCTTCATAAAATCCATCAATAGAACAAAAAACACAAAGGAATACACCATCTTTGAATGGAAATCAATCACATATTATTCATCTTCAATGTCTTCATAGTTCTCTCTCTCAATCTCTCATATATAGTTAGACTGTTTTGATAGAATTGACTATCTCTGGCTCTCTCACTCCGGTAGCTCCACGATCCAAGTGCAAGCTTCAAGCAAGCTCCATCCTCAAGCTCCACGCTCCAAGCTCCATTGTCGCGAGCAAGATAAGAGAAGAGAAGAGAAGAGAAGAAGAGAGGAGAAGATGGAGAGCTTCTCCTCCTCGGTCCCTCACCCTCACACACTCACTCCCTCCCACTCTCACACTCCCTCTCTCAAGCACAAGCTCAAGCAAGCAAGAACAAGAAGAAGAATAAGAAGATGAGAGATACTTTTGGCCACACACAAGAATGAGCTTCTCATTCACTTTTCAACTTTATATACAAAACCCTAAATCCCTTTTGGGCGGTCATCCCCTTTTCCCTTTTTTTACATGGCCGGTCGTAGCCTAGGCCCTTTTTCCCATTGTCCTTCTATCTTCCTAGATTCCTTTCCACCGCCCATCTACATTTACAAATTGCACGGGTGAGAGCCCAGCGCTCTTTTACAAGATTTTTGGGTACACCTTTTTATTTTAAAATGCGCCTTTCCCCTTTTGCATTTGCCTTGGACTTTTAAGGTTGCCCTTGCACTTTTGGCCTTTTCTCCTATTCTTTCTTCAGTCGGGCTACCTTTTTTCCGCCTTTGCCCTGCGTCTTTTTTATTTCCTTTTGCTTTCTTTGTGTTGGGGTTAACATTACCCCCTCCTAGACGAGTGCCAGTCCCATGGCACTCACTGTCATAGGTAGCAGGCTGTACCATGCACCAAAGACGTGGGTGACAAGAACGCATGTGGTTTCCGTGGAGGAGTGTTGGTGGTGGTGTGACAGAAGGTCCTGGGGGCTGTTGGTAGCCAAGGTGGCTGGTGGAAGGTTGTTGGAGTTGGTGGTAGGGCTATTCTTTGTTGGGGATTGCATTAATGGCCATCACAAGTGTTGGTTTGTTGGGGATTCTGCTCATGACGATTCGTTGCGGGCTTGTCGAAAGGGAAGGGATAAGCATTCAGAGTTGGGTGTTGATGAAGATCAAACGACACTTTCGTTAGCGTCTTCAACACCTATAATTGAAAACCTCTCATGTGGTCTCTCCCTAAGGGGTAGTGCTAGTCTTCTTATCGTGCACAAGACATATTTTGATTAGTTTGGGAGACAGGTCGAACTCTAAGCAAGCCTGGAGTATTGTCCTGCACTTGAGGACCCAAACCGTGTATATACTTTGGTGCAGATATTATGTGAGTACTCGTGCATATTTAGGTATTACTTAGCTAGAAGACTGTCGGACTGGTTCCTTGTATAGCAATGGGTCAGTGAAGCAAGGGCTTAGTTGATGGAAAAATTTGTTGATGAAGACGAGGAGTACACTTGAAGATTGCTTGAGACATCATTATGGTCTTGTCAAGGCAATGTAGCATAATTAAGCTATGTGATGTCTTAGCTTTTGGTAGCTAGTGGCTACTCGTAGTGCTTGAAAAGTATGGTGTACTTTTCCATTGTCTTTCATGCGGTACTTATCACTGTTGATTATAATGGCATTGAGATGGAGTGCAAAAGAATTGTGCAAGTAGTCCAGGGTGACAGGTCTAACCATAGGCAAGGCGAGCTCCCTAGGTATGTCCTGCCCTTAATGTGCCCTGAACAATTGTGGGGGATGTACAAGGGGCTAGGGGATTAGGGACAGAGCCAACCGACCAAGGTCACTGAAAGTACCTAATTTGAGGACCCCTAGGTGCGGTGCTGTGATCGTGTGTGCTTTTTTTCTTTTTTCTTTTCTCTTTTCTTTTTTTTTTCCTTTTTTCATTTTCATTTCTTTTCTTTTCTTTCTTGCTTTCTTTCTTTCTCTTTTTTTTTTGTGGAAAAAAAAAATGAATACAATCAATGCCATACATTGAGGCTATTAGCCTTTCATTTGGATTGAGAAATGTTGGAATCCAAAGGCTATGAAGAATGGATATTACAGAGAGGATTGTGTCACCAGCCTTGATGCTAGAGGAATTGTTGTTGAGATGAAGAGATACACTTGAGATATTGCAAACCTCCTTGCGACACATGCGATGTTGGTACAATTGAGGTAATGACTGCCGTGAGCCAACTATAGAGCTTGACCCAGAAAGAGAGCATAGCCCATGAATATGCTTTGGGCTATGCGATGTGGGCGGTCGGCAGCGTGGCTTTGTCACGGCTCTTTGTGGGGTCGATGGTCTTGCAGTGATCGGGCATTGAACACTTTCGCACAAAGACCTGTCTCATCCTGTATCCACTTGTCACTTTATGAGAGTACATGCATGGTATATGCCGCAACTATAATAAACTAGTGCAATGCAAGGAGACATCACTTATCTGAATTCGATGGTGTTGACTTAGATATTTATCACCTGCGCTTGATTAGCTTTTTCTTTTGTTAAAGACGTGAAATATATTAAACGCAGATATGAAAAGTTTGTACAATTGGGAAACATGTCAACATTTAACCAATTAAAGACAAAAAGTCATGGCCAAGCAGCATTTGATAAGCCCTTTATACAACATGGGGCTACTCTATTTGTACGAGGCGGGGCGAGTCTGGGTGGTCGGGCGACTGAGGCTCTACTGGTGCGCGGCTCCCATGGGTTTGGGCAAGGAACATGTCGGCCGGGACATGAATGGTGTAGTCCCGGGCCGCTACCGTTTCCAGAATGTCTTTAAACAATTCATTAAATTCTTCCCTGTCCCGGGCCGGCTTTTCTGTTCGTGGACACCTGGTGCCCGAGTGTACGTTGGGAGTTTGTGCCACTGGTGTTGCCACATTGCGTGCGCCTCCTTGAGCGTCTGCTCCCCTGGCCCGTGGGTTCTTCAACCTTCGTCTGGGGCGGTGTCGCTTGGGGCCGCGTTTCTTGGCTTACCTTTTAAGAGTGGGTACGTAGCGCACCGGCGGAAGGGCATGTGTGGCATGTTCCCGTCGGCTGCCTGCGGAGAGCGTCCTTGCAAGCTAGCTGCCCTTGGTTCTCCATGTTTGCCTTGCGGGGGGCCTGTAAGATGCGAATCAAGGATTAGGATTTGTCACATGATAAGACCATTCATATGTAAGGGATTACAGTGCGGGTTATCAAGCGCATAGGACGAGAAGGGAAGGGGTAGGGCATGCAGTGCTTGTTGTAGAGGGATGGCCCCCGAGATGCATACTTAGCCTCCTGCCATTAGTAGAACTTGGCTCATGCTGAGTTACGTTTGTTGGCGGTCATGAATTTAGGCAGGGCTCCTCCTCGGACCAGAAAGGTGTATAGAAAGGGACAATACCCCATCTACACCATCAGAGTCGTTGGTCAAGGCTTCCTATGGTGGTAATGAGGGTTGCATGCCCTTCACTTGGAGGTGGGAATTGTCACACGACTTTTAAAAGTGTGATGAGAGGAGGACCTGAGGAGCTTAGCCTGTCAAACCCAACTCTTCTCCTTGCACTTGACTATCATCGCTTGCGTGTGTTGATAGTATCTATACAGGGTGACACAAAAATCATTTTTTATATATACATCTATATATATACATATACGAATCCATATCACCTCAGGAGGATAGAAACCAATTGTAGAACTCGGGATTGTACTAGAGCGTGGCACACGCATTTAGTATTCGTGGCAGCTTACTCAATACCGATAGATATTTTGCCACATCGAGTAGCACGGACCCTTGTCCGAGTCTACTAACAATATGTAACTCCTCCTCAATGAGAACCTTATCAAACAGAGCATTCTCTTGGCTAGTTTGAGCTAAGTCCATACCCCGAATGGCAGTCAGCACTCACGCGCATTGATGTAGGAGCCTGTCATAGTGCTCGTTAAGATGTTCTTGCTCTTCCCAGGATAGAGGAAAGGGCAAGTAATCTCCAAGCTGTTCCTTGGGGATTGTGCCCATGTCTGCAAGGACATAGACACGTGCGACCACTTTGAGCTTAGCATCCAACTCAATTAAGCATTCTGTGACACTTCTATGTTCAACAAGGGCTTGCTCGGTTGCTATCTCATGCAAAGTTCTAAGAGTTTCCTTAGGCTTTAGCATGGCTGGGGGCTCAGGCCTAGATGAGCAAGATTGGTCAACGCTAGGATTTCTTATGCTCTTGGGGTTCTCACGTTTCTCCTGAGGTTTTGCTGCTATTTTGTCATGGTTCTTCTCGGATGTGATTGGTATGACCTTGTCACCCTATTGTGATAGCATTGTATCCACTCTTAATTGATCAATGTAAGTTCTATTGTCAATGGATAGAGTGTTGCAAGCAACTATTCATGGCAACAGTTGCTTTGGTTTTTCAGAGCACACGGATGTGTCTGAAGGTTCACTGCTATTAGGAGAGGCATTAATGGGTTCATTGGTGGATGGACTCGATGCTTTATTCATCGGCTCTCCGACGCTCTTCGTCTCAACATTCTTGGGGTCTAGAACCCCCTGCAATTGCTGTTGTTTTCGTTTTTTTCTCCTTTGTTTCCTGGTCCATGAAGGTGCATCTCTCGTCGATTCAGGATTCTGGGCTGGGCCAACTGGTGATGTGCTCGGTTGGGCCTCAGCATTTCCCTTCTCTAGTGTGTCCTCATGGGACATAGCCGTGGCCTGCTGAATAGCCTTGCTAGGTTGTGAGAGCACAACTGTCTCCCTTTTTGGAGAGTCTAGCCGTTCAGCAGACTCCCTTGTGTTTAACTCCTCCAGCCTAGGCTTTAGGCACTTTGAAAGTGCTGGAGTTGTCGAGGGATTTGGTTGCGACACCTTCTCAACAGGTGAATCACTAAGGACACATTCCACAAGGGGCATTGCCACGGCCAAGGGCTGTGACTGCTGTCATCCCTGTTTGGAAGTAGTAACAACGAGTTTAGTGGGCTGGCTACCCTTGGTGGATTGCGGTGTCAAGTCCCTAGGACGATCAGAAGTGGCCGTGTCTTTTGTTGCCCCTTGAGCACTCATCTGTGTAGATCGAGCATGAGTTGATCTAGTCACATTAGGTTGCTCATGCATATCCTTGGGTCGAGAGCTACAGATGGCGTCATGTCCCACCTCTTGGACATTTGGAAGCTTAGATGGAGATAGAGATTGGAATTGAGCAGTTTCCCTTGACAACCGCTATTGTTCTTTCTGTGTCCGTTTGGAAAAAGAGGATGTAGAAGATCTAGGACTCTTAGGTGGACTTGGCACTGGCTGAATGATTTGCTCGAGGCTATTAGACGATTGTGCCATTTGCTTTGTTGAGCGATCCGCCTTGCCTTGAGCAATGTTGTGCCTATGATGCTTGTTCTCCCCTTGGAAAATCAAAGGCTCTTTGGGCACTAATGATTTTTGTGCATGCTCAATGGCTACATATGACATTTGTCTATTTAGCATGCTAGGATGAGGCTCTTTCTTTCGAACAATCATGTTTGGTTTGCTGCCTCGAGACCTAGAGTTTCTCCTAGATTTCCTCGTGTGCTTCATTGCTTTTGATGCACTCTGGCCTTCAGCTGATGGAGGTGGTTTAGCAAGGGATTTTGGTACCCAAATCCATCGGTTACCTGCGTAGTACCCTTGAGCACGTAGCAACGCTTTGGATATCCATCGCGGTGTTGTGCTGACCCTCCATCGATGCCTGCGTCTATAAGGCTTGGGCTTCTTTTGGGGTCTTCTGCGATATTTGTAAGTCCAAAGCCCGTCCTTGGCCTTGTCTCTTGACCTTCTTTTTTCAGGCCTGGCCTCACTCACTGGTTCTCGTTGTTCGACCTGTGCTTGTATCAGTTTTTCTAACAAGTCCTTGCTCTCGTTAGTAGGCTTGACTATTATGTCAGCACCTTCCTTACCTTTCCCTTGAGGTTTGATGAGGTCACCCTTGCTAAAGGTTGTGACTATCCTCACACCCGGTAGTGTCAGGTGTATCCTCTGTGCTACATAGTCGGCCTCACACTTGGTCACCCTTTTGAAGGATCTTCCTAGGAGGGTTTCTTTTCCGCAGCTAGCACTATTTGGAGGAACATGAAATAGGATAGGCAAGCTTTCTGTTTCAATTGTCGTAAGGATTTTGCACTTCCCTATGAGTGCTTGTGGGTGTCCCCCATAAGGGCTAAGAGTTGCACTAGTCGGTGTGAGCTCTGGTTGGCCCAGTAGGGTCCATGATTCATAGGTCAAGATATTAAAATCTGCTCCTTCATCAATTAGAGCATCAATAGTATGCTCTCTTTTCGCGGTGAGTTTGACCCTAAGATAAGCAGGTGGTACTATGTCTTCATCTTCCGGGTCTTGGCTTGTAAATTTAAGCCTTCTGACAGATGCCCTTGAGTTCTTGACTGCATGACCAGATGTGGATTCTCCACTGCTGTCTTGGATCGTCAGTGCAGTGCTATTCAAGGTACATCTCTCGTCAAGAGTGTCATGTCTAGTCATCTTGGCATTTGTAGCTTGATGTTGTCGCTTTCCGCTTTGAGTAGTTGCAGTCCGAATACAACACGTATGTGTTTTTGCGGTGTGGTCTTTTTGCCCTTGTTGGCTAGATGGGCCCATTGAGGTTCTAGGGTCTCTGTTTGTCTCTATTTGGGTACGGGCTTTTGGTTGCTCTTTTGCAAGTGAGAATCCATGCTCATGTAGTGTTAAGAAACATCTACTCTAGTTTTGTATCTATCACATAAGGATATGTTGATTCTTTTATGAAAAGGAAAACTTGTAGTAAGGAATTTATAAATTATGATAAGAATTCAAAAAAGGATTTAAAAATATCACAAGTTATGGTACATAGTTATATATAAAATATGCCATGAATGCACACAATGTATGGGATTTACACTTATTGAGCCTTCCCTCCCTCCCCCTAGAGTCACAACTCTACTTTAGCACTTGTAAATCAGTGATAGAAATCATGAATATAGCTTAGCATCAATCATCATCACTCATACAAATAGGTACTATGCATGTAGGATATGATACCATATAATGCATCAATGCAAGTGTGTATATGACCATCATGCTCAAACATATTTATCCATTGAAAATCAGCAACATGAAAGTGCGAAGACAATTCTTTTCATAATTTTCTTCCTATGATAGTGCTTCCTTGCTTAGGGCTAGCACCGAGCCTCCTCGTGCTACTAGTCCCCTTAAGTTTTAATCAACCATGAACTCTGTATGATATGCATCATGGAACATTAGAATTTAACCTACTTTATCCACTCAACAACCCCCTACTTCCTACGGTTTAAAATTTTGCATGCCTTGATAGGTGTAAGGTATAGTTTTTTATGTATTTTTCTTTATTAAAAGCGATAAAAACTCACTCTAATAAAGAGATAGGGCTAAATTAAGACTAAACCTCATGCTTCAGCTCTTCCATATGTCCATAAACATAAATCTTTTTTTTTTTAATTTTTACAATGCGAAAAACCTAAATTTTTCCATTTTTCTTATTTTATTCTATTTATTTTGAGAAAATTACTGATTTTCTAGTTTAGACTGACTGCTCTTTGGAAAATGATTCTTTTAGCATGTTTCACTCCATGGGAATGGCAAATGTACACAAAAAACCCAAAAACCACATATTTTCCCTTAAACCACCTAGTCTCAAGTTTTACATGTTATGCTTGCCAAATGGTCTCAAATAGGACAGAGTGTAGAAGTGATTAGCGACCTAAGGCAAGGGGGGAGAGATGTCTCGAGTGTATCAGAATGGTTGTTTAGCAACGTAAAGTATCACCCCCTAGTGAAATACCACTAGGTGCCAGGAAGATACCCATACCTAGGGGATTGTACAATTCATATATACAGTACTCAAAGGAAAATGGGATTGAGCCCATCATTTACCTTTCATTTGGAGAAGTGCTCTACAACTCTCTAAGATCCCTGGGATATAGGGATATCATCATAAAGTTGTCGAAGTCCCCTAAACTTTTCTGATCCAACCCTAAGAGTTGAAGCTTCAAGACAAACGTTGGAGGACATGGATGATCAAATAACGTCAATAAGACAAGATATACAAGCGGCCAAGGATAGGCAAAAGGCATACGTAGATTCGAAACGTCAAGATAGAGTCTTCGAAGATGGATACATGGTCTTCATTCGGGTACGCCCTAAAAAGAGTTCTCTATCCCTAGGAGAATGCAAGAAGCTAAGTCCAAGGCCTGTCATGGCGCGCGTTTTCCCTCCAACCTACTTGGGGGAGGTGCGGAGGGGGCAGAGCCCCCTCTGCGAGGGTGCCGGGGGGGGGGGGGGGGGGGGGCAGTCCCCCCCGGCCCGCAGGGCCATTACGGTAAACACCATGCGCAATTTGGAGGACTGTTTATAGCCAAATTTTGAACTACTTGCTCTAAGTTTCAACCCAAAATCGATCTATGATATGTTTCTCGGTTAATTTCACTGTCTTCAGGTTAAAATTTGAGAAAATCTAAATTCGGCCCAACAGGTTCGAATTACAGGGGCCAAATGCCCGATTCGGACCGTCCGAGGGCCGAGTAGGAAGGGCCGAATGTGACTGGTCCGAATGTCAAACTCGGCCAGTCTGAATCTGGGTGTCCGAGGGCCGAGTCGACCGGGCTGAGTGGGTTGAGGGCCGAATCAGGTGGGCCGAGTCAAGTGGTCCGAGTGGTAGTGGTCCGAGGGCCGATTTTGAAACTCGGCCCAGAATCGCCGTCACTCGGACACGCCGAGCGTGGCGCGTTTTTTGTCGGCGCGATGATAATTCTCCCGAATCACACGATTCAGGTCACGGCCTGTCATACATATCTCCAGATCAAAGCTATGGATGGAGGGGAAGAGTTGTATATACCTGGAATAGCCAATAAACTCCAAAATGCAAATCGGCAAGCAAATCAAATCCTCTTTCCCTGTTTTGACAACAGAAACCCTAATGCTGCTTTTCTTTGTTTTTCTTTGTTTTCTCCTACTCTAATGCATCCAAATCACAAAGTAAATACCTACACTACTCCATCTCACGACATAAACCTCAAACAAAACAAAAAACCTACTTGCCAAGGAGATCAAATGCCATCTTCAACCCCCTCGCTTCCTACCTATCTCAAGCACCGGTTCGGGGAAACCCTTACTTTGATGCTCGATTCAAAGCGCGCAAGCGCTCAAGGCTTGAATCCATTGTCCTGGCAACGGAACCAAAATGTGGGAGCTTTCACTCAACTGCCAAGACCCACGGACCGCTTATTGTTTCAAGCGTTCCAACCTGAGTACTAATGGCTACCTCTCACATAGCCGACACACCATCCATATCTATGGGTTTAGTGAGCTTACCTCCATGCCGTTCGAGTTACCTCCTCTCCCGCGCACTCCAGTAGCTCCACGATCCAAGTGCAAGCTTCAAGCAAGCTCCATCCTCAAGCTCCACGCTCCAAGCTCCATTGCCACGAGCAAGACAAGAGAAGAGAAGAGAAGAGAAGAAGAGAGGAGAAGATGGAGAGCTTCTCCTCCTCGGTCCCTCACCCTCACACACTCACTCCCTCCCACTCTCACACTCCCTCTCTCAAGCACAAGCTCAATCAAGCAAGAAGAAGAAGAAGAAGAAGAAGAAGAGGAGAGCTACTTTTGGCCACACACAAGAATGAGCTTCTCATTCACTTTTCAACTTTATATACAAAACCCTAAATCCCTTTTGGACGGTCATCCCCTTTTCCCTTTTTTTACATGGCCGGTCGTAGCCTAGGCCCTTTTTCCCATTGTCCTTCTATCTTCCTAGATTCCTTTCCATCGCCCGTCTACATTTACAAATTGCACGGGTGAGAGCCCAACGCTCTTTTACAAGATTTCAGGGTGCGCCTTTTTATTTTAAAATGCGCCTTTCTCCTTTTGTATTTGCCTTGGACTTTTAAGGTTGCCCTTGCACTTTTGGCATTTTCTCCTATTCTTTCTTCAGTCGGGCTACCTTTTTTCCGCCTTTTTCCTGCGTCTTTTTTATTTCCTTTTGCTTTCTTCGTGTTGGGGTTAACAATTACCGACTACACTAGTCGACTGGCACTATAACTATGCCAGCTGTAAATAGGTGTAACAAGATGGATATAATAAGTAATGAGTCAGTGGCCATATGTGAGTCATAATGACCACCGACATGCTAAGTGTAGACGTGTGGACCCATCTAACCAGGTGGTCCATCATCAATGTCCGCATGTGTTGAGCTTGTCATCTCAACACTCCCCCTCAAGCTCAACTGCATCTCTGTGACTCCAAGTAAGCTTCTAAACTTTTGAAGCTTCTCTGTACCCAATGCCTTTGTGAAGATGTCAGCTATCTGATCCTGTGTGCTGACATACACCAAGTCAATCTCACCTGTTAGTACCTTCTCTCTCACAAAGTGGTAGTGTACCTCAATATGTTTTGTCCTGGCATGGAACACAGGGTTCCTAGCCAACTGTATACTGTTCATGTTGTCACAATAAATGACAACTGGACCTGCCACTTGCACATCCAAATCAGCCATTAACTTTTGTAGCCATACTACCTCACATGCTGCAACAACAGCACCTCTATACTCAGCCTCTGTACTCGACAAAGCAACTGTAGATTGCTTTTTGCTGCTCCAAGCAACTGCTGCACTACTAAGAGAGAACATGTATCCGCTGGTAGATCTTCTATCAGACATACTACCAGCCCAATCTGCATCTGTGTATCCAAACACATGTACATCTGTACCTGCCTCATAGAAAAGTCCATAATGTAATGTGGACTTCACATATCTCAATATGCGTCTGACTGCATCCAAATGTGGCTTTCTAGGTACTTGCATAAACTGACTCACAAGACCAACAGCATAGCTCAAGTCTGGCCTTGTAATAGTCATGTAGATCAAACTCCCCACTATCCTCCTGAACATAGTAGGGTCTTCTATCTCATCCCCAACATCAGCACTCAACTTTACATTCTGCTCTAACGGAACTGAAAGTGGTTTGCATGCTGTCATACCATACTTGGACAACATATCCAAGCCATACTATCTTTGGGATAGCCATATACCATCATTACATCCGATCACCTCAATGCCAAGGAAGTACCTTAGCTCACCTAAATCCTTCATCTCAAACTTCTTCTTCAAAAAATCCTTGACTTCAGCAATCCCACTATCACTATCACCTGTAATAATCAAGTCATCCACATAGATGACTATGATTACCAAACCTACATCTCCCTTTCTCACATAAAGTGAGTGATCAACATCAGAAACATAAAAGCCAATATTGACAAGATACTCTCTAATCTTGTCAGACCATGATCTAGGTGCTTGCTTAAGCCCATAGAGCGCCTTCTTCAACCTGCACACATACGTGGGATGCTCTAAATCTTCATAACCTGCTGGCTGATCCATATACACTTCTTCCTGCAAATCAACATACAAGAAGGCATTCTTTACATCCATTTGCTGCAACCTCCAACCTTTGGCTGCTACCAAAGCAATCACACATTTGACAGGTGCCATCCTAGCAACTGGACTGAAGGTTTCATCATAATCTATAGCATATGTCTGGGCATAGCCTTTTGCAACCAGCCTAGCTTTGTACCTACTAATAGAACCATCTGCATTGTGCTTAATCTTATAAACCCACTTACATCCAATAGCTTTCTTGCCCTTCGGCAATGATACTAGATCCCAAGTCTTATTGGCCTCTAATGCAGCCATCTCCTCATCCATTGCTGCATCCCAATGAGTATGACCAACAGCATCCTCAAAACAAGTGGGCTCAACATCCTCAACTAGTTTCACCATATAAGCATAATGGTGAGTTGCATAACCTTCAAAACCAAATCTTTTAACAGGGCATCTTACCCTGCTAGATATGCGTACCACCGGATCACTCAATGGAGCCTTTACATTATTATGTGCTCTTTGTACACCTGGTGTCTTGACAGAAGGAATACCAAGCTCATCATCTAAGCTCTCAGAGCCACTGGAGTCTCCATCAAGAACTGTATCAATGCCATCTGCCACTTTATTCTTTCCTTTGTCTTTACCTGTAGTGCTACTAGATGCACCTGAAGATGTAGAGGTACTCCTTAGTCTCCCAGACCAAGGACTAGCAGATGACGTTTCTGGTCCACTAAGAGTCCATGATTCTTGCTTTTAAGCCTGCACATGAGTGTCATGATCATCATCATCATCCAATGCATCACCACTAGATGCATACCAACTGCTCATTTCATCAAAGATGACATCCCTGCTCACTCTGAACTTACATATGACAGGGTTATAACAGCGATACCCTTTCTGCTCTAAAGAGTATCCAATAAAGACACACTTTTCAGCCTTTGGATCCAGTTTCTTCCGCAACTCATCTGGCACATGAACAAACGCAATGCAGCCAAACACTTTCAAGTGTGAAACATTAGGCTTCTTACTTGTAAAACATTCTTCGAGGGTCATACCATGAACTGCAGTTATGGGAGTTCTGTTCATAATATAAACAGCAGTATGAACAACCTCAGACCAAAAATGCTTAGGCATATTCTTTTCAGCCATCAAGGCACGTGCAACTTCTGCAATATGCATGTTTTTCCTTTCTGCAACCCCATTTTGCTGTGGGGTATACCTGCATGTAAACTGTCTCTTTATCCCATGAGACCTCAGAAAATCACTGAACTCATTCGAGAGGTACTCTCCCCCTCCATCTAACCTCAAGGACTTTACTTTCAAGCCTGTTTCTCTTTCAACTGCAGCCTTGAAAGTTCTAAAGTGCTCAAACGCTTCACTCTTTTCCTTCATAACATATACCCACAGCTTTCTAGAACAATCATCAATGAATGTGACAAAGTATGAACTGCCTCCAAGAGATACATTTTGTGCAGGCTCCCAAATGTCTGTATGCGCAACATCAAGGATATTTCTGCTTACATCTCTGTCATGTGAAAAGGGTTGTCTTGCTTGCTTACCAAACTGACATGCTTCGCATACCTTATGAAATTCTGCAACTCTAAATGTAGGCAAAAACCAACCCTTTGGACTGCATTAATTTCAACCTTTGTACATTTGCATGTCCTATGCGTTTGTGCCAAATTTCAATATCTGCAACAACACCTTTTCCTTTAGCATACATAGTAGCATTCATAGTAGAAATTCCAGCATCCAGAGTAAACATATGTCCAACTCTACTTCCCTTTGCTACCAACTTGCACTTGTCATTGAAGTCTTCTACAAAACAGCCCTTTGCATTAAATCTGACTTGCAGCCCTTGCTCTACCATGCGACCGACTGACACCAAGTTCTTTGTAATAGATGGCACATGTAATACATCTAAAAGACTCTTTGTCTTACCATCATACAAGGACAAGGGAAATTTTTCAATGTGTGAAATTGGGTGGCATGAATCATCACCCATCTGCACATAACCTGCATTTTGTAAATCCTGCATCTCTCCAAACCATTCTGCATGGCTGATCATATGATTGGATGCACCTAAATCAATATACCAAACATCATCATGTGTTCCCTTTCCTGTAACAGCATTCAGCATATGCTGCATAACAAATAGATGTTCATTTTTGTCTTCATTCTGTTATGAAGACGATACGTAGTTTCTTGCTGCAACTTACCACTGCGAATATCATCTTTCTTAGCATAACATTGGGCTCAATATGATCTGTTTTGCCACAGTAGTGACACACAATAGCAGAGTTGTTAGAGCCTCTGTTCTGCCATCCACCTCTTCCTCTAAAGCTCCCCCTGCCTCTAAAGTTACCACGACCTCCTGAAACCTGCATATCGCCAAATTGCTGATTCAATCTGTTTTGTTGGTTGTCACTACCATGTCCTGTACCACGGCCTCTTGAAGAGAACCTGCCACGTCCCCTTCCTGAACTGGAGTAGAAAGCTTGGACCTGTTCACCACCTTCTTTAGATGTCTCACTCTGCATGTTGATCTCTTTAGTGATCATAAGGGAGACCAACTCATCGAAATCTGGAAATGGCTTTTTAACATATATGGAAGTTACAAAAGACTTCCAAGCCTTTTCATTGTTAAGTCCACCCAAGGTAGACGACACCAAATCATCATCATCGGGCATTGCATCAATCGCTACCAAGGCATCTGCAATGCTCCTTACCTTCAGTGCATACTCATTGATAGACATCTTCCCTTTCTTCAATGTATTCAACTCTTGCTTGAGTTGAATCTTTCGTGCCTTTGTATTTACAGAAAACATACTTTCAAGTATGGTCCAAGCTGCATATGAATTCTCTGCATTTCTAATGTGTCCCAACATATTATTGTCAATTACTGCAGACAATCAATACATGACCTTTTTATCTTTTGCATTCCATTCCTTCTGTGCCTTTGTCTCTTCTGCAGTTGGAGGATCACTCACCTCCGGCTCCTTTTCTTCACCTGAAATAAACTCGTAGAGGCCTTTTTCAATAAAGAAGTTCGTGACATGAAACTTCCATGATGGGTAATTGTTCTTGTCGAGCTTCTCAATGATGGAGCTTCCACTGTTCTCTGCCATTATCACAAAACTAATACCAAACAACAAGCAAATCTTCTGCAACCTTCGACCTGTAGTGCACAGCAATACACCAGACAGCCTTTTTCACTGTCTACTCAACAATACATGCAATCTGCAACCTGTTTGCAGATAAACTTTATGTTTTCTTCCTGCAAACACCTCAAGAATTATAGATTCGCAATCTGTAAAATGTGCATCCACTTTTGGTCAAAACAACTAAAATCACAGTGTATCCTGAAACTGCTATCCGCAACCTTGAGGCTCTAAAATGGGGCCTGAAACGGCCTCAGATGCCCAAAATAACTGCGGAAAAGCCCTAAAGGACCTATCTGCAAAATACACAGCGCCCTTCGTGCACACCAAATCTCATTGCAATCTGAGATTTTTGCTCGACCCTGCTTCCGGTGCCTCCACAGGCTCTATCCGAGAGAGAGAGTGGAAGAATGGGAGAGCTTCTTACCCGTGGCTTGCTTACTCGAACCTTGCTTCTTCTCCTTCGCTTCAGCCTTCGAAATCAGCCTCTCTCAGTGGCGCGGCTCTGATACCATGTCAAGAATCGCGTGGTGGGGGGACTTGCTCAAGATGCTGCGCGGAACACACACAGAATGCACAAGGAGAAGCTCACTCAAGAGACAAGAAGAGAGATGGAGGTCAAAACGTTTTCTTGCTGATTTCTTCTTCTTCTTCCACACACTTTACAGTGTACACAAAGTATAGATAAGATACAACATAAAGGAAAGTGGCCTACTAAGTCAAACAATGCATAACCTACTACACTAGTCGACTGGCGCTATAACTATGCAGCTATAAATAGGTGTAACAACCTAAATATAATAAGTAATGAGTCAGTGACCATGTGTGAGTCATAATGACCACTGACGTGCTAAGTGTAGATGTGTGGACCCATCTAACCAAGCGGTCCATCATCAATGTCCGCATGTGTTGAGCTGGTCATCTCAACACAAGCCCCACTCCAACCATCCTCTCGAAGTGGAAGATCTATCATTGAAAGCTTCATGTAAAAGGCAAACTTTTGCAATTGATAGTGGACAAAGAAAGAATGGTCCGGAGGAACATACTCCTAGAAATGCTCAAATGTTGACCATAGCAAATCCATCCTGGATTGTAATCTTTCCACTTTATCTTGGAACAAAGGACACAAGGTAGCGTGTCTCTAGAGAAATTCCAAGTCTTGCTTTGAGAGAGAAGGAATCAGTTGAACATTGGGGCTTGGAGGAACAGACCGTGACTGTGTCAGTTGGTCTTGCAACTGCTTGATTTTGGAAGTTTGTGATTCCACTATGTCATGAGCAGTCTGTAAGGTTGAGAGTTTTGCATCTAAAAGAGTCTAAAACTCTTGCACTTTGTTGGACATCCTCTCCTTCTTCTCTGAGACTTTAGTGACCTCTGATTGAGCCTTTGTTAACTGAATCTTCAAAGAAGATATCTCTTCTCTTTGAGTCTCAATCATTTGGGTTTGTTGCTCCATCTGCTTAAACAGATCTGCAAGTGTGTCTTTAGCAGAGGCTAACTCTGATGTTGCCTTATGCAACTGGTCTTTGGACCGCATCAGTTCTTTATAAAAGGAAGCATACAGTTGTTGAACACAGGCTGCCACTAAAAGTTCAATCGAACTCTGGATGTCTTTACAGAGAAATGGAATGGCATCTCCTGACACTAGACCGTTCAATGAAGGGACTGATATCTCCAAAGAACCCTCTCTATGTGCTCTAAAAAAATTGTTACATGTGAGATAAGCAGGAAGGGCACTGCCAGATGTAGTAGGAATTGTGACTGAAGGAGCTTTATCTACAACATGCTTCAAGCGCTTTCACTGAATGACCAGTGGAGGAGGGGAATCAAGATTCTCTATATCAATAGGTTCTGACTCTTCTGAAGGTGGAGAGGAGGTACTGGATCAGATGGAGAAGGTGGAAGCACACCCTTCTTTAGGCCTGAGTATGTCAAGAAAGCATACATGTAGGATCCATATGTGACGTTTGTGACATTTCCCCTGGTTACTTTGACCAAATGTTGATCCATCTTTGTAAGTAGGTAAGTGCTCCAATCAATAGCCACTCCTTTTAACACCATCCTGAAAGCTGTGAAGAGCTCTTTTGACAAGTAATGGGATGGTGTTTTGGCAGGCATAAACCTGTCTTGGACAAACTGACAGACCAACTTCCACATAGGATCAATGATCATGGAAAGAGAGACTCCTGAAGTGTTGATCACTTTCTTGACATCCAAAATTTCTTTGGTCTGCTTTTGTAATAGCTTCAAAATCTCATCGTTGGAGAATAATTGTCTAGTTGTAACAAAGGGCTGTCCTTTATAGAGAAGAGACAGAGCCTTCCCTAACCCTCGGGGTGTTAATGTCATGGAAGAACCATGAACCAAGCCCGACTTCTTGCTGTATGAGGCAAGGAACTTAGCACACAAGGATGGATCATCTCGAATCAAGGGAAATGAAGCAACCATAGAAGTCGCAAATCATGCTTTCGCTATAGGCTTAAAAGTTAGTAGGGAAAAATAATCCCTACTGACCAGGGGACATACTGGATAGGAGGAGGAGTGTGAGGCACCATTCAGATGGAAAACACACACCACAACACAGACAATCACAAAGAATGCCTACAAAACAACCAAAGGGCTATCAAAAAGGAATCAATAAACAGAAGGACACACATACATAGACGTAACTAACCCATTTACCACCCCAAATAATACACATCCTAGAAAAAATTCGGCCTGACCTCTACACATATGCGATCAAAAACTTCATGCGATGCAACAAACAAGTACCCAAATCCCCGTATCAGGCAAGAAAGAAAGAACTACACACCATTCCCGTAATCGTAGCACATAGATAAATCATAATACCATAAAAATGTACCTCAAGACCGGACCATAACCTTAACCATCAGTGTGAACTAAAAGACTTTTACGCGCCCATTCCGCAAAGCGTGTTTATTAAAAGGGAAAAAAAAAGTGCAGTGAGGGAGATGTATTTTAATGAAGGGTTCATTTTAAGAAATTATTAACAGTGGGTGACATTTTATTAGGTTATAAACCTTAATAAGAAAACGACGGCTCCTTAAAATTTTAATTACAATTTATTAGGGTGAAACGGTGCTTTATCGAAAGCCGGACTACGATTCCCAGACTGGGTCTCTAAATGCAAATTTCTTAATTAAAAATTAATAGTGATGTGGAGCGCTTTTTTGCCAGCACGTGCTTTTTTGGTGACGGCTGGTTCATTTCTATTACAAATTAAGGTGCCTCTTAAGAGCACGTAGCGCATGCAAAGTGAACGGCTAGTTGATTTTTAAATTATTAAATTGTGTGTTTAGCGCGAATGCGCATGGAAAAGGTCGGTGAATAAAGTTCATTTCAGTAATTAATTGTGGTTAAGGGGGTAATGAAAATAAATAAAGCTCACAAAATAAATACTTGGTAGGGGTATCTATGCAATGGACTGAAGGCGCACTGAGTATTTCCCCAAAAGCAATGAATCCAATCAAACAAAAACAAAGACCACTGATGACTGAAAAAAATAAAGCACATTAGTGTTTTTTGTTTTTTTAATTATTTTGTGTATTTTTTATTTAATATTTTAAGTGTGTTTGTTTTGTGTCTATTGTTGGGTTTGGTTAATTTGTTTTGTTATTTTTATTTTTTTCTATTGTGTTGTGTTGTGGTTTTTTTTTAAAGAATTAAATGAGGATATATAACACATGGATATATTCTGAAGTATAAGAATGAATTTTCAACTATTTAGCAAGTATCCACAATATATGTTAATTCAGCCATGATTTTCAGCTGATTTGTAGAATTTAAAATGAATTTTTATGATGGATAGTATTAAAATTAGGGTTTTTTTTCGCTTCAAAGAATATTTTTACCTTTTATGGAAATATTTTTAGTTGAAAAATTAGTGGAAAAAAGGGTAGGAGATTTATGGAATTTTTGAATTTATTTTTGTATTTTTACTAATTTTTAATGAAATTCACTCTTTTTTATGTAATTTTGATGTAATTTTCAGATTTTAAATATTTTGTAATTTATTTGTTTTAATTTTCACCTTAAAAATATTCCAAATAATTGCAACAATATTAGTAAATTTTCAAAAAAAATCTCAAATTTTTAAGAATTTAAATGTATTTTTATTTTTTTTAAAAATATTTGTTCTATTGATTTTGATGTATTTTTTATATATTTGCGGGTTGGAAAATATAAGGTGGTACCTGGGCTACATGTGAACAGCGAAGGAACGGCGGGTCTGCAATCTCCATGGCACGGCCAAGTCAGAAGCGTGTCCTCGTGCGTGAACACCCGCAAGCACACCCGTACGCAGCAGGAAAAAGAACGGAAGAGAAAGGCAGGAACGGGGGACTAACTGAGTAGATTAGGTGAATTAGGTTAGCTTAGTCAAAGAAATTCGATTAAGTTAATTGAATTGAATGAATCAATTAAGTGAGTAAAATCAGGTTAGTTGGTTAAGTGAGGTTAGGTCAGGTCAATTAAGTCTCGTTAGTCTAGGTAGGTCAGTTAAGTTTGGATAAGTCAGGTCTGGTTAGGTTAGTCAGGGTTAGTTAGGTTAGTCAGGTTTAGTTAGGTTAGTCTTAGTTAGTCTAGGCTAGTGAGTTTAGCTAAGTTAGGTTAGTCTAGTGTGGTTAGTCTAGTCTAGTTAGGTCAAGTCTAACTAGGTTTGGTTAGTTAGTGCTGGTTAGTTAGGTCAAAGCAAACTAGGTTAACTAGGTTAGGGGATTAAACTAACTAGGGTCAATGGGTGGGGGATTAACTAACTGTGGGTAAGTTAGTGGGGGGTCAACTAACTATGGGTAAGGTAGTGGGGGGATAGTCAACTGACCATGGTTATGTTAGTAGGGTTAACTAATTGTAGTTAGGTTAGTGGGTTAACTAATTGTAGTTAGGTTAGTGGGGGGTCAACTAACCATGGTTAAGTTAGTAGGGTTAACTAACTAGGGTTAAGTTAGTTGAGGGGGATAGTCAACTAACCATGGTTAATTAGGGGATTAACTTAACTATAGTTAATTAGTAGGTGAACTCGCTATAGTTAATTAGTAACTAACTAGGGTTAGTTAATGACTAACTAAGGTTAGGTAAGTACTAACCAGGGTGAAGCTGCAGCAGGTGGTGGTGGGGGAGGAGGAGGAGGAGGGGGAGGAGGTGGAGGAGGGGAAGAAGTGGTGGAGGTGGAGAAGGAGGAAGAGGAGGGGGAGGGAGGAAGGAGGGAGAAGTGGTGGTGTTGGTGGTGGTGGAGTCGGCCAGAGGCCAGGCGGGGTGGCCGAACACAGAGGGCGGCGTCACTGCGGCGCTGCAGGGCAGCGGACTGATGCCAGGAGGCATATTTCACGGTGGATTCCGTAAACTTTGTTGACCGAGGCTCATACACAAAGTGGATTCTTTGTGCGAGAAGATGATGGGGACGCATATCCTTTTCGGGCGTTTCATTAATTTAGTGTGTACATGGGTGATTCCATAGCGGGTGATTCCGCAAAATACATATTAAATTAGTAAACGTTTATGAGTTTAGAGTGCGCACTCGTGATAAATTAAGGTTAGGATTGATTTCTACCCAGTTGATTTATTTATGTAGCTGAAGACTGCTAGGTATTCACTTTTGTCGATTTAATTGTATTATTTTACTAACGATTGTGAATGCTTCAGTTAATGTGTAGAGATAGCAGCAGTGGCGGAGGAAAGCATTGGAGGATAGCGTGTATTCGAGTTATCACTTATATTTTGATGGGCGCATACCTTAGGCATGGCGCCTATATTTTGTCGCGCCTATCTATTAAGGCGTTTGATATTTATTTATTATTTTGTATGCGCATGGGCGCACGATTATGATATTTGTATTTCGACATTGTATTGGGTATGCCTGACTCTTTGGGCGCCAGCCCATTAGCTTTATTTCTATTTTGTGCTAAAGCAAACTCAAAAGCCAAAAGCATGCTATTTTGTAATTTGGGCTATTATTTGAGCTTGAAGATGATTAATACATAAAAATACATGCTTTGTGGACCACTCACACAAGGCATGGGGGGAGATTGCACCCAATTGGTCTCTTGTTCATGTCGTGCATGCTTTCTACCTTGAGTTTTGTGCAAAAAGTAGAGTTTTTTTGTTCTTGGGGACCTTCCAGCGCTCACTACGCGAGCATACAACATCCGATCTGTGCACCAGTGGTATCAGAGCGAAGCTGAGATTGAGAGCTTCCAATCACTACCCATCTTGCGCGAAGGCGGAGCTCCTAGAACGATCGAGCTCTAAAGTCAGTTTCATCGTGAATGGTCGATACGAGTGGATTCTTGGCGGTCAAGAACCAATGTCTACAGCCTCTGATCGAAGGACCGGCCTGGGGAAGTAGAGGATCACGTCAATATCTCCCTATTCAAGCCGTTTTACTCAGACAAAAGAGATAAGCTTTATCTCCTTCATAAAGCTTAAAAGCTTAAAAACTAAGCTTTTAAAAAGCTTAGCATCATAAATTTGAAAATCGGCGGCATCAGGATCTTCATGCCGTGATTTTCGAAGCTGAAAAACGCACCCCCCTAAAATTCGACGTGATCTTTAGATTAAGCTCCAAGCTTAATTAACTAAGTCTCAAGTCACAAGAATCTTCAAAGTTTGTCAAGTACTTTAAGTTCTGTAACTGTGCAAGTCCTGCAAGTCAGCAGAGGTCAAAACTGACTTATGCCAAAAACTCCCATAAGGATTGTTCCTACGCAGAAGCACTGAACTGCAAAGTTGTTCCCTGGAAGACTCTATTCGCATACGCAGACTTGGTGAATCGGTTTCAATATACGTAGAAGGTCATACGTAGATTTTACGAAGACTTCAAATCCCACAACTGCAAAAGTCGAAGACCGTGAAAGCCAAACAAAAATCTATAAGCCTTGTACACCCGACTTTGAGCTACGCTCATCCCGCTAATTGGATTTTGAGAGTGTGAGATCTTTTGAATTTTTACAGGATGACGGAACAAAATATGGATGATTTAATGGCTGAAGGCGATCTTCCTGAACCTACGATGGAACAAAAATTGGATTTAATTATGATGCAGTTGGATGAAGAACGAAGAGCCTGGCAAGCCTTGCAAGTTCAATTGGCCAATCTACAACGATCGACTACGGACAAAGATGGACCACAACTTGAAGATCTTATCCGACGAACCATTGATGTGACTCTCGAAGCTCAATCCATCTGCAAAGAAACAAAGATAAGTAAAAGAAATTTCAAATTCCGTACTTTCAATGAAACTCGAGATGGAAAGACCATTCTTGCATTCATCAGTCAGTTTAATGATTACTTTCATGAAGAGACATGCGCTGAAAAAGATAAAATTAAGTGTGTCACTAATCATTTAGTGGATAGAGCATCTCTTTGGTGGACTGTGGTTCGTAAGAGCATAGATTGTCCCACTACTTGGGAGAGTTTCAAAAAGAAGTTTATGCAGAATTTCATTCCTTCACAATTCCATGAAAAAGCCATAAAGCAATGGGACCTTCTTCAGCAAAGAGATCGTGAGCCTATTTTCCAGTACACCGAACGCTTTTGGAATGCCTTACTCCAACTACGCATGCTTGAAGACGTACCTGAAGCGACTCACAAGCGCAAGTTTATGTCTGGATTACTTGGGCATTACTACGTTGAAGTCAATATGTTCAAGCCTGCAACCCTTGAAGACGCAATTTCTTTAGCTCATGACACTGAAGACAAGATTCGAGGAAGAGACAAGCATCCACAACAATTTCAAGCAAATGGTAACTATGGTCCTAAGCAATTCAATTCAAATTTTAGAAAATTCAATCAAAGTCGATTTCCTTCATCATCTTTCCGTAAGTCTTGGACAAAACCACCTCTTTTGCCATCAAATACCAATCAAAACCCTAAGCCATCTTCACAGCCAAATCCTAATATTCCTAGACTTCCTGCCATTGCAAACAATGTATCTAAAGCCAAACTTATAGTGTGTTACAAATGCCATCAACCTAGACATCTAGCAGCCAATTGCCAATCGAAGAAGCCACCTGTCCATATCAACTATCTTGGAGTAATGGAAGATGAAGAACATGAGGAAATGCCTGACTTTACAAAAGATGAGGACGGCATTACTACTCCTTCGGATACTTTACCAGGCATGCCAACTCCACATTCTTTATTGACAATGAAATGTTTAGTGCATGGAAAAGAAAAGATTATTTTGCATGATGATGGTAGTACACATGATTTTATTTCTGCAAAGTTAGTGAAAGAATTGAAATTACAAACTATTTCTATGCATTATCGCATCAAAGCAGCATTCTTAGGCATAAGGTATAATGGAACACAAGAGGTGCATGATTTAGAAATTCAAATTGGTGAATACACTGAAAGAAGCAATTTTCTAGTTGTACCATTACAGTCCGGTGATATTATCCTAGGTATGCCTTGGCGTCATCAGCATAATCGTGACATAGATTATTCCACGCATTCAATTAAAATTCATTTTCAAGGAAAACACATTACATTGTATGGTATGCACGCATCCAATAAATTTCCACTGCTTACTCATACTCAAGCTAAACGTGCATTACACAAAAGTAGTAAATCTTATCTAATTTGGGTGAATGAACTTCAAGCTAAAGGAAAACATATGCACCCTAGGCATAAAGAATTCCTTGCACAATTTAAAGATTGTTTTGCTGAAGATTTACCACCTGGACTACTCCTTCAGGTCCTGAAGACCACAAAATAGATTTAATTCCTAGTACACAACCACCCTGTAAAGCCCCATATAGGCATAACCAGATTGAACA
The DNA here is from genome assembly GCF_053477565.2 of Lygodium microphyllum. Classification (NCBI taxonomy): domain Eukaryota; kingdom Viridiplantae; phylum Streptophyta; class Polypodiopsida; order Schizaeales; family Lygodiaceae; genus Lygodium; species Lygodium microphyllum. Next base: position 127,366,746 of record NC_141162.1, on the reverse strand, counting down.
GAAAGAAATTCAAAATCAAGTTGAGGAATTATTAAACAGAGGATTAATTGGACCTAGTAGTTCTCCATTTGGCGCACCTGTTTTGTTGGTAAAGAAGAAGAATAATACTTATCGCATGTGCATTGATTATCGTGCCCTAAATAAGATTACTGTAAAGAATAGATATCCAATTCCTAGGGTAGATGATCTTATGGATAAACTACAAGGTTCTGCCATATTTACTAAAATAGATCTTAAATCTGGTTATCATCAAGCGAGATTAAATAAATCTGATATATTCAAAACTGCATTTAGAACACAAATTGGTCATTATGAATTTCTAGTGATGCCTTTTGGATTGACTAATGCACCTGCTACATTTAGTAGAGTGATGAATCACATATTTTTGAAATATTAGCATTGTGTTATAGCATTCTTTGATGATATCTTGGTATTCAGTAAAAATGAGAAAGAGCATTATGAACATCTGTCTTTGGTTTTCAAGTTGTTGAAAGATAATCAATTGTATGCTAATCTGGAAAAGAGTGAGTTCTTTCAAATAGAAATTGAATATCTAGGTCATATTGTGTCATCAGAAGTTATTAAGGTTGACCCTAAGAAGATAGAAGCAATATCAAACTGGCCGATACCCAAAAATGTGCATGAGTTACGTTCTTTTCTAGGACTTGCTAGTTTTTATAGGAAGTTTGTGTGAAATTTTTCATTACTTGCTTTGCCTTTGACTAAACTTTTAAAGAAAGGAATTGTTTATCATTGGTCTGATAATCAACAAAAATCTTTTGATTTATTGAAACATGCATTAACCCATGCTCCTGTATTACAACTACCTGATTTCAATAGACCATTCTTTTTAGTAGTTACTGATGCTAGCGGATCTAGAATAGAAGCCGTACTTATGCAAGATAATCATCCCATAGCCTATTCTAGCTGTAAACTGAAACCATCCGAACTTAAATATTCCACATATGATAAAGAATTGTTAGCTGTTGTACAAGCTTTAAGACAATGGAAACATTACTTAATGGATTCTGAGTTTATGATTAAGACTGACCAACAAAGCATTAGACATCTCCTTAGTCAACCCCAAATATCTGACCGACATATCAAATGGGCAGCTTTTATTTAGAGTTTTCATCCCCTTATTCAATACCAACCAGAAAAAGAAAATGTAGTAGCCGATGCTTTAAGTAGAAGAACGACTATTCATAATATCTCTGTCATATCATTTGATTCTCTAACTCCTATGAAAGATACTTATTATCAGGACATTACTTTTCATGCTGATTGGAATAAATTAGTTGGAAATAACTGGATTCCTATTGATTCATTGTCTTACAATGATGGATTCATGTTTTATGAAAAGAGATTATGTGTTACAGTTCCATTTAGATCTTTTGTTTTGAATGAGATTCATTGTCCTCCATATCAAGGTCATAGAGGTATTATATCTGCTTTGCGTACATTGACTGAAGATTTTTATTGGCCACATATGGACATTGATGTGTCTAACTTTGTTTCTGAATGTTTGGTTTATCAAAGAGTTAAGAGACATCATGGTAAACAGTATGTTTACTTATGCCTTTATCTATTCCATCAAGACCATGGAAACAGATTTCTATGGATTTTATTACTGGTTTACCTAATACTAAAGCTAACCATGATATGATTTGGACTGTTGTAGACATGTTTAGTAAACAAGCATATTTCATTCCATGCAAGAAAACTTTAGCAGCATCTCAGGCAGCACAATTATTTTTGAAAACTGTTTTCACTAATCATGGATTACCAAAAGTTATTATTTCTAACCGTGATTCTAGATTTTGTAATAACTTTTGGATTACTTTGTTTGCTAACCTAGGAACAAAGATTGATTTTTCATCTGCATTTCATCCTAAGACTAATGGACAAACAGAAGCCACTAACAGTACTATTTTAGATCTTTTACGTGCTTACACTATTTCTAAACCACAGACATGGGATACACATTTGCATTTGCTGCATTTTGCATATAACAATACACCACACACAGCCACAAAGAAAGCACCGTTTGAAGTGATTTATGGTTATAGATTGTCTACACCTGTTGTATCTTTATCAAATAGAACTCAGAGTGCTGATGATATTGCTAACATGCACACTACTATTTTTGATGAGGTTAAAGACATGATTGCCAAAGCCCAGCAATCATATACAAAACAAGCCAATAAGAAAAGACATGCCATGAATTTCAAAGTTGATGACTATGTTTGGTTAAGGATAGAAAAAAGTAGATTACAAAGTGTAGATAAACACCCAGTTGTGAAATTAGCATCTAGATTCTATGGACCATTCAAGATCATTCACAAAATCAATGACAATGCATTTAAGTTAGAACTACCACCACATTGGAAAATTCACAACACCTTTCACATTAGTTTAAGTTGATGGGGACACCTATCCTTTTCGGGCGTTTCATTAATTTAGTGTGTACATGGGTGATTCCATAGCGGGTGATTTCGCAAAATACATATTAAATTAATAAATGTTTATGAGTTTAGAGTGCATACTCATGATAAATTAAGGTTAGCATTGATTTCTAACCAGTTGATTTATTTATGTAGCTGAAGACTGCTAGGTATTCACTTTTGTCGGTTTAATTGTATTATTTTACTAACGATTGTGAATCCTTCAGTTAATGTGTAGAGATAGCAGCAGTGGCGGAGGAAAGCATTGGAGGATAATGTGTATTCGAGTTATCACTTATATTTTGATGGGCGCATACCTTAGAACACCATATTGGGGAATATGGGAATTTCCCATAAGTTTGGGACATGTGGTCAAATCTTTGGATTTGTCATATCTTAAACACTATAACTCCAAATTGAGCGCTCTGTAGCTCAATAGATTCCATTTTTCAAGAGCTTTCCAATGATAGGTCACATCATATGGTTTTGAGAAACATATGGGCATGTTATCCGGGAGCCACCTTTTTAGTATTCAAAAAATGGGAATTGGGAGATTCCCAAACTCACTAATATTGTGTTTTAGGCATGGCGCCTATATTTTGTCATGCCTATCTATTAAGGTGTTGGATATTTATTTATTATTTTGTATGCACATGGGCGCACGATTACGACATTTGTATTTAGACATTGTATTGGGTATGCCTGACTCTTTGGGCGCCCGCCCATTAGCTTTATTTCTATTTTGTGCTAAAGCAAACTCAAAAGTCCAAAGCGTGCTATTTTGTAACTTGGGCTATTATTTGAGCTTGAAGATGATTCATACATAAAAATACATGCTTTGTGGAGCGCTCACACAAGGCATGGGGGAAGATTACACCCAATTGGTCTCTTGTTCATGTCGTGCATGCTTTCTACCTTGAGTTTTGTGCAAAAAGTAGAGTTCTTTTGTTCTTGGGGACCTTCCGACGCTCACTACGCGAGCATACAGCATTCAATCTGTGCACCATAGACGAAGGGCGGCCGACGGGGAGCCAGGGCAACAGATGGCAACGAGGGCATTGAAGGGCGGCCAAGCGGCGGGCGTCAACATGCGCAGAGGGTGGCTTCCACGAGCGTCGACGGCGTCATGAGGAGGCGTGGGAGGGCGGCTGAGCAGCGCGTACCGGGCCAAAAGAGGGGGGGGGGGAGAGAAGAAGGAGCAAGAGGAGATGGAGAAGAGGAGAGAAGAGAAGAGGAAGGGAAAGAAGCAGGGAGAAAGAAGGAGAGAGGAAGGAAGGAGAATGAGGAGGCGCCACGAACAGTAACAGGTAGGTATGTTCTTTTTTGTTTTTGTTTTTTTTTTTCTTGCTTGGTTGTGTTTTCTTTTTCTCTTTTTGTTTTTGTAGTGGTGTTGGTTTTGTTTGTCTCATCTTGGGTTTCCTTTTTTTTTAAATTTTTATTATTTTTGGTTTATTCTTGCTTGGTGGGTTTTTTTTCTTGTTGTTCTTTTGGTTTTTTTTTGTTTTTTTTTTTAAATTTTTTTAGTAGATATATATATATATATAGTTTTTGAGGTTGACTAGGGTTATTTGGTTTTTTTTTTGTTTTTTAAGGATTAAAAAAATGAAAAATGAAAAATGGAGGGGTAAAAAATACACCCCGGCCCGTGCGCATGCGCGGGCAAGGATTAAAAAATTTGCAGTGACGGGATCAAATGGACAGGGATGGTGATGCGCTAGCCACGGATGCCATGGGGCATCCCGAGGCGCGTAAAACCAAAAACATGCGCGTTCACGTGCGAGGCGAGAAACACGGTCACACGAAAAAAAGGAAGAAAAATTAATAAAATCCAAACCATTCGCCGGATCAAAAATCCGTAAAAAGGAAAAATGTGCTGGGAGATTAGGAAAAAATGATGGAAACAAGCAACATGGGTTCCGGGGTAAAATTAGGGTGTTCACATCGAAAAAACGCAAAAAACCAACCCGAAAACACATACGGGTATTAATATCAGAAAATCCGCACATTAGAATGAAGTGCGCAAAGAAGGAAAATTGTGCAGAATAAGATTGTCAACAACCCTATCATGACAAAATGCAGTTCCGATTGAGATAGGATGTGTTCATATGGGAAAAACCCTAAAAATAGGCCTGAAAATTAACTCGAAAATTAATACGGAAAGAACCGTGTGCCGGAATAGAGGACACTAAAATGAAAAAATGTCCAGAAGAAAGGGATTCACAGGATTGACACATCAAAAATCAGTTGGAAAGGAATTAGGAGGGGTTCACGTGGGAAAAACACGAAAATCACACCAAAAAATACTCGAAAAAATTAATAACTAAAAATCCGAGAGTCAGAAGAGGGGGGAGGAAAAAGGAAAAAGGGAGGGAAAGGCTAGCAGGACACGGCTGTTAAATTAAACTGGAATTTCGGTGAAAGGTGAAAAATAGGCACAAAAAAGGTCCGAAAATCCGTAAAAAATAATAACGGATGAACTGTGCATCGGAATGACAGGGAGTACAAAGAAAAATTGTCAGGGGAAAGGGGTAGGACAGGCCTAACACATCAGATCAGGGTTCCGAAGCAATAAAGATGCGTTCACATGGGAAATCGTCCCATTTACAAGAATTGTTTAAAAAATTAATAACTTAAGAACTGTCTGTCGAGACAGGGTTTGGTAAAAAGGAAAAATAGGAATTTTGAAGGGATGAACAGGGCTGTAAGGTTGAAGTGGGATTCCGGTGAAGGTAGGGTCCATTCGTATGAAAGAAGCACAGAACCAAGAATAAGGGCAAATGGTCAAGAAACAACCCCGAGGACAGGGTGAAATAGAACGGAAGGGTGGGGAAGGGACCCCATTAGGGTAAAATGAAGTTACGGCATAGATGCATGATCAAAACATGGTATATACATGGGGGTATGCATCATCGACGCGTAGGGAGGCATCCCCACACTTAAGACCTTAGTAGGAAGGGTAAACCGGATAACAAGGACCTAATACCACACATCAGACCAACCACAAACGTCCCCACACTTAAGACATGACCGACACTGAGAAACAGAAGGTGTAGGGTTAGAAAAACTTGGCCCATATTATCGACGAGGAATGTCGACTATCGAGGTTGCGTCTGGTGTCGTTGTGTTGGCTGGAGGAGGTAACAAGATGTCTTTATAGCACTTGGCCAACGTCCTTTGTGGCAGGAACCATGTGACAGCACTCAGGGAGGTAGAGGATTGAAGGAATCACATGAAATTCGGTGATGGTGAGGGATATTGGACTCAACTCACGATCACTCAAATGGATTGAAAGAGCAGTCACTCGCCCCATGACTAACATCACTCAAGGAAATAATGATGAAATCCATAGCTCACACCCGGTTTAGGAATCAACAAGGGGATGGTGCAAAGAGAGTATGCCAAGGTGCACAATTGATGGTGCATCAGTGCGTCCAACCCCGTCTGCCATAGGTGCAAGGAGGAAGGCCAGGGAGCCTTGTAGTGCAGTATACAGAACAGAGTGACGTGTCCTGTGGCAGAGACCAACCCGTGGGTGCATAGGGAAACCGGAATGTACCTTACTCCAATGGTCGTAACATCCCTCAATCCTCACCTCTCGATAATTGATTGAAGAAACACCAGTCACACTCAGCCCACCCTCTGTCTCACGCTTTGTTGAAAGATACAAAGGGCAGCCCATTCCTGAAACCCATGATGTAATCCTCACCGACATTGGTGCAGATGTTGTATGCTTTATGCACTTTTGATGGTGCAACTGTGCATCCCACTCCTTTGCTGGCATACAGTGCAAGAGGGAAGGCCAGGGAGCCTTATAGTCCAGTGCACAGGAACACATCGTGCATTGTGCATTGAGTGGCCTATCCCATGCATGCAACACTCCATTCACACATCTCACCTCTCATTTGATTTGAAGGGAAAGACTGGTCACTCATCCCACCCTCTATCTCACTCTTTGATAGATACAGATGGCAGTCCATACTCACGTCTCCATCCTGTTAGGATGAAAGCTCACATCTCTCAAGGGGTTGATGATGAAGATCTTGTCGGCTGTTGTTGTCATTAGGATCTTGAAGAGGAGGCGTACCCAGGGAGGCAGCCTACAAGTCTCGTACTTCAATGATTGTAAGAAGAGTCGTTTGTTAAGAAGGGCAGACGGACTGATATTGCAGAGACAACGCACCAAGGGAGGGGGCTTGAAATTACTTGCTGAAGAGGTTCTGCTGGTGAATCAGCTATCCTGAACTGCGGGGTGTTGCCACCTTTTCCACAGTTAGCTTCCCGCCCAAGGGTGTTTCCACCTTTTCTTGGAACGAGGCCTGTTATGACAGGGAATTTCTTCCTTTTCTCCCATAACAGTTTGCATATTTTTTGTTTTTTTTTCTCTTCTTTTTTTTCCTTTTTTTTCTTCTTTTTTTCCTTAAGAAAGAGAATGGTAGAAATACCATATATCAGGACCAACCTTGCCACTGTTGTTGGATCAGATGAGAAGAGAACAAGGTTGGGTTGAGATGTTTATGCGAGGGATTAGCACAACGAGACCGCCTCATGAGGAGAATCATAAGGACTATCAGAAGCACAACAAGAAGGATAGTGCGACGCCCAAAAGGGAAAGGGTAGATCGACTGTGATTGTCAAGATCCCCAGGGAGGAAAGTACATCTTCAGTGATTAGGAAAGGATCATCAAAGGCATCAATGGTCTGCACTTGAACAGAGCCATTAGGATTGACAACAAGTACCTTGTACGGGCCCCCATCCACCGTTGTTGAAGCTTGCCAGGAAACTTGCCAAATCTCGAATCATAGGCTAGAACAAGATCACCTTTTTTGAACTCCTTGTGCTTGATGAAACTGTCATGATAGGCTTTGCATCGCACTTGAGTGGTTTCCATGCACTGTAGGGCCATCCACCATATCTCATCCAAACATTCCAAGTGCAGGAGACGACGTTGTAGTGACTCATTATCTCCCAAGCATTCTTTAACTACCACTCGCAAAGAGGACAATTCCAGTTCAACAGGAAAGACGGATTCTGTACCATACACTAGCTGGAAAGGGGTCTGTCCTGTAGCTGTCTTATGGGAGATTCTGTACGCCTAGAGGGCCTCTGTAAGTCGAATCGTCCCAGTCGTGACGATGTGCAGCAATCGTTCTTGTCAGGATCAAGGCACTTGGATAAGACACTATTTTAGGGTATTAAAGGCCTCTTCACAATCGTCAGTCCAAAGGAAATTAGCTTCTTTCCTTAGGAGCTTATGCAGAGGGGTTGCCTTGGTTGCAAAATGTGCAATAAATCTTCTGTAGCACCCCACATGGCCAAGAAATCCTCTCAATTGCTTGAGGTTTGTTGGTGCTGTTAAGGCGGCAATCTTCTCAATCTTCGCTGGTCAATCTTCGCCGGGTCTGTTGCAATCCCTTGTGCAGAGACAATATGGCCAAAAAGAACTCCCAATGAGACGCCAAAGACACATTTGTCAGGGTTGAGAGAAATCCCATACTCTTAGCATCTGTCAAAACATTGCTCTAGGTGTCCCCAGTGCTCACAGATCAAGTTATAGACACAGAAGTCATCCAGATACACCTCAATGAAATCATGCAGATGATTCTGAAAGGCAGCCATCATTACTCATTGGAAGGTGGCAGGAGCATTATAGATCCCAAAAGGCATTACTCTATAGGCATAGGTCTCCCATTCTGTGGTGAAGGTTGTTTTGGATTGGTCCTCTTCTGCGATTTGGACTTGGTTATATCCACTGAATCCAACCAAGAGGGAATACAGTTCATGGCCTGCCATAGTGTCCAACAGTTGGTCTGTAAAAGGGATAGGAAAATGATCCTTCTTCGTCTTCGAATTGAGCTTCCGAAAGTCGACACATATTCAAAGTTTCCCGTTCTTCTTGGGTACTACTACAATGGGCGAAACCTATTCACTATTAGCCACGGGATAAATGAACTCTGCTTCAAGAAGTTTCAATAATTCGGCCTTTACCAGAGCAGAGTAATTAGGATTCATTCGCCTTTGTCTTTGCCTTATAGGTTTGACATCAGGCTCTAGATCAATGTGATGTTGGCATACTGTGGGATCAATCTCTTTTAGATCTTTATATGACCAAGCAAACACGTCTAAGTTCTCTTTGAGTAGGTCTCGCAGGATCACTAGTTCTTCTTCTGGAAGATTGAGACCCACTTTCAGGTGACGTTCAGTACTATTAGTATCCAGGAATGTTACTTGCCTTTCACCTTCTAACTCTTTCAAGAGAGTAGTATCCTCGTCTGATGTTCCACTAGAACCAGTGTCCTCCTTCTACAGATGACTCATTTGTCTGCTTAGGTTGTTGGAAGGGTATCAGAGCTTTGTTTGCTTCTATTTGAATGGTGATTTCTTTTGGACTTAGGGATTCATCTTCAGAGGATGCCTCCAGGAATGTCACATAGCATGGACCTGCTAGAGACCGGGGCTCTGATAGTTCTGGCTTCTGTTGACAAGGGGCATCATCATCGTCTTTTCTCTAGACTGAACAGTTAGGGCGATAGGAGCCACTGGTGAACTTAATTTTTATGCTTTTAATCCATTGCTTATATCGATTCTGCATACTTTGTGGTCCATTGGCTAACCCAAATGGAACCATAGTCATTCCATCAAGCACCCGAAGATCTTCGGCCTCTGAGGTCTCTATAGGGTCATCAACAAGATCGTCCTCTATCAAAGGAAGTTCTTCTTCTGCACTTTTATAACCCGATTCATTTTCTTCCTCATCATTTTCATTCTCTTCCTCTAGAAGCTCTGTCTCTGCTTCTATAGAAGCTTTGTGGAGAAGAACAGATCTTCTACCTCTGCATCTACTTCTGCTTCTATCACAGCTTCCGACTCTGCTTCTACCTCTGGCTCTGGCCTTGTATCTGTTACTGTCTCTGTATCCACTCTGTCTCTGTTCTCTAGATACTCTGTATCTGCTCTGCCTCTGTACTGTCTCTGCTCTGTAACTATACTGTCTCTGCTCTGTAACTATACTGTCTCTGTACTGTCTCTGCGACTATCATGTAACAGGGAGAATAGTATATCAATGCTTCTATTTCACTATCAAAGGTGATTTCAGAAGTTAATTCTAGTTGAGGCAAGAGGTATTCACCCATGGACAAGGATTTTACTTCCCTTGGCAGTTGGCTTACAATGCCCACTGTTAGGGACTGTGCCTCTGTTTTCTTAGGAAAGATCTGCTTAACAGCCTCTTCATCTCCTGATGTACCATCGGTTACCTCATTGGAGGAGTCAGTTATGACTTCGATGGATATGGATCCATTGCATTTTCGCGATCCATATAGCTTTAACACTGGGGTCCTCTCCCTAGGGTGAGGGTTCCTTTGAACCAATCTGTCCTGGCTTTTGCTTCAAAAAGCCAAGGACTTTTCAACAGCAGAGGGTATGAGGTCCCATAAGAATTTGGTTTGACCACTAGATATGTTAGCCAATAATCTCTTCCTGCAAGGGTTGTTTTTACGTATGAGAGGATGCCCAACGGTTTGACTCTGCTTTGGTCTGTCAATTTGATAAGCCACTGCGTAGGTTGAATTCCTTGCAACCCTAAGTCCTTCATTATCACATCTGTCATTATGTTTACTGATGAGCCTTCATCAATCAATGCATTTGAAATAAGGCATCCTTCTATCCATACACTAATCTCTGGGGTTCCAGGATCTAGGAAGGCATTAGCCACATCGACTTCCTTTATAGGCTCCGGGGCCTTATTGATCTTGGTTACTGTTAAAGGAGCGATCCTTAGTCCACGCCTTCTTGTCAAGATGCTTTTGAATTTCTTTTCGACAGCTAGGAGACAGCATTAGCAACTACCGAAATGTTAAGTTTGGTTTAAAAGTGTCTAGGTCTTTGACCAAGTCATAATCTTTGATAGGATCCACAGGCTTCTCCAGCCTGTTGGGGAAGGGGGCTACACCCATTTTCATCTTTCCTTTATCTTCTAATAATTGCAGCATCGGTACTTCCTCTATTTCTGAAAGTGCTTCTGTATCATTTATCTCCTGGGCCTCTGGTCCTGTTTCTGGGATTGTCTTTGTAACTCTCTGTGGCACTGTAGTACTCTGTACTGCACTGTTTTGTTCTGTACTGCTCTATCCCTCTCTAGGTAGATTGAACTTCAAAGTCTTGACAGGAGAGTTATTTCATTCTGAACAACTGGTTCCTTCTTCTTGATGCGCGTAACAGCGGCAACTTCCAACTCTACTAAATTGGAGGCAGGCTCTTGTACCTTCTGTTGGCTATCAGTGGCATTGGCCTTTACAGGGGCTAGACTTGGACAATCCTTTGCACTGTGGCCTTCACCTTTGCATCAACTGCATAAGGGCTTGTAATCCACAGATCATCTAGGGTTTGGACAATTCGGAGAGATATGTCCCTTTTCTCTACACCTATAACATTCCATCTCTGATCTCTGACCACCGCCAGACTATCGTCCTCTGTAACTTTGACTAGGAAGGGGACGTTGAGTCGCCATGGGGGCTTCTGCAAAGAGTGTTTTTAGGGCATCAAAGGAGGCTTCTGCTGCGAGCTCGTTCTCAGCTTTGATTTTTACATTCTCTCTTCTCATGTACCTCTGGACTTGTTCTGATGCTTGCCTCTTTATTGCGTCATTCATCAGGGGGTGGGCTTCAACCAGTTGGTATGGACTCAACAGGATAGTATCAGAGAGAGCTTCAGTCTTTGAGGGCTTCTCTGGCCAACATCTCTTCTACTTCCTTCTTTTCAATATCTCTTCTACTTCCTTCTTTTCAACATCTCTGAATTTGGCTTTCAAACCACTACAGAGGGGGAGATTTTCCATTCTGAAAGTATCAAAACTCATTCTTCTTAGGATTGTTGTTGGGTCATTATAATAATGCCACCTTCTGAGGGTTTCAACAATGTATGTTGTGAAAAACACTCTGTCTATCAACTTCTAGTGGGTCGCTAATTGGATAAACAGAAGATTGTGAGTGCACCAAGCATCCCACCTATCTTGCTGTTCAGCATCTACGAACAAATTCCAACTCTTTTCCTTCTTGTCTTCGTAAACCTCCACAGACCAAGACTCCTGAAGCTTCTTCACAATCTCCCACTTGATGATGTCTGGAAACTTCTCAATGAATGCCAAATCTTTCATGGATGGTCATTCTCTCCGTTTCTGCTCTTCAATTTGTTTCCAAACAATTTTTCACCAAGATGCAAGTTTCTACTGCTTCAACAGGACGAGGAAACAGTCCACACATAGAGCATGCATCATGATGGTGATATGTTTCTGCTATTGTGGGATCAACTTTTTGTGAAAAGTGGCTTTGATTATGAGAAATTCCAACTCTTTAGTGGAAGAAGGAACTTTGCAAACATCCATTGAATTCTCCTCTTCTTGGCAATGCCATTTCCTTCATTTTCAGCCTCTTCTGGTGCTTCTTGATGGTAAGTTTCCCCGGCTGTGCACCAAAAACATGGAGCCCTAAGAGGAACACCAAGGAAAAGGGAATTCTCTTGCAATAAAATCTATCTTGTAACATCAACAAGCTTTTATTTCATTCTTTTGATCATCAAAACAAAGGAAACAACAATTCTTCACGTAGCATCTTAATAGATATCTCCCACGGATTTGATAGAATCAACCATAATCTTCAACATCTTCATAGAATCCGTCAATAGAACAAAGAAAAAAAAGAAATACACCATCTTTGAATGGAAATCAATCACATATTATTCATCTTCAATGTCTTCATAGTTCTCTCTCTCAATCTCTCATATACAATTACATTGTTTTGATAGAATTGACTATCTCTGGCTCTCTCACTCTCACTCTCTCAATAGTACGTCATCTCCTCACTAAAATACTCTCATAATAACTCTCAATAATCCTTCTTAGATCGTGGATGCACCTCCCAAGAGGTATGTCTGATATGAAGAGTCACCAGAGCCACTACAGTATCTTTTCACAGCTCACTACTGTCACTGTCACTCAGTCTTTTCTTCAATCTTTAGCAGTTGCTTTTTCCATTTGTTTTAGCTCTTTTTAACTTAGATTCATCCTTTCCAAAGGTTAGAAAACTTTTCCAAAGTCACACATACATTCTACAGAACACTTACAGAAGGTCTACAGAACAGTTACAGTACAGTACCAGAGGAGCTAAAGTACAGTTATAGTATAGAGACAGAGCAGAGACCGAAGCTCTTTAAAAGGTCTACAGAGGGTTACAGAAGGTTATCAAAACCTCATAACTCATACTCAAATCATTCCATACTATCAAAAACTATTCAATAAGCTTTCAAAAGATCTCAATCTTCATTAATCACATCAATCCATGCTTCATACAGAAGACAATCAGAACAAAACAGAACCTTTATAGAAGGTATACAGAACCAATCAGAAGCTCAACAGAACATATCAGAACATCACAGAGCTTCATATCTCTACTGAGAATCATCATAAACTTCTAAAACATAGTCAATATTATCCAAAACACTCTCAGATACTTCCATTAACAACCATACATCACTCTAAATCCATCAAAAATCAATCATTCAGTCCTCAAAAACAACAAAAATCAGTTAAAAATTCAGTCTTTTTCCACTCTCAACAATGGATGCTAAGCGAGACGGGAATTTAAGCACAAAATCTGAAACTCTATCATGAGAGTAATAAGGAATACATACCAAACTAGGTATTCATACATCAAACATGAAGAGAAATAAGATTCGTTGTTTGGATGTCAATGTCGATAAGAATTCTTATACATGGCAAGATAACTCCATCTCTTTCACAAATTTTAAGTAGCTTCTGGCATCTTCGTATTGCACTTGAGTTGGAGATGTACCAACTCGTATGTTTGATTTTGTTTGGGATTTTGGTAGGGTCAAAATATTCTTTGATGTAGAGACGCTTGCATATAGGTAAGCCTTAGAGATAAATAATCAACCACAGGAATAGCCTTGGCCTCACCAATTCAGTCGATAGGGAAGTCAAACATTAGAATTTAAAAAAAAAAGGTCCTTAGTCCAGTCTTTATTTCGGGATGATTGAAAATAGAGCTCCTGCTGCACACCTTTCATTCTTCTAGTCAAGTCCAATACAATGATGAAGATAATTATGAGGAGATAAGACATAGAGCGAGATATTGAGCTTTGTCTCCATGTTCATGATTATAAGGAGATAAGCCATAGTGGGTGATTACTTTAGCTCATGATTATAAGCAAATAAGCCATAGTGGGTGACTAGTTTAGCTCATGTTGATCGTCGCTTTGATGGCTGAAGCCCAAGATGACTTTCACAGCTAGAAGGTTGATTGTATAGAAGTCTCTATCTTCTTCACCATCGTCGACGTCTTCTCCCACGTCACCTTCGTTATGAATGTAAACTGCCAAGAAGGTAGGAAGGTCTTCATCCTTATAGAAGTTATAGAGGTGATAACGAATACAATCAAGCGAAGAAGCTCATCAAGAAAGGTCGCGACGTCCTCCAAGGCATGATGATCAGATCGCTGCCTTCGGTTGCTTCGACTTTGCTTCGTTCGTCTCTTCCTCTTCCACTGTAGGTCGGTCCCTCATCATTGCCGCTTCGTTTTCCTCTCCCCCCATTGTAGCAGCATCTGAGTTGTCGCTTTCTCCAGCTTCTTGTCCTTCGGCTTCGCTGCTGCACTGCGTCTTCTGCACTGTCGTTGACTTCATCGTCGTCTTTGTCTTCTTTTGCCGCCCCCTACGTCGCTTCTTGTCGTCGTCAAGTTCATAGCGTCATCCTCGTCTTCAACTTCCTGATGTAAAGCTCGCCCCCTCCTCCTTATATAATGAGTGCCACCTCGAAAGCTCGTGGCGCAAATTAACGCATGGCTTCCTCTAATCTGGATTCCATCTTTCTTAAGCTTTTATGATATCCCACTTCAAAAAAGCTAAAAGCACCATGTTCTTTACTTTTGTTTGAGGCGCAATTAAAAAAAACCATTCCATATTTCGTCTTTGATTGACGTCACAGATTATGTCATCGTGTTGCCGTTGTCATCTCTAGTTTTACTGATGGTGTTTTTCAATTCGTGCCTCTGCAAGATAAGGGAAGGACCTTGCAAAAGCCAGTGTGCTTACTAGGAGCCACACTATTGCAAACAGTTATCCTGATGAGGTTTTGAAGGCGTGATCTCCATAGCCTATTGTTGTGACTGACATGGAAGACAAGTAGAAGAAATCCAACCACCCTAGACTCTCTATAAAATGCATGAATAGTGTTCCCACTCCTATACACATGATGACTATGCCAAATACAAAGGCAAATTTGGAGCGAATACATAATTTTCCCTTCTTAACATCCACTAGATAATTGGTTGTGGTTTTATGGGTGGTCAGTAGCAACAACACTCTCAAAAGTAGTCCAACAAAAGCTCACCATGCTACTCAAAAGGATATCAATAAATCCAAAGCCTATTAGCACAAAGGCACAGAGAAACAGTTTGGCTAGAGGTGTAGTTAGAACAATATCACCATAACCAATAGTACACATAGTAACAATGTAGAAATACACTGCGTTAATGAACCCACGAGTGGTCAAACCAGAGAACTCATCTTGTTTCCAGGTGTAAAGTGCCATTCCAACTACAAGGTATATCACAAGACCAACGCATGCCTATGAAACCACTGAGAATGATGAATTTGATGGTGCGGGTGAAAACCGCTATGCTACACTGGCAACATCTTGAAGGAGTAAGTCACGTGGGGAAAGTCTAAAGTGAAGGATCAACATTACGACATTTTCCTTTAGTTTGTGAGTCTTCAAAACGGATTCCTTCACATGAACTTGTTTTTCTATTCAATGTGCCTATGAAGAATATGCTTTGGAAGAGAATTTCATGCCTAATCATTCATGCGGTTTGCAAATTAGAATCCATAGTATGCAATCAATCGAGTGATGTTTACAAAAAAATATTTATGAATGCATTGAAGAAATTGTGCCTATCCTAACTACAGGTGGTTGTGCGTCATGCAAATGCAAACAAAGAGATACACACAATGGAAAATAAATTCCTAATGATGCTGACTAATGTGTTCAAATTCTTGGCGGAAAACTCCGCCCTTAGATTTGTGGTAGTGGATGTGCAACGTCACAATATCTGCCCCCTCCAAACCTACACATCCTTCGGATGGAGGTCACGACTACCCATCCTCATCACTACCAAGCTCAAAGGTTAATGCAATCTCTTCATCTTCTATAAAAGCATCTACAATGTCCACATCTTCATCTTCACCATGTCTTGGCTCAAGTCCATCATAAATCACATCATCCAACTCCTCGATTGCATAGGCTGCATCATCTCTTTTCTTGAATAGTTTGATTCTCTTCCATGTATCAAAATCTGCAAGGCTGTGCCATCAAAATCTGCTAAGGAATATGTAGCATTGTCATGGGCATACTGCACTAAATAGGGCCCAAACCATCGTCTAGAAACCTTGTAGATAACACTATACTAGTTGTTTAGACTACTGTCATGGACTAACACCCAATCTCCTTCCTTAATCTCTTTAAGTCTCAATCTGTGTCTGCTATCAAAATGGTCTTTGTTGCGAATCCTAGTCTCTTTAAGCTTATGAATTGCTCTCTTAATATCTTCAGGTCTTCTCTCCAATTGACGAATACGAAGAGTCAAAAGATCTTCTCTAGTAATCTCTTCTTACACTACGACGCGTGCAGGTAAATTTGTGATGTTAATAGCAACGGTGGGTGCTTTATTTGGGCCATACAAAATAGTTTCTGCACTGTGTACAATGCTTGTGTAAATAAAGACAAAGTGTACTTAAATCATAACACTGATACATGAAATAAATACATGATTGCATAATGAAAGTGACTGGTACAATCATGGCAAGATATCACTATTACATAGAAAATGTCTATACGGATCACGTGACCAAAAAAGAAGGGTGTGTGAGCTCCAGGGATCCAAGGGCGAGTTATAGATCCTCGCCATCCGAAAGCTCATCCCGCCGCAAAGGAGCATTGAACAGACTCTGCAAAAAAAGAAACAACTACACATCAGTCCACGATACAATAATGCATTCTAATTAAACATGGTAACTACAGACAAGAAAAATGAGTGACTTACAAGGCTGCCGCGTCCATACAATTGGTCTATCAATGCAGTGAGACCGTGCCTCTCTACATATCAAGTCTCAAGACTAGTCAGATCGCAATTTGTAATGGAGAGCTACAAAGGAAACAAAATACTAATTGTTAGAAATACGGTTGTTAATACAAAGGATATTGCAAAAAAATAAGCAAGAAAAACAAAAGAAAAACTTACAAAGTCCTCCAAATATGTCTTGTGGCCGCCACTCCCAAGATAACGAGCCACTCCGGCCTCTAGTCGTGTCCTTGCCGCCTCGCGCTGCTGACTCTAATGTCTTGGAGAATCTGTAGCCTCCTCCCTCAGTCGGTGCCAGTCGTCCACGTCTAGCAACTTGGGCTTTGTAGCCCCACTCTTGAGTGCCTTGGGTACGTCCGATAATCTATGTGACATGTATGCATGCATGCACTCCATCATCCAACCTGTAGAAAACCTATCTGTTGTGGCTGGTACCGGAAACTCCTCATGCAAAGATGCTACTATATTGTAGTCCTTGCTCCCCTCTAGTATGTTTTTTCAATGATCCAAGACATTGTGTTGAAAAACTTGTTGGCATAACTCTCTCATGCGAGCCATCACCCTCCTCCCCTCGTCATTCATGATAATGGCTCGTGACCTATCATCTACAAGGTAGGCATACCCCTTTGGGATATGCCTAAGATGGGTCCTCTCCCACCTGCAACCACACTCTTGGGCATATCTAGGAGACCCCTGTACATCTGGTGTACCAACCGGGATAGTATCTGTTAGAGTAGCACCCATAGGGGTGCCACCTACTGGGGATGGCTGAGCAAAAGCCGAAGTGACTGGAGTAGACATCCCCACAGGTGTGACAAATCCCGGAGGTGAGGCAACTCCAGCAGAACGACGAGATGGAGACACCACATTCGTGCCTCCACACCAACCACCTGAGCCACGCTCTCCTGCTACGAGAGCGAGGAATAGCATCTTATCTCGAGTTGACCGTAGGCTCAATGCATCCATATCTTTACAGCATCCCCTTGACCCTGAAGCACTCCCTCCATCTGGCCCATGTCTAGAGCGTCGACCTCGTGTGTCGAAGCTGAAGCATCTGATCGTGCTGAAGTAGATCTAATAGAGCGGCTTGACGATGTTCGAGACAGCTCTTGGTCTTCCATGTCTCTAAATCTCGCCATCTGATCTGGAGACATGCGCATGAAGATATCATGCAACTCCTCATCTCTCATCCCTCGACTCATCCTAATGATCTAAGTATCCACAAACATCACCTGCATAGATAAAAAATGATGTTAGCATAATCAATTTAAATCATACAAAGCATGATAATATAAATCTTAAAAAATAATCTTACTTAAAATACATATCTTATGTACTTTTATAAGAGATTAGTCAACGAATTGAGTAAGTGGATGCTCCAAGTATGAAGTATCCTATGGTCCCATGTCTATCTCTTGATAGAGCTTGGCATAAATTGGAGACATGCCACCACAAAAGGATGAGTCCACCTCATTCTCATTGGACTCCTGTATTTCCATCATCGTTACCTGATGCTGGCTCCTCTACATGATCCAAGCTTTTGGTGGCCTCCACCCCTTGCAATATCGACCTCTCTATTTGCATATTGTCCTCATCTATGCTCGGAACATCGCTTTGATCATATACTCTCACACTTCGGGGAGTTGAAGGTATAACATACCACCATCGAGGTTGTCGGGGGTTTGGATAGAAGATTACCTGTTCACAAACACATATAAGAGAGATTTAACTATTGTGACATGTACCATGTTGTAATATAATTAACAAAAAATACCACAATAGAAACGAGTCATAGACGCGCAAAGTCGAGCGTGTCTATCATTGCGTTTATATGCGCTTGTAAAAGAGCGTGTAAATAGACGCGGATTTTGCGTCTATATATCTGCGTAGATAAACACGAACATAGATGCGATTTCAGACGCGTAATTATTAAACCACTTGAAATTGGACTTAATATAATAAAAAAACTAGAGTTAGTAATTATTTTTAATTGCTCTCTAATGAATGGCAATTCCTCCAATTGACAAGCCTGATATAATTAATTAGCGGCAAGCGACACAAACCTTATTATACAATTAGTAGCAAGCATTGCATGTATCTTGTAATTTCTCTACTTGAAGAAGATAAAAAATACTTCATTTTTATTATGAAAAATTCAATTTAGCTTTAAACTTGACTATTGATTCTTGAGTATGCACATGTGCGTATGATATTTTCCATAGAATTAAGAATACACATTGAATCATTAAGTGAATTAAGTATGTTAGAGTGAATGATCCATCTCATCTTCAATGAGATCAACCGGCCTTGCTAAACTATCTACTTCTAGGTCTATATTACCAAGAGGTAAAGAAACAAATAAGTCTATCCCACTATCAGATGTATTGCTATATTACTCAATAACTTCATCATCATCAACCACATTATTATCCTCTTCTGCGTTTCCTTGAACATCCTCGCAAGGTTCATCTTGTACTATATCATGCATATAATCCATTATGGTGTCATCATGTACATCATCATTAATTGTTGGATTGTCATCTGCTATCTCTATGTCGGTAATATTACCATATATTGGTTTTGAATGATTAGATATAGGGATGACATATCACCATCGATTATTGTTTAGCATTGGATGATATACACAACCTGTATTTGAAAAACAAAAGCAAGAAACTTAAATACTTATTATATTGTGTATATCTATCACATGCATACATATAAAAAATTAGCTTTTACATATATACCTGCTCGCATTGTTGAGGTAGTACTAATGTGCCATTCTTATTTTGGTGAAATTTTGTAAAGTCAATGATTACAAAACCACTTGGATGACGTCTGATTGTGCAATGCTCACCATTTGTTACCACTTCTTTAAACCACTTCACATCCAGTACATATATAAAGAATCATCTGAAGTCAAGCTTTAGAATATCTTGGATCAAGCCACAATAACCTTCCATGGTACCATTGGCATCCTCGAAGTGGGCAAGGACACCACAATCTTGGGTATTTATCTTTTCATCTATACGTTGAGTTCGAAGATGTTTACCCTCACACCAAATAGCATTGAATAATGTGTACTAGTAGTAAAAGATTAAGATCAAACATGTCAATTTATTATATAAAATATAACTAGAAACAAATTAATTGATAGTATGTCTCACCTTTGATAAGCAACCTCGTGCGTATTCTCACTCTTCTTGAGATATATTAATTCCCTCCTCTTTTTCCATTCTCTCCATTTCCTCATGTAACCAATCTATATCAATATGACGTGGGAGCGCATTTAGATGATCTAGAAATGAGACATTACGTCCATATCTGGTGCAAAATGCTTGTCTTTTGCTTTTTCTTCTTCCTTTGCTTCATTACATAGTGTCACCCATTTTCTCATTACATCACTATTGAGCACACAAAAACTATTTAACTTACGAAGTTTTTCTTTTGTTAGCACTTTAGTCCTTCCTTTTTCTTAAGGTATTATAGAGTTCATCCTCAAGTCTTCATCGTCTTTCCATAGTCGTGGTTGAGAGGGGTCCACTTCAGCAATATATTCAGAGATATAAATAAGGGATGATTGCACTAACCAACCCTTAGCCATGCTTCCCTCAGGCCGTGCTTTTTGCCTCACAAAATCTTTCAAGGTTTTCATGAAGCGCTCAAGAAAATATATCCACCTTGCATGAACTGCCCCACAAAGTGCGATCTCATCAATCAAATGTATGAGTAAATGTAATTGAGTAGTAAAAATGGAGCGAGAAAAAATTTCCTCCACCAAACAAACCACCTCAACAGATAATACTCGAGCATCTTGCAATGTGTTTGGATCAATTTCCTTCGAGCTCACATATCTGTCAGGATATATTTGACAATTGTTTATTTTTGTGTAGAAATTCAAAGAGGTTCACTACATGATGTATGCAATATATAATGAAAAAATACAATGTATACACACGTCACAAGCTCTCCCATCTTGTAAATGATATCACGTACATCTTTGGATACACAATAAGATATGCTAGTAGGAAGTACGAACTGAATGTAAATAATATTCATAGATCAAATGATTAGTTGAGGAAAAATTCATTATACCCCAAAGTTTACACATAGTTACTCCACTAATTACTATATTCATGGTTAGAGATACCCCTACTTGAATCATTTTGTGCCAATCGTGGGACTTCAAACCAAATAACTGCTCCACACCTCTTTTCTTTTTCTTTATGAAGGCTCCCTTGAGACATCTCATACATCCTGTAGGTGTTTGAAAGCTACATATCTGTTCCTTCACTATTTTTTCCTCGTTCTTTAATAGCATCCAACGTGCATGGGGTAGCTCAATATTTCCTCTGGGTCCAATGCGTGGCCAGGCTCATCTCATGGAACCAATGTTACGTAAATCTTCCCGTACATTGACTGAATCACGAGCCCCTATCAAGTGATCCCATAATGTAGATACAACATTTTTGAATATGTGCATGGGGTCCAATAGGTGATTGATCTTGAGCTCAGTCCAATACGAAAGACGAAAAAATATAGAGAACCTAACAAACAAACAATATATTATGTAAACAATTCATCATGCTAAATACTTTAAAGTCAATCGAGAGAAATATACTTCTTACCGACTCATACTGAGTGGAGGGTGGTTGTCGGCATTAATCCATCTCTCCTTCCAATCTCGAATGGTTAGAGATTGTGGAGTCATTCCATTAGTAGGGAGAACATATTTGGGATGGTCAATAGGAAGAAATCGATGATGATTGTCATAGATAACCTTCTTTAAATGTGCTGGCCTAGAGGAAACTAGAGAGGGACCGCAAATAGGACATGCACGATATCCTGATGTGGTTAAACCTGAATAAAAAAGTGTATTAATAACATGCAATTGATTCAAGTCTTGAATTTTAAAAATAGAGTTATATACATGTACCTGAACACTCTCCATATCCTAGAAAATCATTCATGGTCCACAACAACATGGCCTTCAAAGTGAAATCTCTAGAGGATGCAAATGTGCTTGTATCTTGCACCTCAATACCTTCCCATAACATTTCTAACTCTTCAATCAAAGGCTCTAAGTAAATGTCCATGTTTTTTACCTTGTGCTTTCCAGGAATCAAAGGGGACAACATTACATGTCCCTTTTTAATTGCAATGGATGGAGGAATATTATAGTTCACCAATACCACTGGCCATATACTGTATGATGTGCCTTTGATGCCAAATGGATTGATTCCATCCATACCTAAACCAAATCTCAAATTTCTTGGCTCTTCTTTGAAAACGGGCCACAAATTGTCTATATGTTGCCATGCCGGTGTGTCTGCAGGGATCCTCCATTTTTCATCACTTGAATGATGACTAGCATGCCATGACATGAGCTTTCCAATAGACTTACACTTGAACAATAAATGCAATACAACGTTGTTCTCCCCAAACTGAATGAAATGATTGGATTATCATCACACGGAACGTTGTATAAGGCTATGCCCATGTAAATACAAATAAACTCTTCTTTATATCAATATCTGGCTGTGCATAAGAGTTGTTAAAAAGTTAGGTAGCTACATTGTTTACGAGATAGCTGAACTAAAAATGAAAGATAAGCTATCATCAATTATCATATAATAATGTTAAGAAAACTTTTATCCAGGCACAACCCCAGGTACAGGTTCCAAATTCGCCTCCTACATCAAGTACTGCTGTGACCCAGGAGAAGAAGTTCCTCCTCAAGCAGATAAAGCCACACGAGTTTGACAGGAGAGGCAGATTCGTCCAGGCTGATGCTGAAATTTGGATTGAATCCATGGAAGATTACTTTGAAGCAGCTGGTACTGCACCTACCAATCAGGCCATGCTCGCCAAGTTAAAACTCACCGACGAAGCCAGACTTTGGTGGAAGCAATGGTGTAGGGATCAAGGGACTTTAGAGGGGTCCGTTACCTGCGAGAAGTTGAAAAAAGCCGTGCAAGGAAGATATTTACCACCTGCATATCGTACTCAGAAAATGAATGAGTTCTATGAGCTAAAACAGCTAGGACTCACCCTTGACGCATACTACTCTAAATTCGTCTCACTTTTAAAGTATGCGCCACAGATGGACATGACGTAGCAGGTGTCCAAATTTTATGCGGGCTTAAATCTACCCGTAAATACCCATCTCAAATCTATGCGTCCATCAGATCTTCAGGATGCACTCATTCGAGCGGCACCTATAATTCAGGAGGTGCCAGCTAGACCAAGGGGTAACAAAACTTGGTCCTATAGTGACCCGAATAGAGGAGCATTCAGACCTCAAATGAAGAGAGTTCAAGGTCACAATCGGGACAAAGGAAGAAAGCAAGGACAAATAACATCAACAGAACCCGGTCACTTCAAGAGTCAATGTCCCAAGCTCAGCGGAGGACATCGTCAAACGCCTTTCCAAGGTGCAGGCCGCGGTCAAGGAGCCGCCACCCGTGGAAGAGGAAGAACTTCCTGCATTGCCAATAGGCAAAGATGCGAAGAAGAAGAAGAGGAAGATCCGACTATGGAAGCAGAATTCGAAAGAGCAACAATCCATGCCGCTTTACACAAGAAAGGGCCGAATCGCCAGTTCTCGGTGATTGAGACACCGTCGGACTATCAAGGTAAAGGTTTCAAAACCTTGATTGATTGTGGCAGTACACATTCCTTTATCTCACCAGCATGTGCAAAAAGATTAGGAATAGCCACAGTAGAAGCACCTACCCTGCTTGTGGAATTGGCAAACAGTCGTGAGGTAACTTGTACCAGGCAAACTGCTAAGGTGGAATTCTTTCTGGGAGGAAAGAAGACTTCAGCCAAATTCAGAGTCATGAATTTAGGTATCCATGAGTGTCTACTCGGGATGGATTGGCTTAAGCCTAATGACGTCCACATTCATTGTGGAAAGGGTCAAGTTTCCTTTCGAAACTCTGAAAGGGAATTTGTCACAACTCAAGGTGAGGCAGGAGTGCCAAGTATCCAATTAGCCAAAGTATCTCGGATCATAAAAGGAGTCAGAAAAGGATTACCCGTTTACCTGATCAAACTCAACAAGTTAGATCAAAAGCAAGAGTCTCATGAAGGACCTTCTTGGCTAAAGGAATACGTTGACGTATTCCCTGAGGAATTGACTGAACTTCCGCCTCAAAGAGAAGTAGATCATGAGATCAGGCTAGTGCCTGGAGCTGCACCAATTGCAAAGAGACCTTATAGAATGTCCATACCGGAAGCAATTGAGTTGAAGGAATAACTCAAGCAACTGTTAGATCAGGGTTATATCCGGCCTAACAACTCACCGTGGGGAGCTCCAGTACTATTCCAGAAAAAGAAAGATGGGACACTTCGACTATGTATTGATTACCGAGGGTTGAATCAATCAACAGTCAAGAACAAGTATCCTATTCCTAGAATAGATGAGCTTCTTGATCGTCTTCAAGGTGCAAAGATATTCTCCAAGATTGATCTCAGGTCAGGTTACTATCAGATAAGGATCAAGGAAGAAGATATTCCAAAGACGGCCTTCAATACAAGATATGGGCACTTTGAGTTCCTGGTTATGTCATTCGGGCTTACAAATGCACCTGCCACCTTCAATAGATTAATGCATGATATTTTTAGACCATATCTTGATGATTTCGTGCTTGTCTTCTTCGATGACACTTTAGTCTATTCCAAACAGGAAGAAGATCATGAACCTCAACTTCGGATTGTCCTTGAGACAATGAGGTCTCATAAGCTGTATGCAAAAATGAAGAAGTGTGCATTCTTCAAGCGTCAGATTGAATATCTGGGATTCATAGTATCATCAGAAGGAATATCAGTTGACCCAGCCAAGGTCAAAGATGTGCTTGAATGGCAAATACTAATATCCGTCAAAGAAATACGTAGCTTTCTTGGATTGACAGGATGGTATAGGGTCTTCATCAAAAACTATGCTTTGATTGCAGCACCTCTTACAGACTTACCAAAGAAGCAGACTTCCATTACATGGTCAACTTCCGAACAAAATAGCTTCGACAAATTGAAGCAAAGTTTGGTATCAGCACCTATTCTAAAACTTCCTAACCTCAATAAGGAGTTCGAGGTAGTAACTGTTGCTAGCATTCTTGCCTTGGGGTGTGTACTTATGCAGGAAGGTCATCCAGTAGCATACTCTTCAAGGAAATTGAAGAGTCATGAAAAGAATTATGCCATGCATGATCTGGAATTACTAGCTGTCATCCATGCTCTAAAGATTTGGAGACACTACCTCTTGGGTAACAAGTTTACTCTAGTAACCGATCATAAGAGTCTCAAATGGATTTTTACCCAGAATGAGCTCAACATGAGACAACGTCGGTGGATTGAAGTATTGGAGGAATATGATTTTGAAATCAAGTACCGGTCAGGGAAGGAGAATGTAGTTGTCGATGCACTCAGTTGCAAGGCATTCCTAAATCCCCTAATCTTGCAGAATCCATCAAGGGCCAGATCTCTGGCTACAAAGGTATTTATGCCAAACAACCCTATACTTGAACTAGCTAGAGAGGAAGCATGCCATGATTTGGCCTACCAAACAATGATAAAGGAAATATCTACCAAGGAGCAGAATCAGAAGTTGCAAGCTAAGTATCAGGAATTTTCCATTGATAATGGACTTGTCTACTACATAACAAGGCTGTGTATACCAGCAAGCCAGTCACTTAAGCAGAAGATATTATGGGAAGCTCATGATTCTCCTTTCGCAGGACGTCTTGGCTATGCTAAGACTCTTAATGTAGTTAGGAAGAGCTACCATTGGGAGAGGCTTAAAGGTGACGTTCTCAAGTATGTCACTGAGTGTTTGTCTTGCCAACGTATCAAAGCTGAACATGTCATGATGCCAGGGAAACTACAACCGCTTGACATTCCCCAAATGAAATGGGAATTCATCAGTATGGATTTTGTTGTGGGCTTACCCCAAGTCCAAGGAGGATACAATTCCATTATGGTTGTGGTTGACATGCTTACCAAGGTTGCACACCTGATTCCAGTAAAGACAAACTATAAAGCCTCCGACATTGCAAGATTGTTTATCAAGGAGATATTCAAGCTACATAGGTTACCTAGAAGAATCATTAGTGATCGAGATTCTCTCTTCACATCACACTTCTAGAGAGCTATCTTTGAAGCTATTGGGACTCAACTCTGTTTTAGCACCGCCTACCATCCCCAAACGGATGGCCAAACAGAGCGAGTAAATCAAGTCATCGAGGATATGCTTAGGGCATACTGCTGTCAAGAGCCGAAGAGGTGGATTCAATTCTTGCCTTTGGTTGAATTTGCCTACAATGCTTCTTACCAGTAGAGCATTCAAATGACCCCTTTCCAGGCATTGTATGGTCATGATTGTCGAAGTCCCCTAAACTTTTTTGATCCAACCCTAAGAGTTGAAGCTTCAAGACAAATGTTGGAGGACATGGATGATCAAATAAGGTCAATAAGACAAGACATACAAGCGGCCTAGAAACGTCAAGATAGAGTCTTCGAAGAAGGAGACATGGTCTTCATTCGTGTACGCCCTAAAAAGAGTTATCTATCCCTAGGAGAATGCAAGAAGCTAAGTCCAAGGTATTGTGGGCCGTACAAAATCCTCAAATGCCTAGGACCCAATGCTTATAAATTGCAACTCCCTGAGAACCTAAAAGTTCACAATGTATTCCATATCAGCCTCTTGAAAAAATATGTACCCAACCCTAATCGTGTACTTGATGACCAACAAATTGTAATGCCTAGTCAAGGAGTCCTTGAACTAAGACCAGATAGGATCTTAGATGTTAGGGAAAGACAGTTAAGATCTAGAACCCTGAGAGAATGCCTCGTCCAGTGGAAAGATTATCCCGAAGAGGATGCCACTTGGATAGATGAAAGCTCTCTCAACCATCAATATCCCCAGTTTATCTCGAGATGAGGACATCTCGATTCCTCCAAGGGGGAGAGAATGTAATATTCCGATTCGCTAATAGAAGCACGCGCGTGAACTGCCTCAAAATGAATATGAATTTGGATAACTGAAATTTTTTTTAATTCCCCCCTTATCCCTCCAGCCGATTGACGAGCTGGAGGGGGAGGGGAATAGAAGGATTGAGTAAGCTCCTTGGTGGAGCCTGGAGCGAGGGTGGGGGAACATGCGTGATGACACGCAGGGGAGGGAAGATCCCCCTCCCCTCCACTATTTAAACGAGGAGGGCCAAAAATGACGCCGGGACGAGGGAAAGGAGAGAGTCATGTACTGCTGTGAGAAAGGAGAGAGTGGTGTATGGCTGTGAGGAGAGAGGAGGTGTTGTATAAAGCTGCTATTTCCAGGCAGAGTGCCACCTCTCTCTCCCTTTGATCATCGACTGCGCCAGGCCATGGAGGTGAGGAGCCGAAGGGCTTTGATCTACTACGCAAGCTACCAACATTTGAAGCCGTCGTGACTCTGTTGAAGAGTGTCCTAAAGGGAGAGGGACAAAAACTAGCCGCCATCAAGCATCGTCAAATCGTCTTCTTTGATGCCAAGAGGCATATTCCACGGTGGATTCCGTGAGGTTTTACGGTGGATTCCGTAAAATTAGATGACCGGGGCTCATACACAAAGAGGATTCTTTGTGCGAGAAGTTGATGGGGACGCCTGTCCTTTTCGGGCGTTTCATTAATTTAGTGTGTACATGGGTGATTCCATAGCGGGTGATTCTGCAAAATGCATATTAAATTAATAAACGTTTATGAGTTTAGAGTGCGCACTTGTAATAAATTAAGGTTAGGATTTATTTCTAACCAGTTGATTTATTTATGTAGCTGAAGACTGCTAGGTATTCACTTTTGTCGGTTTAATTGTATTATTTTACTAACGATTGCGAATGCTTCAGTTGATGTGTAGAGATAGCAGCAGTGGCGGAGGAAAGCATTGGAGTCTAGCGAGTATTCGACCTTTGGATTATATTTTGATAGGCGCCACGCCTATATTTTGTTATGTCTATTGAGACATTGATTATTGATTATTATTTTGTATGCGCCTATGCGCACGGATATGTTATTTCTATTTGGACATTGAGATTGGGCGTGCCAGACTCTATGGGCACCGTCCATTAGCTTTATTTTCCTATTTTTGTAGAAAGCAAACTCAAAAGCTAAAAGCTTGTCATATTTTTGTAAATTGGGCTATTATTGAGCATGAAGATTGAAATATACATAAAATACATGCTTTGTGAAGCGCTCACACAAGGCATGGGGGAAGATTGAACCCAATTTGTCTCTTGCTTCTTGTCGTTCATGCTTTTACATTGTTTTTTGTGCAAAAAGGTAGAGTTCATTGTTGATGCCAGGAGGCATATTCCACGGTGGATTCCGTGAGGTTTTACGGTGGATTCCGTAAAATTAGATGACCGGGGCTCATACACAAAGAGGATTCTTTGTGCGAGAAGTTGATGGGGACGCCTGTCCTTTTCGGACGTTTCATTAATTTAGTGTGTACATGGGTGATTCCATAGCGGGTGATTCTGCAAAATGCATATTAAATTAATAAACGTTTATGAGTTTAGAGTGCGCACTCGTAATAAATTAAGGTTAGGATTTATTTCTAACCAGTTGATTTATTTATGTAGCTGAAGACTGCTAGGTATTCACTTTTGTCGGTTTAATTGTATTATTTTACTAACGATTGCGAATGCTTCAGTTGATGTGTAGAGATAGCAGCAGTGGCGGAGGAAAGCATTGGAGTCTAGCGAGTATTCGACCTTTGGATTATATTTTGATAGGCGCCACGCCTATATTTTGTTATGTCTATTGAGACATTGATTATTGATTATTATTTTGTATGCGCCTATGCGCACGGATATGTTATTTCTATTTGGACATTGAGATTGGGCGTGCCAGACTCTATGGGCACCGTCCATTAGCTTTATTTTCCTATTTTTGTAGAAAGCAAACTCAAAAGCTAAAAGCTTGTCATATTTTTGTAAATTGGGCTATTATTGAGCATGAAGATTGAAATATACATAAAATACATGCTTTGTGAAGCGCTCACACAAGGCATGGGGGAAGATTGAACCCAATTTGTCTCTTGCTTCTTGTCGTTCATGCTTTTACATTGTTTTTTGTGCAAAAAGGTAGAGTTCATTGTTGATGCCAGGAGGCATATTCCACGGTGGATTCCGTGAGGTTTTACGGTGGATTCCGTAAAATTAGATGACCGGGGCTCATACACAAAGAGGATTCTTTGTGCGAGAAGTTGATGGGGACGCCTGTCCTTTTCGGGCGTTTCATTAATTTAGTGTGTACATGGGTGATTCCATAGCGGGTGATTCCGCAAAATGCATATTAAATTAATAAACGTTTATGAGTTTAGAGTGCGCACTCGTAATAAATTAAGGTTAGGATTTATTTCTAACCAGTTGATTTATTTATGTAGCTGAAGACTGCTAGGTATTCACTTTTGTCGGTTTAATTGTATTATTTTACTAACGATTGTGAATGCTTCAGTTGATGTGTAGAGATAGCAGCAGTGGCGGAGGAAAGCATTGGAGTCTAGCGAGTATTCGACCTTTGGATTATATTTTGATAGGCGCCACGCCTATATTTTGTTATGTCTATTGAGACATTGATTATTGATTATTATTTTGTATGCGCCTATGCGCACGGATATGTTATTTCTATTTGGACATTGAGATTGGGCGTGCCAGACTCTATGGGCACCGTCCATTAGCTTTATTTTCCTATTTTTGTAGAAAGCAAACTCAAAAGTTAAAAGCTTGTCATATTTTTGTAAATTGGGCTATTATTGAGCATGAAGATTGAAATATACATAAAATACATGCTTTGTGAAGCGCTCACACAAGGCATGGGGGAAGATTGAACCCAATTTGTCTCTTGCTTCTTGTCGTTCATGCTTTTACATTGTTTTTTGTGCAAAAAGGTAGAGTTCATTGTTGATGCCAGGAGGCATATTCCACGGTGGATTCCGTGAGGTTTTACGGTGGATTCCGTAAAATTAGATGACCGGGGCTCATACACAAAGAGGATTCTTTGTGCGAGAAGTTGATGGGGACGCCTGTCCTTTTCGGGCGTTTCATTAATTTAGTGTGTACATGGGTGATTCCATAGCGGGTGATTCCGCAAAATGCATATTAAATTAATAAACGTTTATGAGTTTAGAGTGCGCACTCGTAATAAATTAAGGTTAGGATTTATTTCTAACCAGTTGATTTATTTATGTAGCTGAAGACTGCTAGGTATTCACTTTTGTCGGTTTAATTGTATTATTTTACTAACGATTGTGAATGCTTCAGTTGATGTGTAGAGATAGCAGCAGTGGCGGAGGAAAGCATTGGAGTCTAGCGAGTATTCGACCTTTGGATTATATTTTGATAGGCGCCACGCCTATATTTTGTTATGTCTATTGAGACATTGATTATTGATTATTATTTTGTATGCGCCTATGCGCACGGATATGTTATTTCTATTTGGACATTGAGATTGGGCGTGCCAGACTCTATGGGCACCGTCCATTAGCTTTATTTTCCTATTTTTGTAGAAAGCAAACTCAAAAGCTAAAAGCTTGTCATATTTTTGTAAATTGGGCTATTATTGAGCATGAAGATTGAAATATACATAAAATACATGCTTTGTGAAGCGCTCACACAAGGCATGGGGGAAGATTGAACCCAATTTGTCTCTTGCTTCTTGTCGTTCATGCTTTTACATTGTTTTTTGTGCAAAAAGGTAGAGTTCATTGTTGATGCCAGGAGGCATATTCCACGGTGGATTCCGTGAGGTTTTACGGTGGATTCCGTAAAATTAGATGACCGGGGCTCATACACAAAGAGGATTCTTTGTGCGAGAAGTTGATGGGGACGCCTGTCCTTTTCGGGCGTTTCATTAATTTAGTGTGTACATGGGTGATTCCATAGCGGGTGATTCCGCAAAATGCATATTAAATTAATAAACGTTTATGAGTTTAGAGTGCGCACTCGTAATAAATTAAGGTTAGGATTTATTTCTAACCAGTTGATTTATTTATGTAGCTGAAGACTGCTAGGTATTCACTTTTGTCGGTTTAATTGTATTATTTTACTAACGATTGCGAATGCTTCAGTTGATGTGTAGAGATAGCAGCAGTGGCGGAGGAAAGCATTGGAGTCTAGCGAGTATTCGACCTTTGGATTATATTTTGATAGGCGCCACGCCTATATTTTGTTATGTCTATTGAGACATTGATTATTGATTATTATTTTGTATGCGCCTATGCGCACGGATATGTTATTTCTATTTGGACATTGAGATTGGGCGTGCCAGACTCTATGGGCACCGTCCATTAGCTTTATTTTCCTATTTTTGTAGAAAGCAAACTCAAAAGCTAAAAGCTTGTCATATTTTTGTAAATTGGGCTATTATTGAGCATGAAGATTGAAATATACATAAAATACATGCTTTGTGAAGCGCTCACACAAGGCATGGGGGAAGATTGAACCCAATTTGTCTCTTGCTTCTTGTCGTTCATGCTTTTACATTGTTTTTTGTGCAAAAAGGTAGAGTTCATTGTTGATGCCAGGAGGCATATTCCACGGTGGATTCCGTGAGGTTTTACGGTGGATTCCGTAAAATTAGATGACCGGGGCTCATACACAAAGAGGATTCTTTGTGCGAGAAGTTGATGGGGACGCCTGTCCTTTTCGGGCGTTTCATTAATTTAGTGTGTACATGGGTGATTCCATAGCGGGTGATTCCGCAAAATGCATATTAAATTAATAAACGTTTATGAGTTTAGAGTGCGCACTCGTAATAAATTAAGGTTAGGATTTATTTCTAACCAGTTGATTTATTTATGTAGCTGAAGACTGCTAGGTATTCACTTTTGTCGGTTTAATTGTATTATTTTACTAACGATTGTGAATGCTTCAGTTGATGTGTAGAGATAGCAGCAGTGGCGGAGGAAAGCATTGGAGTCTAGCGAGTATTCGACCTTTGGATTATATTTTGATAGGCGCCACGCCTATATTTTGTTATGTCTATTGAGACATTGATTATTGATTATTATTTTGTATGCGCCTATGCGCACGGATATGTTATTTCTATTTGGACATTGAGATTGGGCGTGCCAGACTCTATGGGCACCGTCCATTAGCTTTATTTTCCTATTTTTGTAGAAAGCAAACTCAAAAGCTAAAAGCTTGTCATATTTTTGTAAATTGGGCTATTATTGAGCATGAAGATTGAAATATACATAAAATACATGCTTTGTGAAGCGCTCACACAAGGCATGGGGGAAGATTGAACCCAATTTGTCTCTTGCTTCTTGTCGTTCATGCTTTTACATTGTTTTTTGTGCAAAAAGGTAGAGTTCATTGTTGATGCCAGGAGGCATATTCCACGGTGGATTCCGTGAGGTTTTACGGTGGATTCCGTAAAATTAGATGACCGGGGCTCATACACAAAGAGGATTCTTTGTGCGAGAAGTTGATGGGGACGCCTGTCCTTTTCGGGCGTTTCATTAATTTAGTGTGTACATGGGTGATTCCATAGCGGGTGATTCCGCAAAATGCATATTAAATTAATAAACGTTTATGAGTTTAGAGTGCGCACTCGTAATAAATTAAGGTTAGGATTTATTTCTAACCAGTTGATTTATTTATGTAGCTGAAGACTGCTAGGTATTCACTTTTGTCGGTTTAATTGTATTATTTTACTAACGATTGTGAATGCTTCAGTTGATGTGTAGAGATAGCAGCAGTGGCGGAGGAAAGCATTGGAGTCTAGCGAGTATTCGACCTTTGGATTATATTTTGATAGGCGCCACGCCTATATTTTGTTATGTCTATTGAGACATTGATTATTGATTATTATTTTGTATGCGCCTATGCGCACGGATATGTTATTTCTATTTGGACATTGAGATTGGGCGTGCCAGACTCTATGGGCACCGTCCATTAGCTTTATTTTCCTATTTTTGTAGAAAGCAAACTCAAAAGCTAAAAGCTTGTCATATTTTTGTAAATTGGGCTATTATTGAGCATGAAGATTGAAATATACATAAAATACATGCTTTGTGAAGCGCTCACACAAGGCATGGGGGAAGATTGAACCCAATTTGTCTCTTGCTTCTTGTCGTTCATGCTTTTACATTGTTTTTTGTGCAAAAAGGTAGAGTTCATTGTTGATGCCAGGAGGCATATTCCACGGTGGATTCCGTGAGGTTTTACGGTGGATTCCGTAAAATTAGATGACCGGGGCTCATACACAAAGAGGATTCTTTGTGCGAGAAGTTGATGGGGACGCCTGTCCTTTTCGGGCGTTTCATTAATTTAGTGTGTACATGGGTGATTCCATAGCGGGTGATTCCGCAAAATGCATATTAAATTAATAAACGTTTATGAGTTTAGAGTGCGCACTCGTAATAAATTAAGGTTAGGATTTATTTCTAACCAGTTGATTTATTTATGTAGCTGAAGACTGCTAGGTATTCACTTTTGTCGGTTTAATTGTATTATTTTACTAACGATTGTGAATGCTTCAGTTGATGTGTAGAGATAGCAGCAGTGGCGGAGGAAAGCATTGGAGTCTAGCGAGTATTCGACCTTTGGATTATATTTTGATAGGCGCCACGCCTATATTTTGTTATGTCTATTGAGACATTGATTATTGATTATTATTTTGTATGCGCCTATGCGCACGGATATGTTATTTCTATTTGGACATTGAGATTGGGCGTGCCAGACTCTATGGGCACCGTCCATTAGCTTTATTTTCCTATTTTTGTAGAAAGCAAACTCAAAAGCTAAAAGCTTGTCATATTTTTGTAAATTGGGCTATTATTGAGCATGAAGATTGAAATATACATAAAATACATGCTTTGTGAAGCGCTCACACAAGGCATGGGGGAAGATTGAACCCAATTTGTCTCTTGCTTCTTGTCGTTCATGCTTTTACATTGTTTTTTGTGCAAAAAGGTAGAGTTCATTGTTGATGCCAGGAGGCATATTCCACGGTGGATTCCGTGAGGTTTTACGGTGGATTCCGTAAAATTAGATGACCGGGGCTCATACACAAAGAGGATTCTTTGTGCGAGAAGTTGATGGGGACGCCTGTCCTTTTCGGGCGTTTCATTAATTTAGTGTGTACATGGGTGATTCCATAGCGGGTGATTCCGCAAAATGCATATTAAATTAATAAACGTTTATGAGTTTAGAGTGCGCACTCGTAATAAATTAAGGTTAGGATTTATTTCTAACCAGTTGATTTATTTATGTAGCTGAAGACTGCTAGGTATTCACTTTTGTCGGTTTAATTGTATTATTTTACTAACGATTGTGAATGCTTCAGTTGATGTGTAGAGATAGCAGCAGTGGCGGAGGAAAGCATTGGAGTCTAGCGAGTATTCGACCTTTGGATTATATTTTGATAGGCGCCACGCCTATATTTTGTTATGTCTATTGAGACATTGATTATTGATTATTATTTTGTATGCGCCTATGCGCACGGATATGTTATTTCTATTTGGACATTGAGATTGGGCGTGCCAGACTCTATGGGCACCGTCCATTAGCTTTATTTTCCTATTTTTGTAGAAAGCAAACTCAAAAGCTAAAAGCTTGTCATATTTTTGTAAATTGGGCTATTATTGAGCATGAAGATTGAAATATACATAAAATACATGCTTTGTGAAGCGCTCACACAAGGCATGGGGGAAGATTGAACCCAATTTGTCTCTTGCTTCTTGTCGTTCATGCTTTTACATTGTTTTTTGTGCAAAAAGGTAGAGTTCATTGTTGATGCCAGGAGGCATATTCCACGGTGGATTCCGTAAAATTAGATGACCGGGGCTCATACACAAAGAGGATTCTTTGTGCGAGAAGTTGATGGGGACGCCTGTCCTTTTCGGGCGTTTCATTAATTTAGTGTGTACATGGGTGATTCCATAGCGGGTGATTCCGCAAAATGCATATTAAATTAATAAACGTTTATGAGTTTAGAGTGCGCACTCGTAATAAATTAAGGTTAGGATTTATTTCTAACCAGTTGATTTATTTATGTAGCTGAAGACTGCTAGGTATTCACTTTTGTCGGTTTAATTGTATTATTTTACTAACGATTGCGAATGCTTCAGTTGATGTGTAGAGATAGCAGCAGTGGCGGAGGAAAGCATTGGAGTCTAGCGAGTATTCGACCTTTGGATTATATTTTGATAGGCGCCACGCCTATATTTTGTTATGTCTATTGAGACATTGATTATTGATTATTATTTTGTATGCGCCTATGCGCACGGATATGTTATTTCTATTTGGACATTGAGATTGGGCGTGCCAGACTCTATGGGCACCGTCCATTAGCTTTATTTTCCTATTTTTGTAGAAAGCAAACTCAAAAGCTAAAAGCTTGTCATATTTTTGTAAATTGGGCTATTATTGAGCATGAAGATTGAAATATACATAAAATACATGCTTTGTGAAGCGCTCACACAAGGCATGGGGGAAGATTGAACCCAATTTGTCTCTTGCTTCTTGTCGTTCATGCTTTTACATTGTTTTTTGTGCAAAAAGGTAGAGTTCATTGTTGATGCCAGGAGGCATATTCCACGGTGGATTCCGTGAGGTTTTACGGTGGATTCCGTAAAATTAGATGACCGGGGCTCATACACAAAGAGGATTCTTTGTGCGAGAAGTTGATGGGGACGCCTGTCCTTTTCGGGCGTTTCATTAATTTAGTGTGTACATGGGTGATTCCATAGCGGGTGATTCCGCAAAATGCATATTAAATTAATAAACGTTTATGAGTTTAGAGTGCGCACTCGTAATAAATTAAGGTTAGGATTTATTTCTAACCAGTTGATTTATTTATGTAGCTGAAGACTGCTAGGTATTCACTTTTGTCGGTTTAATTGTATTATTTTACTAACGATTGTGAATGCTTCAGTTGATGTGTAGAGATAGCAGCAGTGGCGGAGGAAAGCATTGGAGTCTAGCGAGTATTCGACCTTTGGATTATATTTTGATAGGCGCCACGCCTATATTTTGTTATGTCTATTGAGACATTGATTATTGATTATTATTTTGTATGCGCCTATGCGCACGGATATGTTATTTCTATTTGGACATTGAGATTGGGCGTGCCAGACTCTATGGGCACCGTCCATTAGCTTTATTTTCCTATTTTTGTAGAAAGCAAACTCAAAAGCTAAAAGCTTGTCATATTTTTGTAAATTGGGCTATTATTGAGCATGAAGATTGAAATATACATAAAATACATGCTTTGTGAAGCGCTCACACAAGGCATGGGGGAAGATTGAACCCAATTTGTCTCTTGCTTCTTGTCGTTCATGCTTTTACATTGTTTTTTGTGCAAAAAGGTAGAGTTCATTGTTGATGCCAGGAGGCATATTCCACGGTGGATTCCGTGAGGTTTTACGGTGGATTCCGTAAAATTAGATGACCGGGGCTCATACACAAAGAGGATTCTTTGTGCGAGAAGTTGATGGGGACGCCTGTCCTTTTCGGGCGTTTCATTAATTTAGTGTGTACATGGGTGATTCCATAGCGGGTGATTCCGCAAAATGCATATTAAATTAATAAACGTTTATGAGTTTAGAGTGCGCACTCGTAATAAATTAAGGTTAGGATTTATTTCTAACCAGTTGATTTATTTATGTAGCTGAAGACTGCTAGGTATTCACTTTTGTCGGTTTAATTGTATTATTTTACTAACGATTGTGAATGCTTCAGTTGATGTGTAGAGATAGCAGCAGTGGCGGAGGAAAGCATTGGAGTCTAGCGAGTATTCGACCTTTGGATTATATTTTGATAGGCGCCACGCCTATATTTTGTTATGTCTATTGAGACATTGATTATTGATTATTATTTTGTATGCGCCTATGCGCACGGATATGTTATTTCTATTTGGACATTGAGATTGGGCGTGCCAGACTCTATGGGCACCGTCCATTAGCTTTATTTTCCTATTTTTGTAGAAAGCAAACTCAAAAGCTAAAAGCTTGTCATATTTTTGTAAATTGGGCTATTATTGAGCATGAAGATTGAAATATACATAAAATACATGCTTTGTGAAGCGCTCACACAAGGCATGGGGGAAGATTGAACCCAATTTGTCTCTTGCTTCTTGTCGTTCATGCTTTTACATTGTTTTTTGTGCAAAAAGGTAGAGTTCATTGTTGATGCCAGGAGGCATATTCCACGGTGGATTCCGTGAGGTTTTACGGTGGATTCCGTAAAATTAGATGACCGGGGCTCATACACAAAGAGGATTCTTTGTGCGAGAAGTTGATGGGGACGCCTGTCCTTTTCGGGCGTTTCATTAATTTAGTGTGTACATGGGTGATTCCATAGCGGGTGATTCCGCAAAATGCATATTAAATTAATAAACGTTTATGAGTTTAGAGTGCGCACTCGTAATAAATTAAGGTTAGGATTTATTTCTAACCAGTTGATTTATTTATGTAGCTGAAGACTGCTAGGTATTCACTTTTGTCGGTTTAATTGTATTATTTTACTAACGATTGTGAATGCTTCAGTTGATGTGTAGAGATAGCAGCAGTGGCGGAGGAAAGCATTGGAGTCTAGCGAGTATTCGACCTTTGGATTATATTTTGATAGGCGCCACGCCTATATTTTGTTATGTCTATTGAGACATTGATTATTGATTATTATTTTGTATGCGCCTATGCGCACGGATATGTTATTTCTATTTGGACATTGAGATTGGGCGTGCCAGACTCTATGGGCACCGTCCATTAGCTTTATTTTCCTATTTTTGTAGAAAGCAAACTCAAAAGCTAAAAGCTTGTCATATTTTTGTAAATTGGGCTATTATTGAGCATGAAGATTGAAATATACATAAAATACATGCTTTGTGAAGCGCTCACACAAGGCATGGGGGAAGATTGAACCCAATTTGTCTCTTGCTTCTTGTCGTTCATGCTTTTACATTGTTTTTTGTGCAAAAAGGTAGAGTTCATTGTTGATGCCAGGAGGCATATTCCACGGTGGATTCCGTGAGGTTTTACGGTGGATTCCGTAAAATTAGATGACCGGGGCTCATACACAAAGAGGATTCTTTGTGCGAGAAGTTGATGGGGACGCCTGTCCTTTTCGGGCGTTTCATTAATTTAGTGTGTACATGGGTGATTCCATAGCGGGTGATTCCGCAAAATGCATATTAAATTAATAAACGTTTATGAGTTTAGAGTGCGCACTCGTAATAAATTAAGGTTAGGATTTATTTCTAACCAGTTGATTTATTTATGTAGCTGAAGACTGCTAGGTATTCACTTTTGTCGGTTTAATTGTATTATTTTACTAACGATTGTGAATGCTTCAGTTGATGTGTAGAGATAGCAGCAGTGGCGGAGGAAAGCATTGGAGTCTAGCGAGTATTCGACCTTTGGATTATATTTTGATAGGCGCCACGCCTATATTTTGTTATGTCTATTGAGACATTGATTATTGATTATTATTTTGTATGCGCCTATGCGCACGGATATGTTATTTCTATTTGGACATTGAGATTGGGCGTGCCAGACTCTATGGGCACCGTCCATTAGCTTTATTTTCCTATTTTTGTAGAAAGCAAACTCAAAAGCTAAAAGCTTGTCATATTTTTGTAAATTGGGCTATTATTGAGCATGAAGATTGAAATATACATAAAATACATGCTTTGTGAAGCGCTCACACAAGGCATGGGGGAAGATTGAACCCAATTTGTCTCTTGCTTCTTGTCGTTCATGCTTTTACATTGTTTTTTGTGCAAAAAGGTAGAGTTCATTGTTGATGCCAGGAGGCATATTCCACGGTGGATTCCGTGAGGTTTTACGGTGGATTCCGTAAAATTAGATGACCGGGGCTCATACACAAAGAGGATTCTTTGTGCGAGAAGTTGATGGGGACGCCTGTCCTTTTCGGGCGTTTCATTAATTTAGTGTGTACATGGGTGATTCCATAGCGGGTGATTCCGCAAAATGCATATTAAATTAATAAACGTTTATGAGTTTAGAGTGCGCACTCGTAATAAATTAAGGTTAGGATTTATTTCTAACCAGTTGATTTATTTATGTAGCTGAAGACTGCTAGGTATTCACTTTTGTCGGTTTAATTGTATTATTTTACTAACGATTGTGAATGCTTCAGTTGATGTGTAGAGATAGCAGCAGTGGCGGAGGAAAGCATTGGAGTCTAGCGAGTATTCGACCTTTGGATTATATTTTGATAGGCGCCACGCCTATATTTTGTTATGTCTATTGAGACATTGATTATTGATTATTATTTTGTATGCGCCTATGCGCACGGATATGTTATTTCTATTTGGACATTGAGATTGGGCGTGCCAGACTCTATGGGCACCGTCCATTAGCTTTATTTTCCTATTTTTGTAGAAAGCAAACTCAAAAGCTAAAAGCTTGTCATATTTTTGTAAATTGGGCTATTATTGAGCATGAAGATTGAAATATACATAAAATACATGCTTTGTGAAGCGCTCACACAAGGCATGGGGGAAGATTGAACCCAATTTGTCTCTTGCTTCTTGTCGTTCATGCTTTTACATTGTTTTTTGTGCAAAAAGGTAGAGTTCATTGTTGATGCCAGGAGGCATATTCCACGGTGGATTCCGTAAAATTAGATGACCGGGGCTCATACACAAAGAGGATTCTTTGTGCGAGAAGTTGATGGGGACGCCTGTCCTTTTCGGGCGTTTCATTAATTTAGTGTGTACATGGGTGATTCCATAGCGGGTGATTCCGCAAAATGCATATTAAATTAATAAACGTTTATGAGTTTAGAGTGCGCACTCGTAATAAATTAAGGTTAGGATTT
This sequence comes from Lygodium microphyllum, assembly GCF_053477565.2. Lineage (NCBI taxonomy): Eukaryota > Viridiplantae > Streptophyta > Polypodiopsida > Schizaeales > Lygodiaceae > Lygodium > Lygodium microphyllum. The sequence goes on along the minus strand of NC_141162.1, from coordinate 127,327,325 downwards.
ATTTCTAACCAGTTGATTTATTTATGTAGCTGAAGACTGCTAGGTATTCACTTTTGTCGGTTTAATTGTATTATTTTACTAACGATTGTGAATGCTTCAGTTGATGTGTAGAGATAGCAGCAGTGGCGGAGGAAAGCATTGGAGTCTAGCGAGTATTCGACCTTTGGATTATATTTTGATAGGCGCCACGCCTATATTTTGTTATGTCTATTGAGACATTGATTATTGATTATTATTTTGTATGCGCCTATGCGCACGGATATGTTATTTCTATTTGGACATTGAGATTGGGCGTGCCAGACTCTATGGGCACCGTCCATTAGCTTTATTTTCCTATTTTTGTAGAAAGCAAACTCAAAAGCTAAAAGCTTGTCATATTTTTGTAAATTGGGCTATTATTGAGCATGAAGATTGAAATATACATAAAATACATGCTTTGTGAAGCGCTCACACAAGGCATGGGGGAAGATTGAACCCAATTTGTCTCTTGCTTCTTGTCGTTCATGCTTTTACATTGTTTTTTGTGCAAAAAGGTAGAGTTCATTGTTGATGCCAGGAGGCATATTCCACGGTGGATTCCGTGAGGTTTTACGGTGGATTCCGTAAAATTAGATGACCGGGGCTCATACACAAAGAGGATTCTTTGTGCGAGAAGTTGATGGGGACGCCTGTCCTTTTCGGGCGTTTCATTAATTTAGTGTGTACATGGGTGATTCCATAGCGGGTGATTCCGCAAAATGCATATTAAATTAATAAACGTTTATGAGTTTAGAGTGCGCACTCGTAATAAATTAAGGTTAGGATTTATTTCTAACCAGTTGATTTATTTATGTAGCTGAAGACTGCTAGGTATTCACTTTTGTCGGTTTAATTGTATTATTTTACTAACGATTGTGAATGCTTCAGTTGATGTGTAGAGATAGCAGCAGTGGCGGAGGAAAGCATTGGAGTCTAGCGAGTATTCGACCTTTGGATTATATTTTGATAGGCGCCACGCCTATATTTTGTTATGTCTATTGAGACATTGATTATTGATTATTATTTTGTATGCGCCTATGCGCACGGATATGTTATTTCTATTTGGACATTGAGATTGGGCGTGCCAGACTCTATGGGCACCGTCCATTAGCTTTATTTTCCTATTTTTGTAGAAAGCAAACTCAAAAGCTAAAAGCTTGTCATATTTTTGTAAATTGGGCTATTATTGAGCATGAAGATTGAAATATACATAAAATACATGCTTTGTGAAGCGCTCACACAAGGCATGGGGGAAGATTGAACCCAATTTGTCTCTTGCTTCTTGTCGTTCATGCTTTTACATTGTTTTTTGTGCAAAAAGGTAGAGTTCATTGTTGATGCCAGGAGGCATATTCCACGGTGGATTCCGTGAGGTTTTACGGTGGATTCCGTAAAATTAGATGACCGGGGCTCATACACAAAGAGGATTCTTTGTGCGAGAAGTTGATGGGGACGCCTGTCCTTTTCGGGCGTTTCATTAATTTAGTGTGTACATGGGTGATTCCATAGCGGGTGATTCCGCAAAATGCATATTAAATTAATAAACGTTTATGAGTTTAGAGTGCGCACTCGTAATAAATTAAGGTTAGGATTTATTTCTAACCAGTTGATTTATTTATGTAGCTGAAGACTGCTAGGTATTCACTTTTGTCGGTTTAATTGTATTATTTTACTAACGATTGTGAATGCTTCAGTTGATGTGTAGAGATAGCAGCAGTGGCGGAGGAAAGCATTGGAGTCTAGCGAGTATTCGACCTTTGGATTATATTTTGATAGGCGCCACGCCTATATTTTGTTATGTCTATTGAGACATTGATTATTGATTATTATTTTGTATGCGCCTATGCGCACGGATATGTTATTTCTATTTGGACATTGAGATTGGGCGTGCCAGACTCTATGGGCACCGTCCATTAGCTTTATTTTCCTATTTTTGTAGAAAGCAAACTCAAAAGCTAAAAGCTTGTCATATTTTTGTAAATTGGGCTATTATTGAGCATGAAGATTGAAATATACATAAAATACATGCTTTGTGAAGCGCTCACACAAGGCATGGGGGAAGATTGAACCCAATTTGTCTCTTGCTTCTTGTCGTTCATGCTTTTACATTGTTTTTTGTGCAAAAAGGTAGAGTTCATTGTTGATGCCAGGAGGCATATTCCACGGTGGATTCCGTGAGGTTTTACGGTGGATTCCGTAAAATTAGATGACCGGGGCTCATACACAAAGAGGATTCTTTGTGCGAGAAGTTGATGGGGACGCCTGTCCTTTTCGGGCGTTTCATTAATTTAGTGTGTACATGGGTGATTCCATAGCGGGTGATTCCGCAAAATGCATATTAAATTAATAAACGTTTATGAGTTTAGAGTGCGCACTCGTAATAAATTAAGGTTAGGATTTATTTCTAACCAGTTGATTTATTTATGTAGCTGAAGACTGCTAGGTATTCACTTTTGTCGGTTTAATTGTATTATTTTACTAACGATTGTGAATGCTTCAGTTGATGTGTAGAGATAGCAGCAGTGGCGGAGGAAAGCATTGGAGTCTAGCGAGTATTCGACCTTTGGATTATATTTTGATAGGCGCCACGCCTATATTTTGTTATGTCTATTGAGACATTGATTATTGATTATTATTTTGTATGCGCCTATGCGCACGGATATGTTATTTCTATTTGGACATTGAGATTGGGCGTGCCAGACTCTATGGGCACCGTCCATTAGCTTTATTTTCCTATTTTTGTAGAAAGCAAACTCAAAAGCTAAAAGCTTGTCATATTTTTGTAAATTGGGCTATTATTGAGCATGAAGATTGAAATATACATAAAATACATGCTTTGTGAAGCGCTCACACAAGGCATGGGGGAAGATTGAACCCAATTTGTCTCTTGCTTCTTGTCGTTCATGCTTTTACATTGTTTTTTGTGCAAAAAGGTAGAGTTCATTGTTGATGCCAGGAGGCATATTCCACGGTGGATTCCGTGAGGTTTTACGGTGGATTCCGTAAAATTAGATGACCGGGGCTCATACACAAAGAGGATTCTTTGTGCGAGAAGTTGATGGGGACGCCTGTCCTTTTCGGGCGTTTCATTAATTTAGTGTGTACATGGGTGATTCCATAGCGGGTGATTCCGCAAAATGCATATTAAATTAATAAACGTTTATGAGTTTAGAGTGCGCACTCGTAATAAATTAAGGTTAGGATTTATTTCTAACCAGTTGATTTATTTATGTAGCTGAAGACTGCTAGGTATTCACTTTTGTCGGTTTAATTGTATTATTTTACTAACGATTGTGAATGCTTCAGTTGATGTGTAGAGATAGCAGCAGTGGCGGAGGAAAGCATTGGAGTCTAGCGAGTATTCGACCTTTGGATTATATTTTGATAGGCGCCACGCCTATATTTTGTTATGTCTATTGAGACATTGATTATTGATTATTATTTTGTATGCGCCTATGCGCACGGATATGTTATTTCTATTTGGACATTGAGATTGGGCGTGCCAGACTCTATGGGCACCGTCCATTAGCTTTATTTTCCTATTTTTGTAGAAAGCAAACTCAAAAGCTAAAAGCTTGTCATATTTTTGTAAATTGGGCTATTATTGAGCATGAAGATTGAAATATACATAAAATACATGCTTTGTGAAGCGCTCACACAAGGCATGGGGGAAGATTGAACCCAATTTGTCTCTTGCTTCTTGTCGTTCATGCTTTTACATTGTTTTTTGTGCAAAAAGGTAGAGTTCATTGTTGATGCCAGGAGGCATATTCCACGGTGGATTCCGTAAAATTAGATGACCGGGGCTCATACACAAAGAGGATTCTTTGTGCGAGAAGTTGATGGGGACGCCTGTCCTTTTCGGGCGTTTCATTAATTTAGTGTGTACATGGGTGATTCCATAGCGGGTGATTCCGCAAAATGCATATTAAATTAATAAACGTTTATGAGTTTAGAGTGCGCACTCGTAATAAATTAAGGTTAGGATTTATTTCTAACCAGTTGATTTATTTATGTAGCTGAAGACTGCTAGGTATTCACTTTTGTCGGTTTAATTGTATTATTTTACTAACGATTGTGAATGCTTCAGTTGATGTGTAGAGATAGCAGCAGTGGCGGAGGAAAGCATTGGAGTCTAGCGAGTATTCGACCTTTGGATTATATTTTGATAGGCGCCACGCCTATATTTTGTTATGTCTATTGAGACATTGATTATTGATTATTATTTTGTATGCGCCTATGCGCACGGATATGTTATTTCTATTTGGACATTGAGATTGGGCGTGCCAGACTCTATGGGCACCGTCCATTAGCTTTATTTTCCTATTTTTGTAGAAAGCAAACTCAAAAGCTAAAAGCTTGTCATATTTTTGTAAATTGGGCTATTATTGAGCATGAAGATTGAAATATACATAAAATACATGCTTTGTGAAGCGCTCACACAAGGCATGGGGGAAGATTGAACCCAATTTGTCTCTTGCTTCTTGTCGTTCATGCTTTTACATTGTTTTTTGTGCAAAAAGGTAGAGTTCATTGTTGATGCCAGGAGGCATATTCCACGGTGGATTCCGTAAAATTAGATGACCGGGGCTCATACACAAAGAGGATTCTTTGTGCGAGAAGTTGATGGGGACGCCTGTCCTTTTCGGGCGTTTCATTAATTTAGTGTGTACATGGGTGATTCCATAGCGGGTGATTCCGCAAAATGCATATTAAATTAATAAACGTTTATGAGTTTAGAGTGCGCACTCGTAATAAATTAAGGTTAGGATTTATTTCTAACCAGTTGATTTATTTATGTAGCTGAAGACTGCTAGGTATTCACTTTTGTCGGTTTAATTGTATTATTTTACTAACGATTGTGAATGCTTCAGTTGATGTGTAGAGATAGCAGCAGTGGCGGAGGAAAGCATTGGAGTCTAGCGAGTATTCGACCTTTGGATTATATTTTGATAGGCGCCACGCCTATATTTTGTTATGTCTATTGAGACATTGATTATTGATTATTATTTTGTATGCGCCTATGCGCACGGATATGTTATTTCTATTTGGACATTGAGATTGGGCGTGCCAGACTCTATGGGCACCGTCCATTAGCTTTATTTTCCTATTTTTGTAGAAAGCAAACTCAAAAGCTAAAAGCTTGTCATATTTTTGTAAATTGGGCTATTATTGAGCATGAAGATTGAAATATACATAAAATACATGCTTTGTGAAGCGCTCACACAAGGCATGGGGGAAGATTGAACCCAATTTGTCTCTTGCTTCTTGTCGTTCATGCTTTTACATTGTTTTTTGTGCAAAAAGGTAGAGTTCATTGTTGATGCCAGGAGGCATATTCCACGGTGGATTCCGTGAGGTTTTACGGTGGATTCCGTAAAATTAGATGACCGGGGCTCATACACAAAGAGGATTCTTTGTGCGAGAAGTTGATGGGGACGCCTGTCCTTTTCGGGCGTTTCATTAATTTAGTGTGTACATGGGTGATTCCATAGCGGGTGATTCCGCAAAATGCATATTAAATTAATAAACGTTTATGAGTTTAGAGTGCGCACTCGTAATAAATTAAGGTTAGGATTTATTTCTAACCAGTTGATTTATTTATGTAGCTGAAGACTGCTAGGTATTCACTTTTGTCGGTTTAATTGTATTATTTTACTAACGATTGTGAATGCTTCAGTTGATGTGTAGAGATAGCAGCAGTGGCGGAGGAAAGCATTGGAGTCTAGCGAGTATTCGACCTTTGGATTATATTTTGATAGGCGCCACGCCTATATTTTGTTATGTCTATTGAGACATTGATTATTGATTATTATTTTGTATGCGCCTATGCGCACGGATATGTTATTTCTATTTGGACATTGAGATTGGGCGTGCCAGACTCTATGGGCACCGTCCATTAGCTTTATTTTCCTATTTTTGTAGAAAGCAAACTCAAAAGCTAAAAGCTTGTCATATTTTTGTAAATTGGGCTATTATTGAGCATGAAGATTGAAATATACATAAAATACATGCTTTGTGAAGCGCTCACACAAGGCATGGGGGAAGATTGAACCCAATTTGTCTCTTGCTTCTTGTCGTTCATGCTTTTACATTGTTTTTTGTGCAAAAAGGTAGAGTTCATTGTTCTTGGGGACCTTCCGGGATTCAGTACGTGAGCAGACTGCGTCCGATCTGCGCACCATTCTTTCTCCACGTGGTGGTTTCCGTGGGCCAGAGAAGCTTCCAAGAAGCTTCTTAGGAAGCTTCTAAGGGCCTTGGGAAGGTGATAGCCTCCGATTTTATCACCAAAAAGGCTAAAAGAATGTGGTTCTTCATCGACAAAATATTTCCTTTTATCCAAAATTTTTGGCATACACATCTTTGTAAAATGCTTAATGTCTTATTTTGTAAATGTTGTTGGCTCATTAGTGGGTCTACACATTTTAATGCCAATGCATACAAAACCTCTCTTCCTTTGGTTTATAAAGCTCAAAGATATAGCCATGTATACACAAAATTGAAAGCCTAAGCCTAAGGTTCAAAAATCATGTAAATGTTCTCATTTTGAATAAAGAAAAGAAAGAAGGAAAGAACAGTCGTGATTGTGGGTGGTTGAGGAAGTTGTAACTTCTCTCTTCCTTTATCAACCCATGCATACGGTCCTTTCTTCCTCTCTCTCGCTTGGCACAACTTCTTTCTTGATTCTTATTCTCTGCTCTTTGTGCTCTACTGCAAGATCAATGGAGAGTGAGGGTGAGGATGAAGATGGGGATGTCTTTCATGTATTCCTTTTGCGTGTCAGAACTTGGGCAAGGTTCTTACAATATTTCATGGCTATGGGCAAAGCCCAAGGCATATACTTTGCCTGTTGGAAGCTGGGTTTTGCAGGAGCTTGGAAGGGATTATTCATTGGTGCGTCTGCCGGGAGCAACTAAGCCATGAGCGATGCAAGAAAAGAAAGCCAGGGGGCATGGACTTAAGCAAGGAAGCAGAGAAGGGTTTGGAATTTCAAGGCAGTTGCTGCTGTATTGATTGGGTGACAAGCCAGAGAACGAAGATGCTACAGGTTCAAAGCGCCAAGCTTGTGATTTGTGCGGAACAACATGTGCGGATCTTCAATCTTGCCATGGAAGCCTGTTGGATCTGAGATGAGGAGCACGATGTTGCCCAATGGTGGAGTATGCAAAGATTTCACAAAAGGAAGATGGTACAAGAAGGTGAAATAAAAAATGCAATGAGAAGGATGGCAATGGAGGAAGTGGAAGAAGCGGAAGCACAGGTAGCGGTGTTCCCCCGACATCGGTAGACTAGTTGCAGATGTGCACATCGAGAGGGGAAGGGGATGGAGGTACAAGGCAATGTAGTTATTGCTGTTACAAGTTGAGGACGAATTAAAAGAGGACACGTGGAGCTCATCGGCGCTGTCGTGCAGGTGCGTAGCTGTTGCAGCATCATCGTCATCATACAACAGCCCTTGTGTGGATGGATTTGTTATGAAGAAGAAGAATACGATAACATCTCGCCATGCTTCATCTGTCCTCCTTGATTATTTTCCTGATCCTTTGCCTCTTGAAGGAACCCTCATGGCGGCCACAATTCCTACATTCTTTCTTTATCTTCTATACACCATAAAACTAAAAGGCAATACATTAAAGCTCAAGTAATGAAAGGCAGATATACACTATTGCATGTATCGGGTGGAGCTCTTCAAGTTTTATCTTCTGCGAGGGTATACTACAAGATCGATTTTTTTTTTCGGGGAAATTAATCCATGGTCTTTCCTATGGATTAGTAGACAATGTGCTTCAATGTGGTGCTTCTCATTCCTTCCTTGGCTCAAGATTGTGGGCATACTTGTGTTATTTTGCTAAGGGTATTTTGCCTTGCTCTTTTTGAAGTGAAATTTGGAGATTTTTACAAGTGTTGGTGTGAAGAAAAAGTTAAAGATGAGTGTGAAGAATATGGTGTCTTTGGACGGGTACCGATTGAGGTGGTCCAATTTGAAGTGAAGTGAAGTGAAGGTTTGTAGTTTCTTCATCAACATATGGTGCTTATTTCAAGGCAAAGTGTCTTTTCAAAGTGTTCGCGGGAGCTCACAAGCTAAGTGGGGGAGGAATGATAGCCTCCGATTTTAAAGAACAAAGCTATCAAAATTTGAAATCTGCGTAACCTATGTGCTTAAGCATGGGCGGCTTAGCATCGATTTCCTACTAGGATGAAAACAAAGGTGGCTTTCTCATAAGAACCATGTCGGGATAGCCTCAGGAAATCGCTGACCAAAAGCAAGCACAAAGAGAAGCATCAAAAGATTAGTGAGATGAACAGATAGATGAAAAGAAGGTATTCTGACAGGAAGATCGGAGCGCAACATACGATTGCAGTATATTTTGGGGTGGCCTACAATCGACTACAGAAGATGTACTATGCCACATTTATGCATCCATTGGCTTTCTCCATGCCCACATCAATCGTCGAATGCCCGCGCTGTAGCCAAAACGATGGATTCACAACAGTCGACATATGTATTTTCTCAATCCTGGTTTTTTAAAAAAAAACCCTAAAATTAGAGTTCAATTCACACAATCCTTAGCCTCTTCTCTATCCCACAAAGTAATCATGATAATAGTTAATCCTAAGCTGAAATCAAACTCATGTCTAAGATTCACAAGGCCATGGGAGGAGATCTTTATTGAAAAAATCATTAGTGAGGGTGTGCTGAATAGCAAAATCTTTTTATGGGGCCTTTCTTGCACAAAGCTTCAAGGTGGCAAAGTCATTTTTACCATGTTGTGGGAGATGTTCTTTTGTGGACCAAAGGCGGATGGGAGATCCTTCTTGTGTTCTATCTAACATGGAGTTTGAAGAATAAGTGTGGGAGTGTCTCAAGGTCAAAGAAGCCTTTTGATGAAGTAAAGTGATGAAGATTTGCGGGTCTTCACCAATCTTGGTTCGCAGGAGCTCACCTCTCCAGTGTGGGAGAATGATGAACCCTTTATTTAGTGCAAAATTTATCAAAAACCATGTTATGTATTGTCTAATGTATTGCAATTGCAAGATCTTTTGGACATACAAAATTCATTTGTACTTGGGCTAATACATTTATGGCTATGAACCTTAGTGTAAAGAACAAGAACAAAAACATTGTATTTGAAATTCTTTTATGAAATAAAAGATTGAGGGTTTGAGGAGTCGCATGAGGAGGTGGTTGTAGGAGTATGCCTATAACTACTACTTCTTGCATGTCTCATTCTCTCTCTCATTCTGCGCAACTCTCGTTCCCTTCTCTTGTGCTTCATGTCTGATCTCTTGAGAGAAGGAATGAGGAAGTAATTTGTCGTAAAATATGTTGTGCGCAGTGATTCATGGTTTTTGTGTGTAAGAAAAGGGTTTTTCCATTGCTTCTTTTCTAAAATTCAAGGTCTGTAAGAGTACTTGCAGCCTCTCTTACCCAGGTTTTCATGGTCTTGGAAGGAGTATTCATTGGTGCGTCTGCCGGGAGGGAGGTGATCTGGAATGCTAGGAAAGAAGCCAAAATTAGAGAACGACTATGTCTGCTGGCATTCGATGCTGTTCATTAGAAGAATAGACTAATAAGACCAGAGAACATGGATTTTCAGTAGCAAATTGAGAAGAACAAAGCTATCAAAATCTGAAATCTGCGTAACCTATGTGCTTAAGCATGGGCGGCTTAGCATCGATTTCCTACTAGGATGAAAACAAAGGTGGCTTTCTCATAAGAACCATGTCGGGATAGCCTCAGGAAATCGCTGACCAAAAGCAAGCACAAAGAGAAGCATCAAAAGATTAGTGAGATGAACAGATAGATGAAAAGAAGGTATTCTGACAGGAAGATCGGAGCGCAACATACGATTGCAGTATATTTTGGGGTGGCCTACAATCGACTACAGAAGATGTACTATGCCACATTTATGCATCCATTGGCTTTCTCCATGCCCACATCAATCGTCGAATGCCCGCGCTGTAGCCAAAACGATGGATTCACAACAGTCGACATATGTATTTTCTCAATCCTGGTTTTTTAAAAAAAAACCCTAAAATTAGAGTTCAATTCACACAATCCTTAGCCTCTTCTCTATCCCACAAAGTAATCATGATAATAGTTAATCCTAAGCTGAAATCAAACTCATGTCTAAGATTCACAAGGCCATGGGAGGAGATCTTTATTGAAAAAATCATTAGTGAGGGTGTGCTGAATAGCAAAATCTTTTTATGGGGCCTTTCTTGCACAAAGCTTCAAGGTGGCAAAGTCATTTTTACCATGTTGTGGGAGATGTTCTTTTGTGGACCAAAGGCGGATGGGAGATCCTTCTTGTGTTCTATCTAACATGGAGTTTGAAGAATAAGTGTGGGAGTGTCTCAAGGTCAAAGAAGCCTTTTGATGAAGTAAAGTGATGAAGATTTGCGGGTCTTCACCAATCTTGGTTCGCAGGAGCTCACCTCTCCAGTGTGGGAGAATGATGAACCCTTTATTTAGTGCAAAATTTATCAAAAACCATGTTATGTATTGTCTAATGTATTGCAATTGCAAGATCTTTTGGACATACAAAATTCATTTGTACTTGGGCTAATACATTTATGGCTATGAACCTTAGTGTAAAGAACAAGAACAAAAACATTGTATTTGAAATTCTTTTATGAAATAAAAGATTGAGGGTTTGAGGAGTCGCATGAGGAGGTGGTTGTAGGAGTATGCCTATAACTACTACTTCTTGCATGTCTCATTCTCTCTCTCATTCTGCGCAACTCTCGTTCCCTTCTCTTGTGCTTCATGTCTGATCTCTTGAGAGAAGGAATGAGGAAGTAATTTGTCGTAAAATATGTTGTGCGCAGTGATTCATGGTTTTTGTGTGTAAGAAAAGGGTTTTTCCATTGCTTCTTTTCTAAAATTCAAGGTCTGTAAGAGTACTTGTAGCCTCCCTTACCCAGGTTTTCATGGTCTTGGAAGGAGTATTCAGAAGGCCCCCTTTCTGTGGGCTTCCATAAGCCCTTCCAAGTGGGTTTTATAATCCCCCCCGGGATTTAAGCCCCCATTTCTAGGGGTTCCACCTAACCCCCTTTCCTACTGAGATTCCCCTTCAAAGTTCGTTTTAACCCCGGGTTTTAATCCTTCTAAACCCCCTTTTTCCCCCAGTTTTAATCCCCCCTAAGCCCCTTTCTTTCTCCCCCCCCCCCCCCCCCCCGGGTTTTCAAAACCTTTAAACCCCATTTTACCCTTGTGCTAAAACCCCTTACTTTCACCTTGAAGTCACTCCCCCTAAAAGCACGAAGACCTTAAGGGTCTTATTACTTTTTCCCCCCGTGTCTTATTCCCCTAAGCCTTATCACCCCCTTATAACCCTTTTTCAACCCCCCTCATAACTCTTTTCTTTTTTTTCCCACAACTCCCTAAGATTTCCTCTTAATCCCCCGTATCCCCCTTATTATTTTTCCCCCCCGAACCTAAAAATCCAAATCGTCATCATGGCCTCGGATGATATCCCGTAAGGGAAAAGTAGCTGTGAGATAAAAGATAGGGAGGGAAAGTAGAGGGAGTGAAAAGAAGGAGTGAAGGAGGAAGAGTGGGAAAAAGATAAAAGAAAGGGAAGGAAGGAGAATAAGTGCTTTCTATTCCTTCTACCCCAAGTCAAAATCCTCCAAGGGTTCCGTGGTTGCAAAACCACACTCACCCATAAACTTTTTTTGATCCAAAGAGACAGTGGAATTCTAGAAGAAAGAGGAAAAGGCTATCTCACATTCGAACTACGATGCCGTCGAAGAAAGTCCAAGGTGTAGCTGCGGGAGGGTCATCTCCCGATATCCATGTGGATATCTCACCCCAAAACCAGGTTTTTCTTCTTGGCTTTAATTCGGTTTTAAGTCGATCATGCAAAGAAAATTTGTTAAGGATAGGATATATTTGTTCGAGTTATTTGTAACGAAGGAGTTTAGCTTATGAATGACAATGTATAGAACTTAGCTTTCTTCAAATTGCATCAAGCATTATAAATTACGACCAAGATTATCCATTTACTATAGTAGTATATTTTAATTAAATCCTAAGGTGTAGAAATTATATCTTGCACCATTAGTCTTATTCCTTTCGCAACGAATCATTGTAAATGGTTAAATTCATGAAAGCTTTCTTTCGATGCTCAAATTACTAGAAAGTTATCTTTGCTAATTGCACATCTTAGCCAGGCAAATGTTGTTATTTGGCATGAGCTCATCTGTAAGGAAAACGGAAGTTAGAATTAAACTGTATTGACTGGAAAGTAAATTGTCACAAGGATAGCAAAACCGTGACAAGACGATTAATATTACCTCCCAAAAATTATCCAAACCAATCTAAACATAGAAATATTCATACCCTAAGCACTTGACTACTTTCCTTACTGTAGGGACAATAAATTCGTAAAGATAAGAAACTAGGGTTTGTCCCTAAGGCTCTTAAAAGAAGAAACCCTAGGCCTGACATACGTCAGCTTAAAGAATCTAAACAGATTATTCCATCGCAGGATTTGCGCAACAAGTATGAAATCATTTAGTCTTGTGATTGATTCACAAGGAGAAAGGGTAAAAACCCTCATCAAGGATGGCAGATCCCTACGCAAGTTATCTTGCAAAAAGACGTATTTTTGGATATCCTTCTAAATAAGGAAAGTTGTAAACCGGAAACTAGCATATCTAAGAAACTTTAGGGTTAACCAAGTTGGGTATGCCCTACACCGGAATCTAAAAGATCTTGCCAATTTACAAGACACCTTGGGAACGAGTGCTGATACACTCAAAAAGGAAAGAACACTTCCTTAGCAGTTTGCCCTACAACTAGGTTGATTAATGGAAATGTTTGTGCTTGCTAAAGATTTTAGGGCTCTGTTTGAATTATGAATTACAAATTAAATGAGTACCTATACTTCAGGTTAAAGGCCTGAAGGAAGAGGCAGTTTCAGTTACCCCCGACTACCTGCCTAACCCTAACCAAGGGGGTTGTTGACCGCGCCGGGAACGTGGACCGAACCCGCCGCAAGAGGTCTCTCCATTGAGCTCTACTTGGAGTAGGAGGACGCTTGGGTGCCAAGGGGGGCTCTGGCCGTAAATCCCTCACCTTCCGGGTCTTGCACAAGAGGCTAACGTGACTCGAGATTGGATCTCGAGGCCCGCATACTAGTTGACGGGCGGAAGCTTGGAATAGTGATCCCTAGGGATTACTGGATAGCCTTCGGGCGGATTATGGACAAGCCTACGGGCGGAACTCCTTGTATTTCAATGATAAAATGATGAAATGTAAAAAAAGAACTTGCTTGATATTGTTTTTCTATGTCACGTGATAAGATTACGTGAAGGAACCAGTGCTTAAAGGGATTAATTAAAGAAACTGATTGTTATATGTCAAATTAATGTATTAGATAATTACATAACTAAAACAAACCGAGGAAAGTGCGGAGGATGAGCCATGGGTCCGTCCTACGGTTGGGTGGTCCCGGTTAGTCGGGAACTTTTCTCAAAAATCTCGAAGAACAGCGGAATGATCATCATCATCAAAACGAATAACGAGAACGATGACCTAGAGTTACGCCTTACCCGATTTACGCTGTTTTAGGGGAACGGAATGGGACTATGCCTTATGGCAGAGAGGTTGAGCTTTGCATCCCTCTCGTTTCCCATTCTCCTTGAACCAAGTGCAACATGAATCCGCTTCGGACCTGGCGTTTTTGCGTAAAGTAGTTCGCTCGGGTTTGACGCTAGATGCTATTAGCTAATGACCGAACAGGAAAACCCTAATTCCGGTCGATCCTAAGTGGGAAACGACCAGGATACTTCCGCTATGTGGCAGACGCGGGAAGACCTAGATCGCAAAACCCGTAACATTCCATGGGAGTGCCAGGCGGAGTTTTCTAGACATCCTTTCCGACGGATTGCTAAGACGTGTCCTAGATGATACTAGGGGACACGTTACCGTCCTGGTCCAGTTGTCCTAACTTAGATAGGTAGTTCAAACCACTACTAGGATGACCTCTTTGATAGGCTTTTTAGCTAGTCCGTGTGAGGGTAATTGGCTAACGACTCGCTTTGGATTTTTGTTAGATTATGCTGGGCCTATCCCTTATGGATTCTCATGCCTTGATTCTATTAAGGGGTAGGGTGAGAGTTGTTCTTATACTTTGTTGAGTATATTTTTTGTGGTAGCTTGATGCTTTCTTTGGTTGTTGGTTGTCTAGATCAGTTCAAGGGATTCAACGGGCTAAGTCACCCTATCCCATGGTCCCCAATGAGAGCAGTATTTAAAGACCCATAAAGTACCAAAAAGGAGCAGATTAATGCAAATTTTATGCGGGAATTTAAAGTCGATGGAAGTGGAACATGAAGATTTGACAATTTTTAGAGACTGAGGAAAATAGAAATGCAAACTTTGGTCATTGAGGTGGTTGCACATTTTTAGTAATTTTTTCTGCAGTCCAATTGAAGAGAGAGAGCTTTCCAATTGTTCAAGATGTCAAGGGGACATGTTGGATTTTTCAAATTTGAAATCGGACACTGGACGGAAGGAATACAAGTGACCGGGAAATTTAAAGGTCAAATGTGACCAACAAAGTGGACACGCAAAAGGGGCATGGGCCTTTAGGGGGCCGATAGACCCCTAAAAATTTTCCTCTGTGTGTGTGTGGAGGGGCATTTTTTCAAATGGTGATAAGAAACAACACCCCCTCCATGGCATCAATTTGCTTCAAGGGGGGAGGGGAGGGGGGTTTTGGAGCCTACAAGCAAGACACACAATTGATCAATCCCAGCAAGACACACAATTGATTAATCCCAGCATCTTCTTCATTTTTTTGCTCTTCATCGCCAATTTTTGATTGCAAAATGGCTATCCGATAGACAAGCTACGAAATCAGTCTTTCTCTCTCTCCTCCTTCCTCTCTCCTCTTGATGTCTGTTCACACGCATTGTCGCATGTAATACAAGCGAGGATTCGTGAAAAGTCACTCGTTGTGCAGGGATGGAGCCCCAAGAGGAACACCAAGGAAAGGGAATTCTCTTGCAAGAAAATCTATCTTGTAACATCAACAAGGTTTTATTTCATTCTTTTGATCATCAAAACAAAGGAAACAACAATTCTTCACATGACATCATAGTAGATATCTCCCACAGATTTGATAGAATCAACCATAATCTTCAACATCTTCATAGAATCCATCAATAGAACAAAAAACACAAAGGAATACACCATCTTTGAATGGAAATCAATCACATATTATTCATCTTCAATGTCTTCATAGTTCTCTCTCTCAATCTCTTATATATAGTTAGACTGTTTTGATAGACTTGACTATCTCTGGCTCTCTCTCTCTCATATACAGTTAGATTGTTTTGATAGAATTGACTATCTCTGGCTCTCTCTCTCTCACTCTCTCAATAGTACATCATCTCCTCACTACAATACTCTCATAATAACTCTCAATAATCCTTCTTAGGTCGTGGATGTGCCTCCCAAGAGGTATGTCTGATATGAAGAGTCACCAGAGCCACTACAGTGTCTTTTCACAGCTCACTACTGTCACTGTCACTCGGTCTTCTCTTCAGTCTTTAGTAGCTGCTTTTTCCATTTGTTTTAGCTCTTTTGAACTTAGATTCATCCTTTCCAAAGGTTAAAAAAATTTCCCAAAGTCACACATATATTCTACAGAACACTTACAAAAGGTCTACAGAATAGTTACAATATAGTACCAGAGGAGCTACAGTACAGTTACAGTACAAAGACAGAGCAGAGATAGAGGCTCTTCAAAAGGTCTACAGAGGGTTACAGAAGGTCATCAGAACCTCATAACTCATACTCAAATCATTCCATACTATCAAAAACTATTCAATAAGCTTCCAAAAGATCTCAATCTTCATCAATCATCAATCCATGCTTCATACAGAAGACAATTAGAGCAAAACAGAAGCTATACAGAAGGTATACAGAACCAATCAGAAGCTCAACAGAACATATCAGAACATCACAATGCTTCATATCTCTACTGAGAATCATCATGAAGTTCCAAAACATAATCAATATCATCCAAAACACTCTCCTATACTTCCATTAACAACCATACATCACTCTAAATCCATCAAAAATCAATCATTCAGTCCTCAAAACAACAAAAATCAGTCAAAAATTCAGTCTTTTTTCACTCTCAACATATCCCCACACTTAGAAAGGAAGCGTCCTTGCGACCTAAGGAAAATAAGAATATAAGTTCATTATCTCAATTTTATCTTCCATCGAATCTTCAATAATCTCTCCAAACCACGACCCCAACTTATCATCTGTATCTAATAGAAAAACACTACTAAAGGAAAACTCCCATTATTCATTAAATCATCTGATTAATCACTTAAAAAGCCATAACAAATTTGTAAAGGATATGAAAGGTTTTCTTCAACTTTCCACCATAGGCTTTCCATCCACCATCAATAGCTTGAAAAGAGCTCTCGAACAAAGTATTCTCAATCAGCATGAACTCATCATACACAATTATTACAACACACACACAAACACTAACACAACCATCTGAATGACACCTCCAAAAAGAGAGAGATATATATAATTAAGAATCATCCAAAATACATTGCAAAGGCATCAATGAAGATGATCCCTTTGGAAGGCTTGGTGGTTTCGAAAATGAACCATGAAGAAGGATTCATCTACAAATGTTTTTGGAGGATTTTGAAAGAACTGCAGGCAGCACATCCTTTCTAGCAAAACAAGGTATCTGCTAGGTAGACATAGGGCATGAAAATATAGGACATCCAACTGGTGGGATTCAATGTTCACATTGACATTCATACAAAGTTTTGGAATGGTTTTTTTATCATTATGGGAGTGCCTATGCATGTATGCTAGATACCAAGCAAAATGAGCTGTCAATCTCACTGAAGGATCTAGAGATTGTGAATATTGGTGAGCAAAATGAAGGTAGTTCTGGTATGCTTGACTGGCAGTTGTCGAATCCCATGGAATTATTGGCCAGTTTACCTGAGGTCCCATAAGAGAATCAGTCGAGCTCCATCCTCTTTGTCTTTGTATCTGCTGATCAAACCCTTCATATTCACTACCCAACTGAGGGGGTTGAGAAATAGAAGTGGTAGAAGATGAAAGTGGAATAAGTAAAAGTGGATGAAGAGATGGGTAGGAAAAATCATAAAAGGAGGAATAAGATAAAGAAGGAGTGGTTGAAAATTTTAGGGAATCAGTTAGGAAGGGTGTTAATTGATCAATAGGAAAAGTAGAAGGTATATGGATAGATGGAGAAGGGCATGGTGGAGAAGGGGAAAATACTCTACCTTCAATAAAAGAGCAATAGGTAAATATGGAAATTTGAGGAAAAGATTGAGGTTGGAAAAGAAGGGGTAAGATTGCTGTTGAATTGGTTTAAGAAAGGGAAAAATAGGTATCATAGCGATGAGCCATTTGTTGGTAATACAATAGGCTAGGAACAGAGGGCCCTAAGACAGATCTTCTCTAGTAGGCATAAAAAAGGGTTGAATCAAATGGATAGTTTTTGAAAAGGTGAGCTAAGAGATCCACCCTTAGTTGGTTAGTGCTCTGTACATAGGTAGAAGTTGTGTTGTGGCATTGATTCAGGACCACAAAATCAATCATTGAGTGCCAGGAATTATCAGGGCAAGTAGCCACTTTTGAAGAGTAACTCTGGAACATGTCATCTATCCACAACTCCAAATAGTTGACATATAAGACAGCTTGCAAAACCACATCCCCCATATACCAGGCCATATCTACTTCATTTGGAATCAACAGATTACCTCGTAGATACATATATGACAGCAACATGGTATCCGTCGTCACAAAATCTTCAAATACCATACGGACCACTTCTATCAGCAACTCAGGAGACCAAGCTGTCAAGAATCGCGTGGTGGGGGGACTTGCTCAAGCTGCTGCGCCGAATACACACACACAGAATGCACAAGGAGAAGCTCACTCAAGAGACAAGAAGAGAGATGGAGGTCAAAACGTTTTCTTGCTGGTTTTTTCTTCTTCTTCTACACACTTTACAATGTACACAAAGTATAGATAAGATACAACATAAACGAAAGTGGCCTACTAAGTCAAACAATGCATTACTGTGGGAGCTTTCACTCAATCGCCAAGACCCACGGACCGCTTGTTGTTTCAAGCGTTCCAAGCCGAGCACTAATGGCTACCTCTCACATAGTCGACGCGCCATCCATATCTACGGGTGTAGTGAGCTTACCTCCATGCCGTTCGGGTTACCTCGTCTCCCGCGCACTCCGGTAGCTCCACGATCCAAGTGCAAGCTTCAAGCAAGCTCCATCCTCAAGCTCTACGCTCCAAGCTCCATTGCCGCGAGCAAGACAAGAGAAGAGAAGAGAAGAGAAAAAGAGAGGAGAAGATGGAGAGCTTCTTCTCCTCGGTCCCTCACCCTCACACACTCACTCCCTCCCACTCTCACACTCCCTCTCTCAAGCACAAGCTCAAGCAAGCAAGAACAAGAAGAAGAAGAAGAAGATGAGAGCTACTTTTGGCCACACACAAGAATGATCTTCTCATTCACTTTTCAACTTTATATACAAAACCCTAAATCCCTTTTGGGCGGTCATCCCCTTTTCCCTTTTTTTACATGGCCTGCCGTAGCCTAGGCCCTTTTTTCCATTGTCATTCTATTTTCCTAGATTCCTTTCCACCGCCCATCTACATTTACAAATTGCACGGGTGAGAGCCCGGCGCTCTTTTACAAGATTTCAGGGTACGCCTTTTTATTTTAAAATGCACCTTTCCCCTTTTGTATTTGCCTTGGACTTTTAAGGTTGCCCTTGCACTTTTGGCCTTTTCTCCTATTCTTTCTTCAGTCGGGCTACCTTTTTTCCACCTTTGCCCTGCGTCTTTTTTATTTCCTTTTGCTTTCTTCGTGTTGGGGTTAACATTACCCCCCTCCTAGACGAGTGCCAGTCCCATGGCACTCACCGTCGTAGGTAGCAGGCTGTAGCATGCACCGAAGACGTGGGTGACAAGGATGCTTGTGGTTTCCGTGGAGGAGTATTGGTGGTGGTGTGACAAAAGGTCCTGGGGGCCTGTTGGTAGCCAAGGTGGCTGGTGAAAGGTTGTTGGAGTTGGTGGTAGGGCTATTCTTTGTTGGGGATTACATTGATGGCCAGCACAAGTGTTGGTTTGTTGGGGATTCTGCTCATGACGATTCGTTGCGGGCTTGTCGAAAGGGAAGGGATAAGCATTCAGAGTTGGGTGTTGATGAAGAGTGAACGACACTTTCGTTAGCGTCTTCAACACCTGCAATTGAAAACCTCTCATGTAGCCTCTCCCTAAGGGGTAGTGCTAGTCTTCTTATCGTGCACAAGACATATTTTGATTAGTTTGGGAGACAGGTCGAACTCTAAGCAAGCCTGGAGTATTGTCCTGCACTTGAGGTCCCACACCGTGTATATACTTCGGTGCAGATATTATGTGAGTGCTCGTGCATATTTAGGTATTACTTAGCTAGTAGACTGTCGGACTGGTTCCTTGTATAGCAATGGGTCAGTGAAGCAAGGGCTTAGTTGATGGAAAAATTTGTCGATGAAGACGGGGAGTACACTTGAAGATTGCTTGAGACATCATTATGGTCTTGTCAAGGCAATGTAGCATAATTAAGCTCCGTGATGTCTTAGCTTTTGGTAGCTAGTGGCTACTCGTAGTGCTTGAAAAGTATGGTGTACTTTTCCATTGTCTTTCATGCCGTACTTACCACTGTTGATTGTAATGGCATTGAGATGGAGTGCAAAAGAATTGTGCAAGTAGTCTAGGGTGACAGGTCTAACCATAGGCGAGGCGAGCTCCCTAGGTATGTCCTGCCCTTAATGTGCCCTGAACAATTGTGGGGGATGTACAAGGGGCTAGGGGATTAGGGACGGAGCCAGCCGACCAAGGTCACTGGATGTACCTAATTTGAGGACCCCTAGGTGCGGTGCTGTGATCGTGTGTGCTTTTTTTATTTTTTCTTTTTTCTTTTCTTTTTTTTCCTTTTTTCCTTTTCTTTTCTTTTCTTTTCTTTCTTGCTTTCTTTCTTTCTCTTTTTTTTTGTGGAAAAAAAAAATGAATACAATCAATGCCATACATTGAGGCTATTAGCCTTTCATTTGGATTGAGAAATGTTAGAATCCAAAGGCTATGAAGAATGGATATTACAGAGAGGATTGTGTCACCAGCCTTGATGCTAGAGGAATTGTTGTTGAGATAAAGAGATACACTTGAGATATTGCAAACCTCCTTGCGACACATGCGATGCTGGTACAATTGAGGTAACGACTGTCGTGAGCCAATTATAGAGCTTGACCCAGAAAGAGAGCATAGCCCATGAATATGCTTTGGGCTATGCGATGTGGGCGGTCGGCAGCGTGGCTTTGTCGCGGCTCTTTGTGGAGTCGATGGTCTTGCGGTGATCGGGCATTGAATACTTTCGCACAAAGACCTGTCTCATCCTGTATCCACTTGTCACTTCATGAGAGTACATGCATGGTATATGCCGCAACTATAATAAACCAGTGCAATGCAAGGAGACATCACTTATCTAAATTCGATGGTTTTGACTTAGATATTTATCACCTGCGTCACTTGATTAGCTTTTTCTTTTGTTAAAGACGTGAAATATATATACGCAGATATGAAAAGTTTGTACAATTGGGAAACATGTCAACATTTAACCAATTAAAGACAAAAAGTCATGGCCAAGCAGCATTTGATAAGCCCTTTATACAACATGGGGCTACTCTATTTGTACGAGGCAGGGCGAGTCTGGGTGGTCGGGCGACTGAGGCTCTGCTGGTGCATGGCTCCCATGGGTTTGGGCAGGGAACATGTCAGCCGGGACATGAATGGTATAGTCCCAGGCCACTACCGTTTCCAGAATGTCTTTAAACAATTCATTAAATTCTTCCCTGTCCCGGGCCACCTTTTCTGTTCGTGGGCACCTGGTGCCCGAGTGTACGTTGGGAGTTTGTGCCACTGGTGTTGCCACATTGCGTGCACCTCCTTGAGCGTCTGCTCCCCTGGCCCACGGATTCTTCGGCCTTCGTCCGGGGCGGTGTTTCTTGGGGCCGCGTTTCTTGGCGTACCTTTTAAGAGTGGGCACGTAGCGCACCAACGGAGGGGCATGTGTGGCATGTTCCCGTCAGCTGCGGAGAGCGTCCTTGCAAGCTAGCTGCCCTTGGTTCTCCATGTTTGCCTTGCAGGGGGCCTGTAAGATGCGAATCAAGGATTAGGATTTGTCACATGATAAGACCATTCATATGTAAGGGATTACAGTGCGGGTTATCAAGCGCATAGGACGAGAAGGGAAGGGGTAGGTCATGTAGTGCTTGTTGTAGAGGGATGGCCCCCGAGATGCATACTTAGCCTCCTGCCATTAGTAGATCTTGGCTCACGCTGAGTTACGTTTGTTGGCGGTCATGAATTTAGGCAGGGCTCCTCCTCGGACCAGAAAGGGGGAAAGGTGTATAGAAAGGGATAGTACCCCATCTACACCATCAGAGTCATTGGTCAAGGCTTCCTATGGTGGTAATGAGGGTTGCATGCCCTTCACTTGGAGGTGGACGACTTTTAAAAGTGTGATGAGAGAAGGACCTGAGGAGCTTAGCCTATCAAACCCAACTCTTCTCCCTGCGCTTGACTATCATCACTTGTGTGTATTGATAGTATCTATACAGGGTGACACAAAAATCATTGTTTATATATACATCTATATATATGCATATACGATTCCATGTCACCTCACGAGGATAGAAACCAATTGTAGAACTCGGGGTTGTACTGGAGCATGGCACACGCATTTAGTATTCGTGGCAGCTTACTCAATACCGATAGATATTTTGCCACATCAAGTAGCACGGACCATTGTCCGAGTCTACTAGCAATATGTAACTCCTCCTCAGTGAGAACCTTATCAAACAGAGCGTTCTCTTGGCTAGTTTGAGCTAAGTCCATACCCTGAATGGCAGTCAGCACTCGAGGGGAAGTTGGTGCCACATAGGTTGGGTCTCTTTGAGACCGCCATTTGGCCAATTGCTCCTCTGAGACTCTCATGATCTGAGCCCCTACTTTGGCCATTACAACGCGGCTTTCGCACCAACGCTGCTCAAATTGACTCTGGCTTGCAGACAGTCGCTTTAGTTGCTCTATGTCTACGAGATTCGGTCGGTAGAGCACTTCATTGAACGTGACGGTTAAGCGCACTTCGTCAACCTTCTCGTCAGAGATGAGTCGCGTGCATTGATGTAGGAGCCTGTCGTAGTGCTCGTTAAGATGTTCTTGCTCTTCCCAGGATAGAGGAAAGGGCAAGTAATCTCCAAGCTGCTCCTTGGGGATTGTGCCCATGTCCGCAAGGACGTAGACACGTGCGACCACTTTGAGCTTAGCATCCAACTCAGTTAAGCATTCTGTGACACTTCTATGTTCAACGAGGGCTTGCTCGGTTGCTATCTCATGCAAAGTTCTAAGAGTTTTCTTAGGCTTTAGCATGGCTGGGGGCTCAGGCCTAGATGAGCAAGATTGGTCAACGCTAGGATTTCTTATGCTCTTGGGATTCTCACGTTTCTCCTGAGGTTTTGCTGCTATTTTATCATGGTTCTCGGATGCGACTGGTATGACCTTGTCACCCTGTTGTGACAGCATTGTATCCACTCTTAATTAATCAATGTAAGTTCTATTATCAGTGGATAGAGTGTTGCAAGCAACTATTGATGGCAACAGTTGCTTTGGTTTTTCAGAGCACACAGATGTGTCTGAAGGTTCACCGCTATTAGGAGAGGCATTAATGGGTTCATTGGTGGATGGACTCGATGCTTTATTCATCGGCTCCCCGGTGCTCTTCGTCTCAACGTTCTTGGGGTCTACAACCACCTGCAATTGCTGTTGTTTTCGTTGTTTTCTCCTTTGTTTCCTGGTCCATGAAGGTGCATCTCTCGTCAATTCAGGATTCTGGAATGGGCCAACCGGTGATGTGCTCGGTTGGGCCTCAGCATTTCCCTTCTCTAGTGTGTCCTCATGGGACATAGCCGTGGCCTGCTGAATAGCCTTGCTAGGTTGTGAGAGCACAACTGTCTCCCTTTTTGGAGAGTCTAGCCCTTCAGCAGACTCCCTTGTGTTTAACTCCTCCAGCCTAGGCTTTAGGCACTTTGAAAGTGCTGGAGTTGTCGAGGGATTTGGTTGCGACACCTCCTCAACACGTGAATCACTAAGGACACATTCCACAAGGGGCATTGCCACGGCCAAGGGCTGTGACTGCTGTGATCCCTGTTTGGAAGTAGTAGCAGCGAGTTTAGTGGGCTGGCTACCCTTGGTGGATTGCGGTGTCAAGTCCCTAGGGCGATCGGAAGTGGCCGTGTCTTTTGTTGCCCCTTGAGCACTCATCTGTGTAGATCGAGCATGAGTTGATCTAGTCACAATAGGTTGCTCATGCATATCCTTGGGTCGAGAGCTACAAATGGCGTCATGTCCCACCTCTTGGACATTTGGAAGCTTAGATGGAGATAGAGATTGGAATTGAGTAGTTTCCCTTGACAACCGCTATTGTTCTTTCTGTGTCCGTTTGGAAAAAGAGGATGTAGGAGATTTAGGACTCTTAGGTGGACTTGGCACTGGCTGAATGATTTGCTCGAGGCTATTAGACGATTGTGCCATTTGCTTTGTTGAGCGATCCGCCTTGCCTTGAGCAATGTTGTGCCTATGATGCTTGTTCTCCCCTTGGGAAATCAAAGGCTCTTTGGACACTAATGATTTTTGTGCATGCTCAATGGCTACATATGACATTTGTCTATTTAGCATGCTAGGATGAGGCGCTTTCTTTCGAACAATCATGTTTGGTTTGCTGCCTCGAGACCTAGAGTTTCTCCTAGATTTCCTCCTGTGCTTCATTGCTTTTGATGCACTCTGGCCTTCAGCTGATGGAGGTGGTTTAGCAAGGGATTTTGGTATCCAAATCCATCGGTTACCTGCGTAGTACCCTTGAGCACGTAGCAACGCTTTGGATATCCATCGCGGCGTTGTGCTGACCCTCCATCGATGCCTGCATCTATAAGGCTTGAGCTTCTTTTGGGGTCTTCTACGATATTTGTAAGTCCAAAGCCCGTCCTTGGCCTTGTCTCTTGACCTTCTTTTTTCAGGCCTGGCCTCACTCACTGGTTCTTGTTGTTCGACCTATGCTTGTATCAGTTTTTCTAACAAGTCCTTGCTCTCGTTAGTAGGCTTGACTATTATGTCAGTACCTTCCTTACCTTTCCCTTGAGGTTTGATGAGGTCACCCTTGCTAAAGGTTGTGACTATCCTCACACCCGGTAGTGTCAGGTGTATCCTCTATGCTACATAGTCGGCCTCACACTTGGTCGCCCTTTTGAAGGATCTTCCTAGGAGTGTTTCTTTCCCGCAGCTAGCACTATTTGGAGGAACATGAAATAGGATAGGCAAGCTTTCTGTTTCAATTGTAGCAAGGATTTTGCACTTCCCTATGAGTGCTTGTGGGTGTCCCCCATAAGGACTAAGAGTTGCACTAGTCGGTGTGAGCTCTGGTTGGCCTAGTAGGGTCCATGATTCATAGGTCAAGATATTAAAATCTGCTCCTTCATCAATTAGAGCATCAATAGTATGCTCTCTTTTCGCGGTGAGTTTGACCCTAAGATAAGCAGGTGGTACTATGTCTTCAGCTTTTGGGTCTTGGCTTGTAAATTTAAGCCTTCTGACAGATGCCCTTGAGTTCTCGACTGCATGACCAGATGTGGATTCTCCACTGCTGTCTTGGATCGTCAGTGTAGTGCTATTCAAGGTACATCTCTCGTCAAGAGTGTCATGTCTAGTCATCTTGGCATTTTGTTGAGTGTTGAAATGACTTGTTTTTTGGCTGATTTTTGTTGTTTTTGAGAGCTGAATGGTTGATTTTATGGGATGATTGATTGATTTAGAAGTGGTTTGAAAGTGTTGTGGATGATATTGATTGTGTTTTGGAAGATCATGATGTTTGTTGGTGGTTCTGTGATGTTCTGATTGGTTCTGTATACCTTCTGTTTTGCTCTGTTTTGGTCTGTTTTGTTCTGATTACCTTCTGTAAGGAGGGATGGAGTATTGATTGATGAAGAATGAGATATTGTGAAAGTTTATTGAATGTTTTGTGAGAGTTTGGAGTGGTTTGAGAATGAGTCATGTGGTTTTGATGATCTTCTGTAAGCTTCTGTAGGTCTTCTGTAGAGCTTTTGCTTCTGTTCTGTTCTGTTCTGTTCTGTACTGTAGCTGTTCTGGTACTGTTCTGTAGACTGTTCTGTATGCTTCTGTAAGTGTTCTGTGGAATGTATGTGTGACTTTGGGAAAGTTTTCTAGCCTTGGAAAGAGGTGAATACAAGTGCAAAAGAGCTGAAGGAAGTGGAAGAAGTAGCTGTTGAAGACTCAAGAGAAGACTAGAGTGAAGTGATAGTAGTGAGCTATGAAAGGACACTGTAGTGGCTCTGGTGACTCTTCATATCAGACATACCTCTTGGGAGGGGTATCCACGACCTAAGAGTGATTATTGAGTGTGATTTTGAGAGATTGTAGTGAGGATATGATGTATTATTGATGGAGTGAGAGAGAGAGAGTCAGAGATAGCCAATTCTACTCAAACAGAGTGATTGTATATGAGAGATTGAGAGAGAAGACTATGAAGATATTGAAGATGAATACTATGTGATGTATTTCCATTCAAAGATGGTGTACTTCTTTGCTTTCTTTGTTCTATTGATGGATTTTGTGAAGATGTTGAAGAATATGGTTGATTCTATTAAAAACCGTGGGAGATCTACATGATGCTGCATGAAGATTTGTTGTGCATGGTGTTCTTTTCTTCATTGTGATCATATGAAACATAATAAACAAGCTTGTTGATGTTACAAGATAGATTTTCTTGCAAGAGAATTCCATTTTCCTTGGTGTTCCTCTCGGGGCTCCATGTTTTTGGTGCGCAGCCGGGGAAACTTGCCATCAACAAGCACCAAAAGAGGCTGAAAATGAAGGAAATGGCATTGCCAAGAAGAGAAGAATTCAATGGATGTTTGTAAAGTTCCTTCTTCCACTGAAGAGTTGGAATTCCTCATAATCAAAGCCACTTTCCACAAGAAGTTCATCCCACAATGGCGGAAACACATCACCATCATGATGCATGCTCTATGTGGTGGACAGTTTCCTCTTCCTATTGAAGCAGCAGAAACTTGCATCTTGGTGGCAAACTGTTTGGGAACAAACTGAAGAGAAGAAACAGAGAGAATGACCATCCATGGAAGATTTGGTCATTTATTGAGAAGTTTCCAGACAACATCAAGTGGGAGATTGTGAAGAAGCTTCAGGAGTCTTGGTCTGTAGAGGTTCACAAAGACAAGAAGGAAAAGAGTTGGAATTTGTTCGTGGATGCTCAACAGCAAGATACATGGGATGCTTGGTGTACTGATAATCTTCTGTTTGTTCAATTAGCAACCCACTGGAAGTTGGTAGACAGAGTGTTCTTTACAACATACACAGTTGAAACCATCAGAAGCTGGCATTACTATGATGATGGCACCACCACAATGCTCAGACGTATGCATTTTGACACCTTCAGAACCGAATACCTTCCTCTGTGCAGTGGCATGAAAGCCGAATTCAGGGACGTTGAAAAGAAAGAAGTAGAAGAAATGTTGGCAAGAGAGTCCTCCAGAGACTGAAGTCTTATGTTAACCCTCTGTGGAGCACTAACAACATAGTGGAGCCAACCCCCTGATGAATGACGCAATAAAGAGGCAAGCGTTAGAACGAGTCCAGAGGTACGTGAGAAGAGAGAAA
The DNA here is from genome assembly GCF_053477565.2 of Lygodium microphyllum. Classification (NCBI taxonomy): domain Eukaryota; kingdom Viridiplantae; phylum Streptophyta; class Polypodiopsida; order Schizaeales; family Lygodiaceae; genus Lygodium; species Lygodium microphyllum. The sequence continues at coordinate 127,300,474 of NC_141162.1, read as the reverse complement.
GCAAGAATCAGAGCCGAGAGCGAGCTCGCAGCAGAAGTCGCCTTTGACGCCCTTGCGGAACTCTTTACAGAAGTCCCAATGGCACATCAAGCCCTTCCTCCTCCTGCTGGAGGTCCACTTCCAAGCCAGATCCGTCCTGGAAATATTGATGACAGGCCAGCGAATGTAGTCCCATTGCCAGTTTTTAAGGGAGAGTACAATGAAGACCCCGATCTTCATGTAGCAGAGTTTATGGTAGCGTGTGTGGCTAACAATGCCAGAACCCCTGAGCATTGGTTAGCAATATTCCTCGCCACTTTCAAGGGCGCGGCGTTTCAGTGGTATGAGAGACAAGCAGCAGGAACTTTTGGCACATGGGACGACCTGAAGTTGGCCTTCCTCACTAAATTCAGGCGTGAAGGTTTTGAAGAGTGGATGAGAGAGGAATTTATGAACCTAAGTCAAACCTCTGGAGAAAGAGTAGAAGCCTATGTCTCACGAATGGAATCCATCCTGAAGAGATGGACTAACCATAATCTAGATGATGGCATTCAGAAGGGAGTGTTTCTCAGAGGATTACAACCAGAAGTCCGTAAGTTTATGGAGCTACAAAGACCAGCCACCCTACAAGCTGCAACAGAAGGTGCAAGACTGTACGATGAAGTGGAAGCTAGATTGGCGATGAATACAGGAAGAGGAGTCCTACCTCCCTTGATGCCAGGAATGATGTACCCACCAAATGTAGTCCCAGGGACTGTTCCCTACCCCTACCAACAGATGCCCTCGGTATCACAGTACAGTGCACCAAATCCACAGTGGCCACAATCCATGCCTCAAATGATGGTTCAACCACAACAACAATGGTCCCAACCAATTTCTTCATTATCAAATCAGCAGCAACAGTGGAACCCTACCAATTGGGGTCAACAGCCAACAGTTCAAACAGGAGCACTGAATCAGAACCAGAACAGAGACCCCTCTGTACCAGCCCAACCAGTTTATGCAGTGATTACAGAAACTCCTCAAAACCCTCCTGCCAGTGCCTCAGGAGGTGAAAGCTTGAAGGACTATTTATCTAACTCAGTTGCAAATATCAAAAAGGAGTTGATGGATGTGATTACAGAGCAGCTACAGACGTTGAAAGTGAATACTGCTAGCATATCCAACGTTGCAAGAGCAGGAAGAGATGTGATGCGGTCAAATACTTGGTGTGGTAAGTGTCATCAAGCAGGCCATTTAGCCACTGAATGTACACGAAAACCAACCATCCCTGGAGCCTTCTGTTCCTACTGTTTACGGAAGAACCATACAGAGGACATTTGCTCTCTAAAGGAGATGCATGATAGGAGAAGAAAGGAAGAAGACGCAAGATTTAACTTGCTGGAATCCAAAATGACAACACAAGATATTGGACCCAAGCCTAGAGAGTTTGGTCCTAATTTCAGACCCAGAAGATTTCCCTCTCAAAGTTACAGAGGAAGACAGTCTGGCAGTGGTCAGAGATCAGAAGTGGAGTGTTACAGATGCGGAGAAAAGGGACACATTTCACCAAATTGTCCAAATCCTCGAAGGTCAGTGGATTACAAGCCCTTATGCAGTCGATGCAAAGGAGAAGGCCACACTGCAAAAGACTGCCCAAGTCCAGCCCCAGCGAAAAACAGTGCTACTGATAGTCCGTCCAAGGCCCAAGAGCCTACCTCCAATTTAGTGGAATTGGAAGTTGCTGCCATCACACGTGCAAAGCAGAAGGAACCACCTATCCAGAAAGAAAATAACCCTCCTGCCAGAACAGTGAAGTTCAATCTTCCACCAGAAGAACAGAACAGAACAGAGCCTAACAGTGCCGTACAGAGCCCTACAGTGCCACAGACAGTTACAGAGACAGTTACAGAGGCAGGACCAGAGGTCCAGGAGACAGAAGAGGAGGAAGTGCCACAATTGGCAGAAGAAGCTCCTGTAATTCCTCTGTTGGAAGAAAGAGGGAAAATGAAATGGGTGTTGCCCCATTCCCTAACCGGTTAGAGAAGCCAGTGGATCCTATTAAGGAATACGATCTGGTCAGAGATCTAGATACCTTTAAACCAAACCTTACATTCCGACAATTATTGATGTTGTCTCCTAGTTGCCGGAAAAGGTTCAAAAGTATACTGACAAGAAGGCGTGGCTTAAGGATTGCTCCCTCAACAGCAACAAAGTCCAACAAGGCTTTAGAGCTTGTAAAAGAGGTGGACGTGGCTAATGCTTTTCTAGATCCGGGTACTCCAGAGATTGGCGTATGGATAGAAGGTTGCTTTATTTCAAATGCACTGATTGATGGTGGTTCATCAGTGAACATTATGACGGATGTGACAATGAAGGATCTAGGCCTACAAGGTGTGCAACCCATCCAATGGCTCATCAGACTGGCGGATTAGAGTAGAATCAAGCCTTTGGGCATTCTTCCATATGTGAAGACTACAGTGGCTGGAAAAGATTATTGGCTGACCTATTTGGTGGTGAAGCCAAACTCTTATGGTACATCCTATCCTCTGTTACTGGGCAGACCATGGCTTTTTGAAGCCCGGGCAAGGATGGATTGGTTCAAAGGAACCTTGACCTTGGGTAGAGGACCCAACAAAGTGGTGCTGAAACTGTATGGTTCTCAAAAAGGACATGGATCCACCTCCTTGGAATTATCTTCTGACTCTCCTAATGAGGTTATGGATGGAACATCAGCAGACGAAGATGCTGTCAAACAGATCCTTCCCAAGAAAACAGTGGCACATTCCTTAACAGTGGATACTGTAAGCCGACTTCCAAAAGATGCAAAGCCATTATCAATGGGTGAATACTTCCTGCCTGAACTAGGAATGACTTCTGAAATCACTTCTGATAGTGAGATAGAAGCATGGATGTACTGCTCTCCCTGTTACATGGTCACAGCAGAAGCAGAAGCAGAGATAGAGGCAGGAGATGAAACAGAGAATCTGTTCTTCTGTTACAGAGCTCCTACAGAAACAGAAGCAGAAGCAGAAGCAGAAGCAGAAGCAGAAGCAGAAGCAGAGACAGAGGCAGGAGAGGAAACAGAGAATCTGTTCTTCTGTTACAGAGCTCCTACAGAAACAGAAGCAGAAGCAGAAGCAGAAGCAGAAGCAGAAGCAGACGCAGAAGCAGAAGCAGAAACAGAGACAGAAGAGGATGGATATGATATGGACGAAGAAGATTATGAAAGTGAGCCAGAAGAATCTACCCCACCTGAAGAGGATATATTTGAGGAAGAAGTTCCAGAAGCATCAGAAGCCGATGAGCTCATGCTATGGGACAAAATGGTGATGATACCATTTGGTCTGGTAAATGGATCTTCTCATATGCAAAACCTTTATAAGACGTGGATTAAGAAGAGCAAGCCGTCTTTTAAGTGTGGCTCCTGCCGTCCTAACCCATCCTTGCCAAAGAAAGATGATGATGATGCACCGTGCCAACAAGCACCAGTCCCACCAACCCAACAGGCATCAGAGGGTCCCTGTTATGTGACGTTCCTGGATGTATCATCAGAAGATGAGTCTTCAAGCCACGAGGTAATTAATTTTGAAACCAAACCCGAAACGGCGCTTATCCCATTCCAACGTCTTAAGGAGCAACATAAGTCTCCACCAAAAGAAGAAGTTGGTTCTAGTGGGACATCAGAAGAGGACATCACTCCCTTGAAGGAGTCGGATCTATATCCAGAAGCAGTCCGTGGGACCTTCATCCGTGAAGTAGAAGGTGAAAGGCAGTTAACCGTTGTGGATGTTGAAGGCACTGAATGCCACTTGAAGGTGGGTAGCAGTCTCCCAGAAGAGGAGTTGTCAACCTTGTACAACTTGTTGAAAGAAAATTTGGACGTGTTTGCATGGTCTTACAAAGACCTAAAGGGGATTGATCCCACAATATGTCAACATCATATTGACTTGGAGCCTGATGCCAAGCCAGTACGGCAACGACAGAGGCGAATGAACCCGAATTATTCCACATTGGTGAAAGCGGAGCTGCTGAAGCTTCTAGAAGCCGAGTTCATTTATCCAGTGGCAAATAGTGAATGGGTTTCACCCATCGTGGTTGTACCCAAGAAGAATGGCAAATTGCGAATATGTGTGGATTTCCGAAAGCTTAATTCCAAGACGAAGAAGGATCACTTTCCTATCCCTTTCACAGACCAACTGTTGGACACAGTGGTAGGACATGAGCTTTATTCCCTTCTGGATGGATTCAGTGGATACAACCAAGTCCAAATCGCAGAAGAAGACCAATCCAAAACAACCTTCACCACAGAATGGGGGACCTACGCTTACCGAGTGATGCCATTTGGGCTCTGCAATGCCCCTGCTACTTTCCAACGAGTCATGATGGCTGCATTTCAAAATCATCTGCATGACTTTATTGAGGTATATTTGGATGACTTCTGTGTCTATAGTTTGATCAGTGAACATTGGGGACATTTGGAACAATGCTTTGACCGATGCCGGGAGTATGGGATTTCCCTCAACCCCGACAAATGCATCTTTGGGGTTTCTTTTGGAGTTCTGTTGGGCCACATTGTCTCAGCACAAGGGATATCAACAGACCCTGCAAAGATCGAAAAGATCGCAGCTCTGGCAGCACCCACCAACCTCAAACAGTTGAGGGGATTCCTAGGCCATGTGGGTTACTACAGAAGGTTCATAGCTCATTTTGCAACAAAGGCAACTTCCTTGCACAAGCTTCTGAGGAAAGATGCAGAGTTTACTTGGACAGAAGAATGTGACAAAGCCTTCCACACTCTGAAGCAGTGTCTGATAGAGGCACCCATTCTGCAACCTCCTGATTGGACGAAAGAGTTCCATGTACACACTGATGCATCAATTGAAGGCTTAGGTGCTGTCCTCTGCCAAAAGGGCTCCTCGAAGTTGGATCAACCGATCTATTATGCAAGCCGAAAAGTCACTGATAGGGAACGGAACTATACAGTGACCGAGCTGGAGTGCTTGGCAATGGTGTTTGCCCTGGAGAAGTTTCGCCATTACCTCCTATCTATCCACTTTAAATTTTATGTGGATCATGAGGCCCTGTCCTTCTTGATGAACAAAGCAGATGTGAAAGGACGAATGATGAGATGGCTCCTTTTATTCCAGGAGTTTGACTTTGAGGTGATTACTAAGCCTGGTCATTCCCATGTTCTGGCTGATCATCTGTCGCGTATCCCACAAACTGCAGACGAGGAGCAGGATGATCTAGACCTCCCTGATGCTTCCCTATTCTTGGTAGAAACTGTAACTCCCTGGTATGCAGACATTGCCAATCTGCTGGCAACCCAACAGTACCCTCCTGGTATTTCTAGTCGGGAAAGGAAGAAGCTCATGCTAGAATCAGCCCCCTACACCCTGCTAGGTGGTGCACTGTACAAGAAAGGCAAAGATGAAGTGCTCCGAAGATGTGTTGCAGGAGACGAGATTGGGATTGTTCTGAAGGCTTGCCACGACGAGCCATGTGGAGGTCACTTTGCAGGAGAAGCTACAGCAGGAAGGCTCTGCTAGCAGGTTATTGGTGGCCTACCATTCATAAGGATGCCTATGATTACTGTAAAAGATGTGATGCTTGTCAAAGAATGGGGAAACCCATGAAGACAAGTGCCATGCCACTGCAACCTATCCTTCCTTTGAAGCCGTTTGAGAAGTGGGATATCGACTTCGTAGGTCCGATCGACCCTCCCACCAGAAGGAAACAGAACCGATACATCCTCGTATGTACGGATTATATCACAAAGTGGTGTGAAGCTAAAGCCCTAAAGCGGGACGATGGTAACAGCGTGGCCCTGTTCATGTACGAGAATATCATCACCCGTTTTGGCAGTCCCTTAGAGATGGTAAGTGATAGAGACACTCATTTCCTTAACAAAGTCATGGAAGAGTTGACAGAGTTGTATAAGATCCGCCATCGCAAGTCCACTCCCTATTACCCCAGAGCCAACGGCCAAGTCGAAGTCACGAATCGCATCCTCTACTCGATTCTGACAAGAACAATTGCTACACATCGTCGTGATTGGGACGATCGACTTACAGAGGACCTCTGGGCGTACAGAACCTCCCATAAAGCAGCAACGGGACAGACACCCTTCCAGCTGGTGTATGGTACAGAGGCAATTTTTCCTGTTGAATTGGAACTACCCTCTTTGAGAGTGGCTATCAAAGAGCGTTTGGGGGATGATGATTCACTGCAACATCGTCTCCTGCACTTGGAATGTTTGGACGAAATTCGTAGGATGGCTCTACAGTGCATGGAAGCCACGCAAGCTCGACGCAAGGCTTACCATGACAGTTTCATCAAGCACAAAGAGTTCAAAGAAGGTGATTTGGTCCTAGCCTATGATTCACGCTTTGGCAAGTTTCCTGGCAAGCTTCAACAGCGGTGGATGGGCCCCTATAAGGTACTTGCAGTCAACCCTAATGGCTCTGTCCAAGTACAGACCGTTGATGCCTCTGATGATCCCTTTCTGATTAATGGATATCGCTTGAAGAAGTACTTCCCTCCTTGGGGATCTTGACAATTACGGACACTTGATCCTTTCCCTCATTGGCGCGGCACTGTACTTCTTATGATGTTACTTCTGTTAGCCGTTCTTCAATCACTCCTGATGAAGTGGACGCAACCCTCTATCTCCTCAAACCCCCCTTCTAGCCTTGATCTCTTATCCTCTATTTTCCACCAGCGACAGTGGCGAGGTGGGTTCTGACACATGGTCTTTCCACCATTCCCTTGTTCAATTTGAAGAAAAGAGAAAAAGAGAAAAAAAAAAAACAAAATATATCGATCATGGGAGAAAAGGACTAAGGTCCCTGTCATGCCGACCTATTCTTCAAGAAAAGGTGGAAACACCCTCGGGAATAGGGGAAAATAAGAAAAAGAAAAAAAAAAACAAAGAACAAAGAAAAAAAACAAAACAAATCTGTTATGAGAGAAAAGGAAGCAATTCCCTGTCATAGCAGGCCTCATTCCAAGCAAAGGTGGTAAACACCCTTGGGCGAGAAGCTGGCTGTGGAAAAGGTGGTAACACCTAGCAGTCCAGAAAGTGGATTCATTAATTGATATCCCTAGGATTCAATTCCGAAGCTACCTCCCTTGGTACATTGTGTCATGGGTCTCTCTGTAAAGCGTCTAACTGTCCTCTAGCAGACAACATGTTCCTATCCAACACAATGTTCGATTTGATGGCTACCTCCCTGGGTACGCCTCTTCAACAACTGATGACGCGATCTTCATCGACAACCCCTTGAGTGATGTGAGCTTTCATCCTAACCGGATGGGGAAGTGAGTACGGTTGCTCTCTGTATCTATTAACAGAGAGTGAGACAGAGGGTGGGTCGAGAGACTAGTCTTTTCCCTTCAAATCAAATGCGAGGTGAGAAGTGTGAATGAAGTGTTGCACGCACGGGATGGTCCTCTCAAAGCACAAAGCACGATTTGTTCTGTGCACTGCACCATAAGGCTCCCTGGCCTTCCTTCTTGCACTGTATGCCGGCACAGGGCGGGATGCACTGTTGTACCATCAACTGCGCACAAGGCATACACCCTTTGCACAAGCGACTGTGAGGATTACATCAATGGGTTTTAGGAAAAGGCTGCCCTCCTGTATCTATCCACAGAGCGTGAGACAGAGGGTGGGCTGAGTGTGACTGGAGTTTCTTCAATCAATTATCGAGAGGTGAGATTGAGGGACGTTACGACACTTGGAGTCAGGTATGTTCCCGTTTCCCTATGCACCCATGGGATGGGTCTTTACCGTCATCACAAGACACATCACCCTGTTCTGTACACTGCACTATAAGGCTCCCTTGCCTTCCTCCTTGCACTTATGCCAGACGGGTTGGACGCACTAATGCACCATCAACCGTGCACCCTGGCATACTCCTTCTGCACCATTCCCCCTTGTCGATTCCTCAACCGGGTATGAGATATGGGTTTTAATCATGCTTCTTCGAGTGATATTAGTCATGGGGCGAGTGACTGTTCTTTCATTTTATTTGAGTGACTGTGAGTTGAGTGTAGTATCCCTCATCATCTTCAACGAATTTCCTGCGATTTCTTCCATCAGCTACCTCCCTGGGTGCTGCCGCGTGGTCCCTGCCATGACGAACGTGTGCCGAGAAGATGCCTTGGTTCCTCCAGCACCGACAACAACACTGGACGTGCCATCGACACTCAACCTTGATTCTTGACGAAACGGGCCAAGTTTTTTTAACCCTACAACTTCTGTTTCTTAGTGATGGTCATGTTTTAAGTGTGGGGACGTTAGTGGATGGTCTATGGCGTGGTCCTAGGTCCCTGTTGCTCGGTTAACCCTATCCGTTAAGGTCTTAAGTGTGGGGACGCGTCCCTGCGCGTCTCCCGTGCATACTTTTCTGCATATGCCTTAACCTGTTCATGCAGGTATGCCTTGCCTTGCTTTTACCCTAATGGGATTCCTTCCCACCCATCCGGTTATGTTCCACCCACCCTTGGGGCTGTTCCCCTGCAGTTTTCCTTCATTCCCTGATTTTGAGGTCCTGCCATGTGAATGCACCCTACGTTCACCAAAGTCCCAATCCAACCTTATAGCCCTGTTCCTCCCTTTGAACTGATCATTTTTCCTTTTTACCTACCCCTGTTCCGGTGCACGGTTTTTGAATTATTAATTTTTGAAGCATTTTACGCAATTTAGCCGGTTTTCCATGTGAATGCACTTTTCTTGCTTCGGAACCGTGATCTGACGTCATAGCCCTGACAACCGCTTTTCCCCTGATATTTTTCCTTTTTATTCCGCATCATTTCGATACATGGTTTGTCCGTTATTAATTTTCCGGGCTTTCACGACTTTTTCGTGTGTATTTTTGACATTTTTCCATGTGAACCTGCCCTGTTTGCATCGGAATTCCAATTTGATTTGACAGCCGTGTCCCCTGTGCCTTCCCCCACCTTTTTCCTTTTTCCTCCACCCTTTTTCGACTTCCAGATTTTTACTTATTAATTTTTAAAAGAGTTTTCGGGAGTATTTTTGGAGTTTTTCACATGTGAACCCCTCCTATTTCCGCCGGAATTGCGGTTTAACGTGATTACGCTGTGCCACTCCTTCCTGCGGACATTTTTCCTTCTTACTGCATGTCATTCCGGTGAATGGTTTGTTCGATATTAATTTCCGATCCCATTTTCGGGTTTATTTTTTTGGGTTTTTCCCATGTGAACGCGTCTTACCTTAGTCGGGATTATGTTTTGACATGATAGGATTGTCGGGCACATCTTTTTGCCCAGTTTTCCTTTTTTCTGCACCTCATTCCGATGCACGGATCTTTCGATATTAATTTTTAAATTGCGTTTTTGGTTCGTTTTTTGTGTTTTTGCACGTGACCGCCCTTTACCCCTCCCGGAACCTCCGTCCCATATTTTCCTTGTTTTCCCCCTGTTGTCCTGCCCACTTTTTGTTTTTACGCTATGTCGTTTCGATGTCCGGATTGGGAGTTATTAATTTTTCTTTATTTTTACGTTTTTTTCTCGTACCCGTTTTGCGCGTGAACGCGCCTTTTTTTTTTCGATTTTCCGAGTCTCCACGCGCCCCGGTCATGTCCGCATAACCCGTACCGTCTTCCCCGCGCCATTTCAATCCCGTCACGGCAAATTTTTTTACCCCGCCCCGCGCACGCGCGCGGGACGGGGGTACGCGCCCATGGGCCCCCCACCCCTCCTCCACCTGCCCACCCCCTGGCCCCCCCATGGGCCCCCCACCCCTTCCCCCCCCAACTGCCCACCCCTTCCCCAACCGCCCTTCTCAATCTTTCTTTCTCTCTCTTTCTTTCTTTCTCTCTCTCCTCCAGTGTTTTCCCTCCCCCCCGCCATCTCTGCCTACCCCCAGCCCCCCCCTCGACTTCCTTCTTCCCCCCTGCCATCCCTGCCTACCCCCAGCCCCCCCCGCCTTCCTTCTTCCCTCCCCCCCGCCATCCCTGCCTACTCCCAGTCCCCCCCCCCCCCCCCCCCCCCCCCCCCCCCCGACTTCCTTCTTTCCCCCCCCCCGCCAGCATCTCCTCCCTCGGCCTCCTTCTCCCTTCCCGTAGCCTCCTCCTCCCTCGACCCAGCCCGTCGCCCTCCCTCCTCGCCATCTTCGCCTCACCTCCCCGCAGCCTCCTTCTCCCGCAGCCTCCTCCTCCCCCAGCGCCCGTCCGCCAGCGCCTCCTCCCTCCCCTGCTTCGCCTTCTCCTACCCCCCCGTGCAGCCCTCCTCTCCTTCGCCTCCTTCCGCCCCCCGTCTGCCTCTCCTACTCCCGCCAGCACTTCCTCCCCCCCCGCCAGCACTTCCTCCCCCCCCGCCTCTCCCTCCCCATTCTCTCCCTCCCCCATCCCCTGCCCTGGCCGCTGTCGAAGCCGGACGAGACGCCCGCCGCCGTCGAAGCGGCACCAGACGCCCGCCGCCGTCGAAGCCACACCAGCCGCCCGCCGCCGTCGAATTTGCCACCACCCTCCTCTTCCTCCTCCTCCTCTTCCCTTCCTAACCTAGGTTAGTTTCACTAACCTAACAGTCATCTAACTAACCTAACATTAGTTACCCTAATTCACATTAGTTAGGTTAACTAATTTCACCTAACCCCCTAATTCACCTTAGTTCGGTTAGTTACCCTTCACCATAGTTAGGTTAGGTATAATTAACCTTAGTTAGGTCTCTAACTAAACCTAACCCTAACTAGAGCCCTAACCCTAACTAAACCTAATCCTAACTAGAGTACTAACACTAACCCTAACCCTAACCCTAACTTACCCCTAGCTAGGTTAGTGTTAACCTAACCATAGTTAACCGTGTTAACCTAACTATAGTTAACCTAGACTAACCTCACCATAGTCAACTTAATTAACTAACCTCAACTTAGTTAACCTAACTTAGTTGATTCACCTACCTAGTTGACTAACCTAGCCTAGTTGACTAACCTAAGCAACCTAGACTAACCTGACTTGCTTTAGGTAGACTAACATGACTTACCCCACTAACCAGACTTAATTGACTTATGCCTAACTGACTTATTTGATTAATGTGATTTAGGTGACTTAATTAATCACTACATTAATTTTTCCATTAAAAAAATTTTCAGAAAAATTTCTAACAATTCCTTTTGCCTTTTGTCAATTTTTGGGAATTTGTCCGCTGGCAATTGCCTACCCTATAATTTCTGAAAATTCAATATTTCCTAATTTCACCCCCAAATTGCCAATAAATGTCAAAAATTCATTTAAAAATCGTAAAAATTTCTAATATTTTCTAAAAAAAATTCTAAAAAATTCCCCTCACCTCCCTTGCTCATTTTCCATTTATTCAACCATAAATAATCACAACTAAAAATTTAAAAAAAAAAACCAACACAAACCAAATCAACACATCTGCTAAGGTGTTGTCATTGTTGTTTCATCAGTGCTCTTTACTTTTCCTTTACTGGAACTCTTCCGTGCGCATTCCTGCATTACATACACACCCCTTCCAGGTATTTATTTTATGTGCTTTATTTATTTTTATTTTCCCCCTTAATCACAAATTAATTGTTAAAATGAACCCTTTAATTCACCCACAGTTTCCACGCGCATTCGCGCTAAAACACACATAATTTTTAATTAAAATAAACCAGCAGTCACTTGAGCACGCGCTGGCAAAAAAGCGCTCCACATCACCTTAATTTATAATCAATGAATTGCATTTAGAGACCCAGTCGGGAATCGAATAACTGCACCGCTTCACCTAATAATTGGTAATTTAATTTATAATAAGGAACCGCCGTTTTCTTGCTAAGGTTTATCACCTAATAAAAATTTACCCATTTTTAATAATTGATTAAAATCAACCCTTCATTAAATTAATTCCCCCCTCACTGCACTTCATCCCCTTTTTAATGAAGCGTTTCGTGGGATGGGTTTGCGCAGTCATTCGAGTTGTTTTCCTTGGTCCAGTCTTGGTTCTATCACAGATGTCGTATTGATATGTGTCGGATGTGGTCTTATTTTGGTTTCATGTCTTTGTTACGGTTACGGGTACGGTATGCAGTTTTTTTCTTTTATTGCCTGATACGGGGTTCTGGGTGTTTGTCTGATGCATCGCATGAAGCTTTCGGTCGCATTTGTCTCAAGGTCATGTCAAATTTTTTCTAGGATGTGGTTTGCTTGGGGTTAGTAGGTCGAGTCACGTTTGATTGGTAATTCTCTTATCCTTGGTTTTTGTCTGTTGCTTTGCAGGCATTCTCCTTGATTGTCTGTGTTTGTGGTGTGTGTGTAACCATCTGAATGGCGCCTTCTCATGCTCCTCTCCCTATCCAGTACGTCCCATTAGTTAGTAGGGATTACTCTTCCCTACTTACTTTTGAGCCTCTCACGAAGGCGGGACTTGCTGCTTTTGTGGCCACTCCTTTTCCATTACTTCCAGCAGATCCGTCCTTATGTGATGAGTTCTTGGCCTCTTACAGCAAGAAGACAGGCGTAGTCCAAGGAATGTCTATGACATTGACGTCTCGAGGCTTAGGGAAGGCTCTGTCTTTACCTTTCAAAGGAGAACCTTTTGTGACCACTCGTCAGCTCTTCTCTAATGAAGAGATTCTCAAGCTATTGCAGAAGCAGACAATGGAAGTCCTTGATGTTAAGAAAGTGATAAACTCTTCAGGAGTTTCGTTTTCTATGATTACTGATCCCGTATGGAAGACGATGTGTCAGTTCCTTCAGGACAGGTTCATGCCTGCCAAAACGCCATCCCACTATTTGTCCAAAGAGCTTTTCACAGCTTCTAGGATGGTGCTGAAAGGAGTTGCTATTGATTGGAGCACATACCTCCTTACTAAAATGGATCAGCATTTTGTTAAAGTCACGAGGGGTAATGTTACCAATGTTACCTATGGATCATATTTGTCTGCCTTCTTGACCTATTCAGGTTTACAGAAGACTGTACCTCCACCTCCTCCATCAGATCCAGTACCTCCTCCTCCACCTTCAGACGAGTCAGCCCCTATTGACATTGAGGATGATGCTTCTCCGCCTCCCCTGGTCATACAGCGCAAACGCTTGAAGAGGGTAGCGGATAAAGCCCCTGCCGTACTTCCCTCAGTGCCTATCCCTGCTACTTCTGGCAGTGAACTCCCTGGGTATCTCACTTGCAATAACCTGTTCCGAGCACATCGAGAAGGATCCTTGGAGATCTCAGTTCCCTCCCTGAACAGTCTCGTTTCAGGAGATGCCATTCCTTTCCTCTGCAAGGATATTCAAAGTTCCATTGAGTTGTCAGTGACAGCCTGTGTTCAACAGCTGTACGCATCTTTCTATGAGGAGCTCATGCAGTCCAAAGACCAGTTGCATAAGGCAACATCTGAGTTAGCTTCTGCTAAGGATACCCTAGCAGATCTATTTAAGCAAATGGAACAGCAAACCCAACTGGTTGCCACTCAAAGCGATGAGATTTCTTCATTGAAAACCCAGTTATTCGAGGCTCAGTCACAGGTTACTAGCCTTTCAGCAGAGAAGGAGAGGATGTCCAGCGAAGCGAAAGAATTCCAAGTTCTTTTAGATGACAAGCTTTCAGCTTTACAGATGGCTAATGACACAGTGGCCAACCAAGCCTCCCAAATCCAGCAGTTGCAAGATCAGCTTGCAAAGTTCCGCTCTGTTCCTCCAAGCCCTCCTGTTCCATTAATTCCTTCTCTTTCACCGCAGGACTTGGCTGCTCTTCAGAGACAGGCTACTTTGTGCCCTCTATTCCAAGACAAAGTGGAACGATTGCAGTCCAGAATGGACTTGTTATGGTCTACCTTTGAGCAGTTTCAGGACTATGTCTTACCCGACCATTCTTTCTTTGTCCACTACCACTTACAGAAGTTGGTCTTCTATATGAAGCTTTCCACGATGGATTTACCTTTTCCAGAGGATGGCTGGAGTGGGGCTTGGTCTGCTGAGTTGTTGACAGAGGTAGTCAGAATGGTCTTTGAAGATTCTGTCACGCCAGACACCATGTTGATGTCATACATGTATCTCCGAGGAGATTTGTTAATTCCAGATGAGGTAGATATGGCATGGTATGTGGGGGATGTGGTCTTACAGGCTGTTCTATATGTCAATCATTTGGAGTTGCACATAGCTGATATGTTCCAGAGTTATTCCTCCAAAGTGGCTGATTGTCAGGATAATTCGTGGCATCCCATGATTGATTCGGTGGTCCTCAATCAAAGACAAAACACAGCTCCTACTTTTGTACAGAGTACTAACCAACTGAGGATGGATCTCTTAACCTATCTTTCCAAACATAATCCATTTGATGCTACCTTCTTTGATGCCTATCATAGACGATCTCTCTTAGGACCTTCTGTTCCTACCCTCCTCTATTACCAACAATTGGCTCACCGCTATGCTATATATTTTTCCCTTTGTCAAACTAATTCCGCAATTATTTTACCACTTCTTTTCCAACCTTCAAATTTCTCTCAAATTCCTATTTTCACTTACTGTTCCTTTATTGAGGATAGGGTATTTTCCCCTTCTCCACCCTATCCTTCACCCCTCATAAATGTACCCTCCACATTTCCTATTTATCAGTTAACACCGTTCCTTAGTGATTCCTTACAAATTTCTGCCACTCCTTCTTTAACCTTTTCTTCCTTTTATGATTTTTCCTATCCTTCCCTACATCCACTTTCCCTTATTCCACTACCCTCTCCTAACACTTCCATATCTCAACCACCTCAGTTGGTTAGTGACTGTGACGGTTTTGATAATCAGATTTCCAGAAGAAGGGGATGGAGTTCGGATGATTGCCTTACAGGACCGCAGATTAATTGGCCAGTAATTCCAAGAGAATGGACAGCTTCTAGTCAAGCTTATCAAAACTATGTTCATTTTGCCCAACAATATTCACAGTCTGCAGATCCCTCAGTGAGATTAACTGCTCACTTTGCTTGGTACCTGGCGTATATGCATAGGCACTCTCATACTGATTCAAAGCCTATTCCAAAGTTGTGCATGAATGTCAATGTTAGCATTGATTCCCAGCAGCTAGAGATACTGTATTTTCATGCCCTCTGTTTGCCTAGCAGATACTTGGTCCTGTTGGAAAGGATGTGCTGTCTCCAATTTTTTCAAAATCCTCCTAAAAACTTTGTAGATGAATCCTTATCTATGGATCGATTCCGACAACATCAATCTTTTAAGAGGGATCATCTTCATTGATACCTTTCCAATGTATGGTGGAAGCTTTTTAATGCCAAACTCTTCTTTTTGAAGAAGTCATTCAGATGGTTGTGTTGTGTATTAGTGTTTGTGTTGTGAGTTCCTTTATGTCAAACGAACGTGGTGGTTTCCTATTGGATTTCGTGTACGAGCTATGTTTTGGAGATTTGTAGAGATGGGGTCGTGGATGGAGAGTTGAAGCTGATGCTGATGAAGAAGAAGCAAACTTTTATATCCTTTACAAATTTGTTGTGATTTTTAGTTTGATAAGAGGTGTTAATTTCAAAAGAGTTTTCCTTTCTTTGTATTTTTATATCAAAAACAGGTTATAAGTTGGGGTCGTGGTGGATGGATTCTTTGTGAAAAGATATTGAAGATCAAAGTTGAGATTTTCTATGAACTTGTATTCCCTTTTTCCTGGGTCGCGAGGACGCTTCCTTATTAAGTGTGGGGATATGTTGAGTGTTGAAATGACTTGTTTTTTGGCTGATTTTTGTTGTTTTTGAGAGCTGAATGGTTGATTTTATGGGATGATTGATTGATTTAGAAGTGGTTTGAAAGTGTTTTGGATGATATTGATTGTGTTTTGGAAGATCATGATGTTTGTTGGTGGTTCTGTGATGTTCTGATTGGTTCTGTATACCTTCTGTTTTGCTCTGTTTTGGTCTGTTTTGTTCTGATTACCTTCTGTAAGGAGGGATGGAGTATTGATTGATGAAGAATGAGATATTGTGAAAGTTTATTGAATGTTTTGTGAGAGTTTGGAGTGGTTTGAGAATGAGTCATGTGGTTTTGATGATCTTCTGTAAGCTTCTGTAGGTCTTCTGTAGAGCTTTTGCTTCTGTTCTGTTCTGTTCTGTTCTGTACTGTAGCTGTTCTGGTACTGTTCTGTAGACTGTTCTGTATGCTTCTGTAAGTGTTCTGTGGAATGTATGTGTGACTTTGGGAAAGTTTTCTAGCCTTGGAAAGAGGTGAATACAAGTGCAAAAGAGCTGAAGGAAGTGGAAGAAGTAGCTGTTGAAGACTCAAGAGAAGACTAGAGTGAAGTGATAGTAGTGAGCTATGAAAGGACACTGTAGTGGCTCTTGTGACTCTTCATATCAGACATACCTCTTGGGAGGGGTATCCACGACCTAAGAGTGATTATTGAGTGTGATTTTGAGAGATTGTAGTGAGGATATGATGTATTATTGATGGAGTGAGAGAGAGAGAGTCAGAGATAGCCAATTCTACTCAAACAGAGTGATTGTATATGAGAGATTGAGAGAGAAGACTATGAAGATATTGAAGATGAATACTATGTGATGTATTTCCATTCAAAGATGGTGTACTTCTTTGCTTTCTTTGTTCTATTGATGGATTTTGTGAAGATGTTGAAGAATATGGTTGATTCTATTAAAAACCGTGGGAGATCTACATGATGCTGCATGAAGATTTGTTGTGCCTGGTGTTCTTTTCTTCATTGTGATCATATGAAACATAATAAACAAGCTTGTTGATGTTACAAGATAGATTTTCTTGCAAGAGAATTCCCTTTTCCTTGGTGTTCCTCTCGGGGCTCCACCTTTGTAGCTTGATGTTGTCGCTTTCCGCTTTGACTAGTTGCAGTCCGAATACAACACGTATGTGTTTTTGTGGTGTGGCCTTTTTGCCCTTGTTGGCTAGATGGGCCCATTGAGGTTCTAGGGTCTCTGTTTGTCTCTATTTGGGTACGGGCTTTTGGTTGCTCTTTTGCAAGTGAGAATCCATGCTCATGTAGAGCCATTACTTCACTAGGGTCCAATTTGGAGGGCCTGTCACAGCGCGCGTTTTCCCTCCAACCTACTTGGGGGAGGTGCGAAGGGGGCAGAGCCCCCTCTGCAAGGGTCCGGGGGGGCAGTCCCCCCCGGCCCGCAGGGCCATTACGGTAAACACCATGCGCAATTTGGAGGACCATTTATAGCCAAATTTTGAACTACTTGCTCTAAGTTTCAGCCTAGAATCGATCTATGATATGGTTTCGGCTCTCTATGGTTTCTTGGTTAATTTCACTGTCTTCAGGTTAAAATTTGAGAAAATCTAAATTCGGCCCAATAGGTCCGAATTACAGGGGCCGAATGCCCGATTCGGACCGTCCGAGGGCCGAGTAGGAAGGGCCGAATGTGACTGGTCCTAATGTCAAACTCGGCTAGTCTGAATCTGGGTGTCCGAGGGCCGAGTCGGCCGGGCTGAGTGGGTTGAGGGCCGAATCAGGTGGGCCGAGTCAAGTGGTCCGAGTGGTAGTGGTCCAAGGGCCAATTCTGGGACTCAGCCCAGAATCGCCGTCACTCGAACACACCGAGCGTGGCGCGTTTTTTGCAGGTGCAATGATAATTCGCCCAAATCACACGATTCAGGTCACGGCCTGTCATACATATCTCCAGATCAAAGCTATGGATGGAGGGGAAGAGTTGTATATACCTCGAATAGCCAATAAACTCCAAAATGTAAATCGGCAAGCAAATCAAACCCTCTTTCCGTGTTTTGATAACAGAAGCCCTAATGCTGCTTTTCTTTGTTTTTCTTTATTTTCTCCTACTCTAATGCATCCAAATCACAAAGTAAATACCTACACTACTCCATCTCACAACATAAACCTCAAACAAAACAAAAAATCTACTTGCCAAGGAGATCAAATACCATCTTCAACCCCCTCGCTTCCTACCTATCTCAAGCACCGGTTCGGGGAAACCCTTACTTTGATGCTTGATTCAAAGTGCGCAAGTGCTCAAGGCTTGAATCCATTGTCCTGGCAACGGAACCAAAATGTGGGAGCTTTCACTCAACTGCCAAGAGCCATGGACCGCTTATTGTTTCAAGCGTTCCAAGCTGAGCACTAATGGCTACCTCTCACATAGCCGACGCGCCATCCATATCTATGGGTGTAGTGAGCTTACCTCCATGCCGTTCGAGTTACCTCCTCTCCCGCGCACTCCGGTAGCTCCACGATCCAAGTGCAAGCTTCAAGCAAGCTCCATCCTCAAGCTCCATGCTCCAAGCTCCATTTCCACGAGCAAGACAAGAGAAGAGAAGAGAAGAGAAGAAGAGAGGAGAAGATGGAGAGCTTCTCCTCCTCGGTCCCTCATCCTCACACACTCACTCCCTCCCACTCTTACACTCCCTCTCTCAAGCACAAGCTCAAGCAAGTAAGAATAAGAAGAAGAAGAAGAAGAGGAGAGCTACTTTTGGCCACACACAAGAATGAGCTTCTCATTCACTTTTCAACTTTATATACAAAACCCTAAATCCCTTTTGGGTGGTCATCCCCTTTTCCCTTTTTTTACATGGCCGGCCGTAGCCTAGGTCCTTTTTCCCATTGTCCTTCCATCTTCCTAGATTCCTTTCCACCGCCCGTCTACATTTACAAATTGCACGGGTGAGAGCCCGACGCTCTTTTACAAGATTTCAGGGTGCGCCTTTTTATTTTAAAATGTGCCTTTTCCCTTTTGTATTTGCCTTGGACTTTTAAGGTTGCCCTTGCACTTTTGGCATTTTCTCCTATTCTTTCTTCAGTCGGGCTACCTTTTTTCCGCCTTTGCCCTGCGTCTTTTTTATTTCCTTTTGCTTTCTTCGTGTTGGGTTTAACAATTACCGACTACACTAGTCGACTGGCGCTATAACTATGCCAGCTGTAAATAGGTGTAACAACCTGGATATAATAAGTAATGAGTTAGTGGCCATGTGTGAGTCATAATGACCACCGACGTGCTAAGTGTAGACGTGTGGACCCATCTAACCAAATGGTCCATCATCAATGTCTGCATGTGTTGAGCTTGTCATCTCAACACTCCCCCTCAAGCTCAACTGCATCTATGCGACTCCAAGTAAGCTTCTAAACTTTTGAAGCTTCTCTGTACCCAATCCCTTTGTGAAGATGTCAGCTATCTGATCCTATGTGCTGACATACACCAAGTCAATCTCACCTGCTAGTACCTTCTCTCTCACAAAGTGGTAGTGTACCTCAATATGTTTTGTCCTAGCATGGAACACAGGGTTCCTAGCCAACTGTATACTGCTCATGTTGTCACAATAAATGACAACTGGACCTTCCACCTGCACATCCAAATCAGCCATTAACTTTTGTAGCCATACTACCTCACATGCTGCAACAGCAGCATCTCTATACTCAGCCTCTGTACTCGACAAAGCAACTATAGATTGATTTTTGCTACTCCAAGCAACTGCTGCACTACCAAGAGAGAACATGTATCTGCTGGTAGATCTTCTATCAGACATACTACCAGCCCAATCTGCATCTGTGTATCCAAACACATGTACATCTGTACCTGCCTCATAGAAAAGTCCATAATGTAATGTGGACTTCACATATCTCAATATGCGTCTGACTGCATCCAAATGTGGCTTTCTAGGTACTTTCATAAACTGACTCACAAGACCAACAGCGTAGCTCAAGTCTGGCCTTGTAATGGTCATGTAGATCAGACTCCCCACTATCCTCCTGAACATAGTAGGGTCTTCTATCTCATCCCCAACATCAGCACTCAACTTTACATTCTGCTCTAACGGAACTGAAAGTGGTTCGCATGCTGTCATACCATACTTGGACAACATATCCAAGCCATACTATCTTTGGGACAGCCATATACCATCATCACATCCGATCACCTCAATGCCAAGGAAGTACCTTAGCTCACCTAAATCCTTCATCTCAAACTTCTTCTTCAAAAAATCCTTGACTTCAGCAATCCCACTATCAATATCACCTGTAATAATCAAGTCATCCACATAGATGACTATGATTACCAAACCTACATCTCCCTTTCTCACATAAAGTGAGTGATCAGCATCAGAAACATAAAAGCCAATATTGACAAGATACTCTCTGATCTTGTCAGACCATGATCTAGGTGCTTGCTTGAGCCCATAGAGCGCCTTCTTCAACCTGCACACATACGTGGGATGCTCTAAATCTTCATAACCTGCTGGCTGATCCATATACACTTCTTCCTGCAAATCACCATGCAAGAAGGCATTCTTCACATCCATTTGCTGCAACCTCCAACCTTTGGCGCTGCCAAAGCAATCACACATCTGACAGTTGCCATCCTAGCAACTGGACTAAAGGTTTCATCATAATCTATAGCATATGTCTGGGCATAGCCTTTTGCAACCAGCCTAGCTTTGTACCTACTAATAGAACCATCTGCATTGTGCTTAATCTTATAAACCCACTTACATCCAATAGCTTTCTTGCCCTTCGGCAATGATACTAGATCCCAAGTCTTATTGGCCTCTAATGCAGCCATCTCCTCATCCATTGCTGCATCCCAATGAGTATGACCAACAGCATCCTCAAAACAAGTGGGCTCAACATCCTCAACTAGTTTCACCATATAAGAATAATGGTGAGCTGCATAACCTTCAAAACCAAATCTTTTAACAGGGTATCTTACCCTACTAGATCTGTGTACCACCGGATCACTCAATGGAGCCTTTACATTATTATGAGTTCTCTGTACACCTGGTGTCTTGACAAAAGGAATACCAAGCTCATCATCTAAGCTACACTTTTCAGCCTTTGGATCCAGTTTCTTCCGCAACTCATCTGGCACATGAACATACTCAATGCAACCAAACACTTTCAAGTGTGAAACATCAGGATTCTTACCTGTAAAACATTCTTCGAGGGTCATACCATGAACTACAGATGTGGGAGTTATGTTCATAATATAAACAGGAGTATGAACAACCTCAGACAAAAAATGCTTAGGCATATTCTTTTCAGCCATCAAGGCACGTGCAACTTCTGCAATATGCATGTTTTTCCTTTCTGCAACCCCATTTTACTATGGGGTATATCTGCATGTGAACTATCTCTTTATCCCATGAGACCTCAGAAAATCACTGAACTCATTCGAGAGGTACTGTCCCCCTCCATCTGACCTCAAGCACTTTACTTTCAAGCCTGTTTCTCTTTCAACTGCAGCCTTGAAAGTTCTAAAGTGCTCAAATGCTTCACTCTTTTCCTTCATAACATATATCCACAGCTTTCTAGAACAATCATCAATGAATGTGACAAAGTATGAACTGCCTCCAAGAGATACATTTTGTGCAAGATCCCAAATGCCTGTATGCACAACATCAAGGATATTTCTGCTTACATCTCTGTCATGTGAAAAGGGTTGTCTTGCTTGCTTACCAAACTGACATGCTTCGCATACCTTATGAAATTCTGCAACTCTAAATGTAGGCAAAAACCAACCCTTTGGACTGCATTAATTTCAGCCTTTGTACATTTGCATGTCCTATGCGTTTGTGCCAAATTTCAATATCTGCAACAACACATTTTCCTTTAGCATACATAGCAGCATTCATAGTAGGAATTCCAGCATCCAGAGTAAATATACGTCCAACTCTACTTCCCTTTGCTACCAACTTGCACTTGTCATTGAAGTCTTCTACAAAGCAGCCCTTTGCATTAAATCTGACTTACAGTCCTTGCTCTACCATCTGACCGACTGACACCAAGTTCTTTGTAATAGATGGCACATGTAATACATCTAAAAGACTCTTTGTCTTACCATCATACAAGGACAAGGAAACTTTTCCAATGTGTGAAATTGGGTGGCATGAATCATCACCCATCTGCACATAACCTGCATTTTGCAAATCTTGCATCTCTCCAAACCATTCTACATGGCTGATCATATGATTGGATGCACCTGAATCAACATACCAAACATCATCATGTGTTCCCTTTCCTGTAACAACATTCAGCATATGCTGCATAACAAATAGACGTTTATTTTTGTCTTCATTCTGTTGTGAAGATGATATGTAGTTTCTTACTACGACTTACCTCTGCAAATATCATCATTCTTAGCATAACATTGGGCTGCAATATGATCTGTTTTGCCACAGTACTGACACACAATACCAGAGTTGTTAGAGCCTCTGTTCTGCCATCCACCTCTTCCTCTAAAGCTCCCCCTCCCTCTAAAGTTACCATGACCTCCTGAAACCTGCATATCGCCAAATTGCTGATTCAATCTGTTTTGTTGGTTGTCACTACCACGTCCTGTACCACGGCCGCTTGAAGAGAACCTGCCATGTCCCCTTCCTGAACTCGAGTAGAAAGCTTGGACCTGTTCACCACCTTTTTCAGATGTCTCACTCTGCATGTTGATCTCTTTAGTGATCATAAGGGAGACCAACTCATCGAAATCTGGAAATGGCTTTCTAACATATACGGAAGTTACAAAAGACTTCCAAGCCTTTTCATTGTAAAGTCCACCCAAGGTAGACGACACCAAATCATCATCATCGGGCATTGCATCAATCCCTGCCAAGGCATCTGCAATGCTCCTTACCTTCAGTGCATACTCATTGATAGACATCTTCCCTTTCTTCAATGTATTCAACTCTTGCTTGAGTTGAATCTTTTGTGCCTTTGTATTTACAGAAAACATACTTTCAAGTATGGTCCAAGCTGCATATGAATTCTCTGCATTTCTAATGTGTCCCAGCATATTATTGTCAATTACTGAAGACAACCAATACATGACCTTTTTATCTTTTGCATTCCATTCCTTCTGTGCCTTTGTCTCTTATGCAGTTGGAGGATCACTCACCTCCGGCTCCTTTTCTTCACTTGAAACAAACTCGTAGAGGCCTTTTCCAATAAGGAAGTTCGTGACATGAAACTTCCATGATGGGTAATTGTTCTTGTCGAGCTTCTCAATGATGGGGCTTCCACTGTTCTCTACCATTATCACAAAACTAATACCAAACAGCAAGCAAATCTTCTGCAACCTTCGACCTGTAGTGCATAACAATACACCAGACAGCCTTTTTCACTGTCTACTCAACAATACATGCAATCTGCAACCTGTTTGCAGATAAACTTTATGTTTGCTTTCTGCAAACACCTCAAGAATTACAGATTCGCAATCTGTAAACTGCGCACCCACTTTCGATCAAAACAACCGAAATCACAATGTATCCTGAAACTGCTATCCGCAACCTTGCGGCTCTAAAACGGGGCCTGAAACGGCCTCAGATGCCCAAAATAACTGCGAAAAAGCCCTAAAGGGCCTATCTGCAAAATACACAGTGCTCTTCGCGCACACCAAATCTCACTGCAATCTGAGATTTTTGCTCGACCCTGCTTCCAGTGCCTCTACAAGCTCTATCCGAGAGAGAGAGTGGAAGAATGGGAGAGCTTCTTACCCGTGGCTTGCTTGCTCGAACCTTGCTTCTTCTCCTTTGCTTCAGCCTTCGAAATCAGCCTCTCTCAGTGGTGCGGCTCTGATACCATGTCAAGAATCGCGTGGTGGGGGGACTTGCTCAAGATGCTGTGCCGAACACACACAGAATGCACAAGGAGAAGCTCACTCAAGAGACAAGAAGAGAGATGGAGGTCAAAACGTTTTCTTGTTGATTTCTTCTTCTTCTTCCACACACTTTACAATGTACACAAAGTATAGATAAGATACAACATAAAGGAAAGTGGTCTACTAAGTCAAACAATGCATAACTGACTACACTAGTCGGCTGGCGCTATAACTATGCAGTTATAAATAGGTGTAACAACCTGAATATAATAAGTAATGAGTTAGTGGCCATGTGTGAGTCATAATGACCACTGACATGCTAAGTGTAGACATGTGGACCCATCTAACCAAGCGGTCCATCATCAATGTTCGCATGTGTTGAGCTTATCATCTCAACACAAGCCCCACTCCAACCATCCTCTGGAAGTGGAAGATCTATCGTTGAAAGCTTCATGTAAAAGGCCAACTTTTGCAATTGATAGTGGACAAAGAAAGAATGGTCCAGAGGAACATACTCCTAGAAATGCTCAAATATTGACCATAGCAAATCCATCCTGGATTGTAATCTTTCCACTTTATCTTGGAACAAAGGACACAAGGTAGCATGTCTCTGGAGAACTTCCAAGTCTTGCTTTGAGAGATAAGCAATCAGTTGAACATTGGGGCTTGGAGGAACAGACCGTGACTATGTCAGCTAGTCTTGCAACTGCTTGATTTTGGAAGTTTGTGATTCCACTATGTCATGAGCAGTGTGTAAGGCTGAGAGTTTTGCATCTAAAAGAGTCTAAAACTCTTGCACTTTGTTGGACATCCTCTCCTTCTTCTCTGAGACTTTAGTGACCTCTGATTGAGCCTCTGTTAACTGAATCTTCAAAGAAGATATCTCTTCTCTTTGAGTCTCAATCATTTGGGTTTGTTGCTCCATCTACTTCAACAGATCTGCAAGTGTGTCTTTAGCAGAGGCTAACTCTGATGTTGCCTTATGCAACTGGTCTTTGGACTGCATCAATTCTTCATAAAAGGAAGCATACAGCTATTGAACACAGGCTGCCACTAAAAGTTCAATCGAGCTCTGGATGTCTTTACAGAGAAATGGAATGGCATCTCCCGACACTAGACTGTTCAATGAAGGGACTGATATCTCCAAAGAATCCTCTCTATGTGCTCTAAAAAAATTGTTACATGTGAGATAAGCAGGGAGGGCTCTGCCAGATGTAGTAGGAATGGTGACTGAAGGAAGAACTGAAGGAGCTTTATCTACAACACGCTTCAAGCGCTTTCAATGAATGACCAGTGGAGGAGGGAAATCAAGATCCTCTATATCAATAGGTTCTGACTCTTCTGAAGGTGGAGAGGAGGTACTGGATCAGATGGAGAAGGTGGAAGCACACCCTTCTTTAGGCCTGAGTATGTCAAGAAAGCATACATGTAGGATCTATATGTGACGTTTATGACATTTCCCCTAGTTACTTTGACGAAATATTGATCCATCTTTGTAAGTAGGTAAGTGCTCCAATCAATAGCCACTCCTTTTAACACCATCCTGAAAGCTGTGAAGAGCTCTTTTGACAAGTAATGGGATGGTGTTTTGGCAGGCATAAACCTGTCTTGGACAAACTGACAGACCAACTTCCACATAGGATCAATGATCATGGAAAGAGAGACTCCTAAAGTGTTGATCACTTTCTTGATATCTAGAATTTCCTTGGTCTGCTTTTGTAATAGCTTCAAAATCTCATCGTTGGAGAATAATTGTCTAGTTGTAACAAAGGGCTCTCCTTTATAGGGAAGAGACAGAGCCTTCCCTAACCCTCGGGGTGTTAATGTCGTGGAAGAACCATAAACCAGGCCCGACTTCTTGCTATATGAGGCAAGGAACTTAGCACACAAGGATGGATCATCTCAAATCAAGGGAAATGAAGCAACCATGAAAGTCGCAAATCATGCTTTCGCTATAGGCTCAAAAGTTAGTAGGGAAAAATAATCCCTACTGACCAAGGGGACATACTGGATAGGAGGAGGAGCGTGAGGCACCATTCAGATGGAAAACACACACCACAATACAGACAATCACAAAGAATGCCTACAAAACAACCACAGGGCTATCAAAAAGGAATCAATAAACAGAAGGACACACATACATAGATGTAACTAACCCATTTACCACCCCAAATAACACACATCCTGGAAAAAATTCGGCATGACCTCTACACATATGCGATCAAAAACTTCATGCGATGCAACAAACAAGTACCGAAATCCCCGTATCAGGCAAGAAAGAAAGAACTACACACCATTCCCGTAATCGTAGCACATAGACAAATCATAATACCATAAAAATGTACCTCAAGTCCAGACCATAACCTTAACCATCAGTGTCAACTAAAAGACTTTTACGTATCCATTCCGCAAAGTGTGTTTATTAAAAGGGGAAAAAAAAGTGTAGTGAGGGGGAAGTATTTTAATGAAGGGTTCATTTTAAGAAATTATTAACAATGGGTGACATTTTATTAGGTTATAAACCTTAATAAGAAAACGGCGGCTCCTTAAAATTTTAATTACAATTTATTAGGGTGAAACGGTGCTTTATCGAAAGCCGGACTACGATTCCCAGACTGGGTCTCTAAATGCAAATTTCTTAATTAAAAATTACTAGTGATGTGGAGCGCTTTTTTGCCAGTACGTGCTTTTTTGGTGACGGCTGGTTCATTTCTATTACAAATTAAGGTGCCTCTTAAGAGCACGTAGTGCATGCAAAGTGAACGGCTAGTTGATTTTTAAATTATTAAATTGTGTGTTTAGCGCGAATGCGTATGGAAAAGGTGGGTGAATAAAGTTCATTTCAGTAATTAATTGTGGTTAAGGGGGTAATGAAAATAAATAAAGCTCACAAAATAAATACCTGGTAGGGGTATGTATGCAATGGACTGAAGGCGCACGGAGTATTCTCCCAAAAGCAATGAATCCAATTTAAAAAAAAACAAAGACCACTAATGAGACTGAAAAAAATAAAGCACATTAGTGTTTTTTGTTTTTTTAATTATTTTGTGTACTTTTTTATTTTATATTTTAAGTGTGTTTGTTTTGTGTCTATTGTTGGGTTTGGTTAATTTGTTTTGTTATTTTTATTTTTTTCTATTGTGGTTTTTTTAAAAGAATTAAATGAGGATATATAACACATGGATATGTTTTGAAGTATAAGAATGAATTTTCAACTATTTAGCAAGTGTCCACAATGTATCTTAATTCAGTCATGATTTTCAGCTAATTTATAGAATTTAAAATGAATTTTTATGATGGATAGTATTAAAATTAGGGTTTTTTTTGCTTCAAAGAATATTTTTGCCTTTTATGGAAATATTTTTAATTGAAAAATTAGTGGAAAAAAGGGTAGGAGATTTATGGAATTTTTTGGATTTTTTGAATTTATTTTTGTATTTTTACTAATTTTTAATGAAATTCACTCTTTTTTATGTAATTTTGATGTGATTTTCAGATTTTAAATATTTTGTAATTTATTTGTTTTAATTTTCACCTTAAAAATATTCCAAATAATTGCAACAATATTAGTAAATTTTCAAAAAAATCTCATTTTTTTTAGAATTTAAATGTATTTTTATTTTTTAAAAAATATTTGTTCTATTTATTTTGATGTATTTTTTATATATTTGCGGGTTGGAAAATATAAGGTGGTACCTGGGCTACGTGTGAACAGCGAAGGATGACTGCGCAGGAACAACGGGTCTGCAATCTCCATGGCATGGCCAAGTCAGAAGCGCGTTCTCGTGCGAGAACACCCGCAAGCACACCCGTACGGAGCAAGAAAAAGAACGGAAGAGAAAGGCAGGAACAAGGGACTAACTGAGTAGATTAGGTTAGCTTAGTCAAAGAATTTCGATTAAGTTAATTGAGTTGAATGAATCAATTAAGTGAGTTAAATCAGGTTAGTTGGTTAAGTGAGGTCAGGTCAGGTCAATTAAGTCTGGTTAGTCTAGGTAGGTCAGTTAAGTTTGGATAAGTCAGGTCTGGTTAGGTTAGTCAGGGTTAGTTAGGTTAGTCAGGTTTAGTTAGGTTAGTCTTAGTTAGTCTAGGCTAGTGAGTTTAGCTAAGTTAGGTTAGTCTAGTGTGGTTAGTCTAGTCAGGGTAGTTAGGGTCTGGTTAGTCTAGTCTAGTTAGGTCAAGTCTAACTAGGTTTGGTTAGTTAGTGCTGGTTAGTTAGGTCAAAGCAAACTAGGTTAACTAGGTTAGGGGATTAAACTAACTAGGGTCAATGGGTGGGGGGGTTAACTAACTCTGGGTAAGTTAGTGGGGGGTCAACTAACTGTGGGTAAGGTAGTGGGGGGGGGGGGTAGTCAACTAACCATGGTTATGTTTGTAGGGTTAACTAATTGTAGTTAGGTTAGTGGGTTAACTAACTGTAGTTAGGTTAGTGGGGGGTCAACTAACCATGGTTACGTTAGTAGGGTTAACTAACTAGGGTTAAGTTAGTTGAGGGGGTAGTCAACTAACCATGGTTAATTAGGGGATTAACTTAACTATAGTTAATTAGTAGGTGAACTAACTATAGTTAATTAGTAACTAACTAGGGTTAGTTAATGACTAACTAAGGTTAGGTAAGTACTAACCAGGCTGGAGCTACAGCAGGTGGTGGTGGGGGAGGAGGAGGAGGAGGGGGAGGAGGTGGAGGAGGGGAAGAAGTGGTGGAGGTGGAGAAGGAGGAAGAGGAGGGGGAGGGAGGGAGGAGGGAGAAGTGGTGGTATTGGTGGTGGTGGAGTCGGCCAGAGGCTAGGCGGGGCGGCCGAACGCAGAGGGCGGCGTCACTGCGGCGCTGCAGGGCAGCGGACTGATGCCACGAGGCATATTTCACAGTGGATTCCGTGAGGTTTTACGGTGGATTCCGTAAACTTTGTTGACCGGGGCTCATACACAAAGTGGATTCTTTGTGCGAGAAGTTGATGGGGACGCCTTTCCTTTTCGGGCATTTCATTAATTTAGTGTGTACATGGGTGATTCCATAGCGGGTGATTCCGCAAAATACATATTAAATTAATAATCGTTTATGAGTTTAGAGTGCGCACTCGTGATAAATTAAGGTTAGGATTGATTTCTACCCAGTTGATTTATTTATGTAGCTGAAGACTGCTAGGTATTCACTTTTGTCGGTTTAATTGTATTATTTTACTAACGATTGTGAATGCTTCAGTTAATGTGTAGAGATAGCAGCAATGGCGGAGGAAAGCATTGGAGGATAGCGTGTATTCGAGTTATCACTTATATTTTGATGGGCGCATACCTTAGGCATGGCGCCTATATTTTGTCGCGCCTATCTATTAAGGCGTTGGATATTTATTTATTATTTTGTATGCGCATGGGCGCACGATTATGATATTTGTATTTCAACATTGTATTGGGTATGCCTGACTCTTTGGGTGCCCGCCCATTAGCTTTATTTCTATTTTGTGCTAAAGCAAACTCAAAAGCCAAAAGCGTGCTATTTTGTAATTTGGGCTATTATTTGAGCTTGAAGATGATTAATACATAAAAATACATGCTTTGTGGAGCGCTCACACAAGGCATGGGGGGAGATTGCACCCAATTGGTCTCTTGTTCATGTCGTGCATGCTTTCTACCTTGAGTTTTGTGCAAAAAGTAGAGTTTTTTTGTTCTTGGGGACCTTCCAGCGCTCACTACGCGAGCATACAGCATCCGATCTGTGCACCAGTGGTATCAGAGCGAAGCTGAGATCGAGAGCTTCCAATCACTACCCATCTTGCGCGAAGGCGGAGCTCCTAGAATGATCGAGCTCTAAAGTCAGTTTCATCGTGAATGGTCGATACGGGTGGATTCTTGGCGGTCAAGAACCAATGTCTACAGCCTCTGATCGCGAAGGACCGGCCTGGGAAAGTAGAGGACCACGTCAATATCTCCCTATTCACGCCGTTTTACTCAGACAAAAGAGATAAGCTTCATCTCCTTCATAAAGCTTAAAAGCTTAAAAACTAAGCTTTTAAAAAGCTTAGCATCATAAATTTGAAAATCGGCGGCATCAGGATCTTCATGCCGTGATTTTCGAAGCTGAAAAACGCACCTCCCTAAAATTCGACGTGATCTTTAGATTAAGCTCCAAGCTTAATTAACTAAGTCTCAAGTCACAAGAATCTTCAAAGTTTGTCAAGTACTTTAAGTTCTGTAACTGTGCAAGTCCTGCAAGTCAGCAGAGGTCAAAACTGACATGCCAAAAACTCCCATAAGGATTGTTCCTACGCAGAAGCACTGAACTGCAAAGTTGTTCCCTGGAAGACTCTATTCTCATACGCAGACTTGGTGAACCGGTTTCAACACACGCAGAAGGTAATACGTAGATTTTACGAAGACTTCAAATCCCGCAACTGCAAAAGTCGAAGACCGTGAAAGCCAAACAAAAATCTATAAGCCTTGTACACCCGACTTTGAGCTACGCTCATCCCGCTAATTGGATTTTGAGAGTGTGAGATCTTTTGAATTTTTACAGGATGACGGAACAAAATATGGATGATTTAATGGCTGAAGGCGATCTTCCTGAACCTACGATGGAACAAAAATTGAATTTAATTATGATGCAGTTGGATGAAGAACGAAGAGCCTGGCAAGCCTTGCAAGTTCAATTGGCCAATCTACAACGATCAACTACGGACAAAGATGGACCAGAACTTAAAGATCTTATCCGACGAACCATTGATGCGACTCTCGAAGCTCAATCCATCCGCAAAGAAACAAAGATAAGTAAAAGAAATTTCAAATTCCGTACTTTCAATGAAACTCGAGATGGAAAGACCGTTCTTGCATTCATCAGTCAGTTTGATGATCACTTTCATGAAGAGACATACGCTGAAAAAGATAAAATTAAGTGTGTCACTAATCATTTAGTGGATAGAGCATCTCTTTGGTGGGCTGTGGTTCGTAAGAGCATAGATTGTCCCACTACTTGGGAGAGTTTCAAAAAGAAGTTTATGCAGAATTTCCTTCCTCCACAATTCCATGAAAAAGCCATAAAGCAATGGGACCTTCTTCAGCAAAGAGATTGTGAGCCTATTTTCCAGTACACCGAACGCTTTTGGAATGCCTTACTCCAACTAGGCATGCTTGAAGACGTACCTGAAGAGACTCACAAGCGCAAGTTTATGTCTGGAATACTTGGGCATTACTACGCTGAAGTCAATATGTTCAAGCCTGTAACCCTTGAAGATGCAATTTCTTTAGCTCATGACACTGAAGACAAGATTCGAGGAAGAGACAAGCATCCACAACAATTTCAAGTAAATGGTAACTATGGTTCTAAGCAATTCAATTCAAATTTTAGAAGATTCAATCAAAGTCAATTTCCTTCATCATCTTTCCGTAAGTCTTGGACAAAACCACCTCTTTTGCCATCAAATACCAATCAAAACCCTAAGCCATCTTCACAGCCAAATCCTAATATTCCTAGACTTCCTGCCATTGCAAACAATGTATCTAAAGCCAAACTTATAGTGTGTTACAAATGCCATCAACCTGGACATCTAGCAGCCAATTGCCAATCAAAGAAGCCACCTGTCCATATCAACTATCTTGGAGCAATGGAAGATGAAGAACATGAGGAAATGCTTGAGTTTACAAAAGATGAGGACGACATTACTACTCCTTCGGATACTTTACCAGGTATGCCAACTCCACATTCTTTGTTGACAATGAAATGTTTAGTGCATGGAAAAGAAAAGATTATTTTGCATGATGATGGTAGTACACATGATTTTATTTCTGCAAAGTTAGTGAAAGAATTGAAATTACAAACTATTTCTATGCATTATCGCATCAAAGCAGCATTCTTAGGCACAAGGTATAATGGAACACAAGAGGTGCATGATTTAGAAATTCAAATTGGTGAATACACTGAAAGAAGCAATTTTCTAGTTGTACCATTACAGTCCATTGATATTATCCTAGGTATGCCTTGGCGTCATCAGCATAATCCTGACATAGATTATTCCACACATTCAATAAAAATTCATTTTCAAGGAAAACACATTACATTGTATGGTATGCACGCATCCAATAATTTTCCACTGCTTACTCATACTCAAGCTAAACGTGCATTACACAAAAGTAGTAAATCTGATCTAATTTGGGTGAATGAACTTCAAGCTAAAGGAAAACATATGCACCCTAGGCATAAAGAATTCCTTGCACAATTTAAAGATTGTTTTGCTGAAGATTTACCACTTCGACTACCTCCTTCACGTCCTAAAGACACAAAATAGATTTAATTCCTAGTACACAACCACCCTGTAAAGCCCTATATAGGCATAACGAGATTGAACAGAAAGAAATTCAAAATCAAGTTGAGGAATTATTAAACAAATGATTAATTGGACCTAGTAGTTCTCCATTTGGCGCACCTGTTTTGTTGGTAAAGAAGAAGAATAATACTTATCGCATGTGCATTGATTATCGTGCCCTAAATAAGATTACTGCAAAGAATATATATCCAATTCCTAGGGTAGATGATCTTATGGATAAACTACAAGGTTTTGCCATATTTACTAAAATAGATCTTAAATCTGGTTATCATCAAGTGAGATTAAATAAATCTGATATATTCAAAACTGCATTTAGAACACAATTTGGTCATTATGAATTTCTAGTGATGCCTTTTGGATTGACTAATGCACCTGCTACATTTAGTAGAATGATGAATCACATATTTTTGAAATATTAGCATTGTGTTATAGCATTCTTTGATGATATCTTGGTATTCAGTAAAAATGAGAAAGAGCATTATGAACATCTGTCTTTGGTTTTCAAGTTGTTGAAAGATAATCAATTGTATGCTAATCCGGAAAAGAGTGAGTTCTTTCAAATAGAAATTGAATATCTAGGTCATATTGTGTCATCAGAAGTTATTAAGGTTGACCCTAAGAAGATAGAAGCAATATTAAACTGGACGATACCCAAAAATGTGCATGAGTTACGTTCTTTTCTAGGACTTGCTAGTTTTTATAGGAAGTTTGTGCGAAATTTTTCATTACTTGCTTTGCCTTTGACTAAACTTTTAAAGAAAGGAATTGTTTATCATTGGTCTGATAATCAACAAAAATCTTTTGATTTATTGAAACATGCATTAACCCATGCTCCTGTATTACAACTACCTAATTTCAATAGACCATTCTTTTTAGTAGTTACTGATGCTAGCGGATCTGGAATAGGAGCCGTACTTATGCAAGATAATCATCCCATAGCCTATTCTAGCTGTAAACTAAAACCATCCGAACTTAAATATTCCACATATGATAAAGAATTGTTAGTTGTGGTACAAGCTTTAAGACAATGGAAACATTACTTAATGGGTTCTGAGTTTATGATTAAGACTGACCAACAAAGCATTAGACATCTCCTTAGTCAACCCCAAATATCTGACCGACATATCAAATGGGCAGCTTTTATTCAGAGTTTTCATCCCCTTATTCAATACCAACCAAAAAAAGAAAATGTAGTAGCCGATGCTTTAAGTAGAAGAACGACTATTCATAATATCTCTGTCATATCATTTGATTCTCTAACTCCTATGAAAGATACTTATTATCAGGACATTACTTTTTATGCTGATTGGAATAAATTAGTTGGAAATAACTAGATTCCTATTGATTCATTGTCTTACAATGATGGATTCATGTTTTATGAAAAGAGATTATGTGTTACAGTTCCATTTAGATCTTTTGTTTTGAATGAGATTCATTGTCCTCCATATCAAGGTCATAGAGGTATTATATCTGCTTTGCGTACATTGACTGAAGATTTTTATTGGCCACATATGGACATTGATGTATCTAACTTTGTTTCTGAATGTTTGGTTTATCAAAGAGTTAAGAGACATCATGGTAAACAGTATGTTTACTTATGCCTTTATCTATTCCATCAAGACCATGGGAACAGATTTCTATGGATTTTATTACTGGTTTACCTAATACTAAAGCTAACCATGATATGATTTGGACTGTTGTAGACATGTTTAGTAAACAAGCATATTTCATTCCATGCAAGAAAACTTTAACAGCATCTCAGGCAGCACAATTGTTTTTGAAAACTGTTTTCACTAATCATGGATTACCAAAAGTTATTATTTCTAATCGTGATTCTAGATTTTGTAATAACTTTTGGATTACTTTGTTTGCTAACCTAGGAACAAAGATTGATTTTTCATCTACATTTCATCCTAAGACTAATGGACAAACAGAAGCCACTAACAGTACTATTTTAGATCTTTTACGTGCTTACACTATTTCTAAACCACAGACATGGGATACACATTTGCATTTGCTGCAGTTTGCATATAAAAATACACCACACACAGCCACAAAGAAAGCACCGTTTGAAGTGATTTATGGTTATAGATTGTCTACACCTGTTGTATCTTTATCAAATAGAATTCAGAGTGCTGATGATATTGCTAACATGCACGCTACTATTTTTGATGAGGTTAAACACATGATTGCCAAAGCCCAGCAATCATATACAAAACAAGCCAATAAGAAAAGACATGCCATGAATTTCAAAGTTGATGACTATGTTTGGTTAAGGATAGAAAAAAGTAGATTACAAAGTGTAGATAAACACCCAGTTGTGAAATTAGCATCTAGATTCTATGGACCATTCAAGATCATTCACAAAATCAATGACAATGCATTTAAGTTAGAACTACCACCACATTGGAAAATTCACAACACCTTTCACATTAGTTTATTATGACCCTTTAGAGGCCAATTACCTATACACCCTGTTTATGAAAACCCACCTTTGTTAGATGAAGAGACTGAAATCCTTGAGCCTGAAGCTATCATAGATACTGACTTTATGACCACTAGAACTGGCCGTAGATATTCTAGATATTTGGTCAAGTTTAAAACCATCCTGTTGAAGAGGCCCAATGGATGCATGCTAGAGACTTAAATGCTTTCCCCACTCTGTTAGCTCCACATTGAGCTAATAGCAATTGAGGACAATTGCTATCCCACCCGGGGGTATGATGCCAGGAGGCATATTTCACGATGGATTCCGTGAGGTTTTATGGTGGATTCCGTAAACTTTGTTGACCGGGGTTCATACACAAAGTGGATTCTTTGTGCGAGAAGTTGATGGGGACGCCTATCCTTTTCGGGCGTTTCATTAATTTAGTGTGTACATGGGTGATTCCATAGCGGGTGATTCCACAAAATACATATTAAATTAATAAATATTTATGAGTTTAGAGTGCATACTCGTGATAAATTAAGGTTAGGATTTATTTCTAACCAGTTGATTTATTTATGTAGTTGAAGACTGCTAGGTATTCACTTTTGTCGGTTTAATTGTATTATTTTACTAACGATTGTGAATGCTTTAGTTAATGTGTAGAGATAGCAGCAGTGGCGGAGGAAAGCATTGGAGGATAGTATGTATTCGAGTTATCACTTATATTTTGATGGGCGCATACCTTAGGCATGGCGCCTATATTTTGTCACGCCTATCTATTAAGGTGTTGGATATTTATTTATTATTTTGTATGCATATGGGCACACGATTCTGATATTTGTATTTGGACATTGTATTGGTTATGCCTGACTCTTTGGGTGCCCGCCCATTAGCTTTATTTCTATTTTGTGCTAAAGCAAACTCAAAAGCCAAAAGCGTGCTATTTTATAACTTGGGCTATTATTTGAGCTTGAAGATGATTCATACATAAAAATACATGCTTTGTGGAGCGCTCACACAAGGCATGGGGGAAGATTACACCCAATTGGTTTCTTGTTCATGTCGTGCATGCTTTCTACCTTGAGTTTTGTGCAAAAAGTAGAGTTCTTTTGTTCTTGGGGACCTTCCGACGCTCACTACGCGAGCATACAGCATCCGATCTGTGCACCACAGATGGCGGGCGGCCGACGGAGAGCCAGGGCAACAGATGGCAATGAGGGCATTGAAGGGCGGCCAAGCGGCGGGCGTCAACAGGCGCAGAGGGCGGCTTCCACGAGCGTCGACGGCGTCACGAGGAGGCGTGGGAGGGCGGTCGAGCAGCGCGTACCGGGCCAAAAGAGGGGGGGAGAAGAGAAGAAGGAGCAAGAGGAGATGGAGAAGAGGAGAGGAGAGAAGAGGAAGGGAAAGAAGCAGGGAGAAAGAAGGAGAGAGGAAGGAAGGAGAACGAGGAGGCGCCACAAACGGTAACAGGTAGGTATGTTCTTTTTTGTTTTTTTTCTTTTTTTTCTTGCTTGGTTGTATTTTCTTTTTCTCTTTTTGTTTTTGTAGTGGTGTTGGTTTTGTTTGTCTCGTCTTGGGCTCTCTTTTTTTTAATTTTTTTATTGTTTTTGGTTTATTCTTGCTTGGTGGGTTTTTTTCTTGTTGTTCTTTTGGTTTTTTTTTTGTTTGTTTTTTTTAATTTTTTTAGTAGATATGTATATATATATATAGAGGTTATAAAGGAAAAAAATGAAAAATGAAAAATGGAGGGGTAAAAAATACACCCCCGGCCCGTGGGCATGCGTAGGCAAGGATAAAAAACTTTGCAGTGACGGGATCAAATGGACAGGGATGGTGATGCGCTAGCCACGGATGCCATGGGGCATCCCGAGGCGCGTAAAACCAAAAACATGCGCGTTCACGTGCGAGGCGAGAAACACGATCACACGAAAAAAAGGAAGAAAAATTAATAAAATCCAAACCATTCGCTGGATCAAAAATCTTTAAAAAGGAAAAATGTGCTGGGAGATGAGGAAAAAATGATGGAAACAAGCAACATGGGTTCCGGGGTAAAATTAGGGTGTTCACATCGAAAAAACGCAAAAAAAAACCCGAAAACACATACGGGTATTAATATCAGAAAATTCGCACATCAGAATGAAGTGTGGAAAGAAGGAAAATTGTGCAGAATAAGGTCTCAACAACCCTATCATGACAAAATGCAGTTCCGATTGAGATAGGATGCGTTCATATGGAAAAAACCCCAAAAATAGGCCTGAAAATTGACTCGGAAATTAATACGGAAATAACCATGTGCTGGAATAGAGGACACTAAAATGAAAAAATGTCTAGAAGAAAGGGATTCACAGGATTGACACATCAAAAATCAGTTGGAAAGGAATTAGGAGGGGTTCACGTGGAAAAAACACGAAAATCACACCAAAAAATACTCGAAAAAATTAATAACTAAAAATCTGAGAGTCTGAAGAGGGGGGAGGAAAAAGGAAAAAGGGAGGGAAAGGCTAGCAGGACACGACTGTCAAATTAAACTGGAATTTCGGTGAAAATAGGACAGGTTCACATGGAAAAAGGTGAAAAATAGGCACAAAAAGGTCCGAAAACCCGTAAAAAATAATAACGGATGAACTGTGCATCGGAATGACAGGGAGTACGAAAGAAAATGTCAGGGGGAAGGGATAGGACAGGCCTAACACATCAGATTAGGGTTCCGAAGCAATAAAGACGCGTTCACATGGGAAATCGTCCCATTTACAGGAATTGTTTCAAAAATTAATAAGTTAAGAACTGTCTATCGAGACAGGGTTTGGTAAAAAGGAAAAATAGGAAATTTGAAGGGATGAATAGGGCTGTAAGATTGAAGTGGGATTCCGGTGAACGTAGGGTCCATTCGTATGAAAGAAGCACAAAACCAAGAATAAGGGCAAATGGTCAAGAAACAACCCCGAGGACAGGGTAAAATAGAACGAAAGGGTGGGGAAGGGACCCCATTAGGGTAAAATGAAGTTACGGCATAGATGCATAATCAGAACATGGTATATACATGGGGGTATGCATCATCGACGCGCAAGGAGGCATCCCCACACTTAAGACCTTAGTAGGAAGGGTAAACCAGATAACAAGGACCTAATACCACACATCAGACCAACCACAAACATCCCCACACTTAAGACATGACCAACACTGAGAAACAGAAGGTGTAGGGTTAGAAAAACTTGGCCCATATTACCGAGGAGAAATGTTGACTATCGAGGTTGCGTCTGGTGTCGTTGTGTTGGCTGGAGGAGGTAACAAGATGTCTTTACAGCACTCAGCCAACGTCCTTTGTGGCAGGAACCATGTGGCAGCACTCAGGGAGGTAGAGGGTTGAAGGAATCACATGAAATTCGGCGATGGCGAGGGATATTGCACTCAACTCACGATCACTCAAATGGATTGAAAGAGCAGTCACTCGCCCCATGACTAACATCACTCGAGGAAATAATGATGAAACCCATAGCTCACACCCGGTTTAGGAATCAACAAGGGGATGGTGTGAAGAGAGTATGCCAGGGTGCACAATTGATGGTGCATCAGTGCGTCCAACCCCGTCTGCCATAGGTGCAAGGAGGAAGGCCAGGGAGCCTTGTAGTGCAGTATACAGAACAGAGTGACGTGTCCTGTGGCAGAGACCCAACCTGTGGGTGCATAGGGAAACTGGAATGTACCTTACTCCAATGGTCGCAACATCCCTCAATCCTCACCTCTCGATAATTGATTGAAGAAACACCAGTCACACTCAGCCCACCCTCTGTCTCATGCTTTGTTGAAAGATACAAAGAGCAGCCCATTCCTGAAACCCATTGATGTAATCCTCACAGACATTGGTGCAGATGTTGTATGCTTTATGCACTTTTGATGGTGCAGCTGTGCATCCTGCTCCTTTGCCGGCATACAGTGCAAGAGGGAAGGCCAAGGAGCCTTATAGTACAGTGCACAGGAACATATCGTGCATTGTGCATTGAGTGGCCCATCCCATGCATGCAACACTCCATTCACACATCTCACCTCTCATTTGATTTGAAGGGAAAGACTGGTCACTCATTCCACCCTCTGTCTCACTCTTTGATAGATACAGAGGGCAGTCCATACTCATGTCTCCATCCTGTTAGGATGAAAGCTCACATCTCTCAAGGGATTGATGATAAAGATCATGTCGGTTGTTGTTGTCATTAGGATCTTGAAGAGGAGGCGTACCCAGGGAGGCAGCCTACAAGTCTCGTACTTCAATGATTGTAAGAAGAGTCGTTTGTTAAGAAGGGCAGACGGAATGATATTGCAGAGACAGCGCACTAAGGGAGGTGGCTTCAAATTACTTGCTGAAGAGGTTCTGCTGGTGAGTCAGCTATCCTGAACTGCGAGGTGTTGCCACCTTTTCCACAGTTAGCTTCCCGTCCAAGCCACCTTTTCTTGGAACGAGGCCTGTTATGACAGGGAATTTCTTCCTTTTCTCCAATAACAGTTTGCATATTTTTTGTTTTTTTTTCTCTTTTTTTTTCTCTTTTTTTTCTTTTTTTTTCTTCTTTTTTTCCTTAAGAAAGAGAATGGTAGAAATACCATATATCAGGACCAACCTTGCCACTATTGTTGGATCAGATGAGAAGAGAACAAGGTTGGGTTGAGATGTTTCTACGAGGGGTTAGCACAACGAGATTGCCTCATGAGGAGAATCATAAGGGCTATCAGAAGCACAACAAGAAGGATAGTGCGATGCCCAAAAGGGAAAGGGTAGATCGACTGTGATTATCAAGATCCCCAGGGAGGAAAGTACATCTTCAGTGATTAGGAAAGGATCATCAAAGGCATCAATGGTCTGCACTTGAACAGATCCATTAGGATTGACAACAAGTACCTTGTACAGGCCCCTATCCACCGTTGTTGAAGCTTGCAAGGAAACTTGCCAAATCTCGAATCATAGGCTAGAACAAGATCACCTTCTTTGAACTCCTTGTGCTTGATGAAACTGTCATGATAGGCTTTGCATCGCACTTGAGTGGTTTCCATGCACTGTAGGACCATCCACCATATCTCATCCAAACATTCCAAGTGCAGGAGACGACGTTGCAGTGACTCATTATCTCCCAAGCATTCTTTAACTACCACTCTCAAAGAGGACAATTCCAATTCAACAGGGAAGACGGATTCTGTACTATACACTAGCTAGAAAGGGGTTTATCCTGTAGCTGTCTTATGGGAGATTCTGTATGCCTAGAGGGCCTCTGTAAGTCGATCGTCCCAGTCGTGATGATGTGCAGCAATCGTTCTTGTCAGGATCGAGTAGAGAATGCGATTGGTGACTTCAACTTGGCCATTGGTTCAGGGGTAATAAGGAGTGGACTTGCGATGGCGGATTTTATACAGCTCTATCAAGTCCTCCATGATTTTGTTAAGAAAATGAGTACCTCTGTCACTTACCAGCTCGAGGGGACTGCCAAAACGGGTGATGATATTCTCGTATATGAATAGGGCTACGTTGTTACCATCATTCTGCTTCAGAGCTTTAGCTTCACACCACTTTGTGACATAATCCATACATACTAAGATGCATCTGTTCTGCTTCCGTCTGGTGGGTGGATCAATGGGACCCACAAAATCAATCCCCCACTTCTCGAATGGCTTTAGGGGAAGAATGGGTTGCAGTGGCATGGCACTTGTTTTGGTGGGTTTCCCCATTCATTCGCTGACAAGCATCACATCTTTTATAGTATTCATATGCATCCTTGTGGAGGGTTGGCCACCAGTATCTTGCTAACATAGCCTTCCTGGCTGTTGCTTCTCCTGCAAAGTGTCCACTACATGGTTTGTCATGGCATGCTTTTAATACTATGCCGATTTCATCCCTTGCAACACATCTTCGCAGCACTTCATCTTTGCCTCTCTTGTACATTGCACCGCCTAACAAGGTGTAGGGGGTTGATTCTAATAGAAGCTTCTTCTTCTCACGGCTTGAGATGCCAAGAGGATACTGTTGAGTTGCTAGGAGATTGGCTATGTTTACATTCTAGGGAGTAACTATTTCAACTAGAAACAATGAAGCATCAGGAGGGTCTGGATTATCTTGTTCCTCTTCTTCTGTTTTGGGGATCCATGATCGATGATCACCTAGGACATGGGAATGACCGGGCTTAGTGACCACTTCAAAATCAAACTCCTGGAATAGGAGAAACCATCTCATCAATCGTCCTTTAACACCTGCTTTGTTCATCAGGAAGGACAAGGCTTCATGATCCACATAGAACTTGAAATGCATTGACAGTAGATAGTGTCAAAACTTCCCTAGTGCAAACACCATTGCCAATCACTCAAGCTCTGTCACTCTATAGTTCCGTTCCCTATCAGTGACCTTTCGGCTTGCATAATATATTGGTTAATCTAATTTAGAAGGCCCTTTTGACATAGGACAATACCTAGCCCTTCGACTGATGCATCTATGTGCACATGGAACTCCTTCATCCAATCAGGAGGCTGTAAAATAGGCACTTGGATGAGACACTATTTTAGGGTATTAAAGGCCTCTTCACAATCGTCAGTCCAAAGGAAATTAGCTTCTTTCCTTAGGAGCTTATGCAGAGGGGTTGCCTTGGTTGCAAAATGTGCAATAAATCTTCTGTAGCACCCCACATGGCCAAGAAATCCTCTCAATTGCTTGAGGTTTGTTGGTGCTATTAAGGCGGCAATCTTCTCAATCTTCGCTGGTCAATCTTCGCCGGGTCTGTTGCAATCCCTTGTGCAGAGACAATATGGCCAAAAAGAACTCCCAATGAGACGCCAAAGACGCATTTGTCAGGGTTGAGAGAAATCCCATACTCTTAGCATCTGTCAAAACATTGCTCTAGGTGTCCCTAGTGCTCACAAATCAAGTATAGACACAGAAGTCATCCAGATACACCTCAATGAAATCATGCAGATGATTCTGAAAGGCAGCCATCATTACTCGTTGGAAGGTGGCAGGAGCATTATAGATCCCAAAAGGCATTACTCTATAGGCATAGGTCTCCCATTCTGTGGTGAAGGTTGTTTTGGATTGGTCCTCTTCTGCGATTTGGACTTGGTTATATCCACTGAATCCAACCAAGAGGGAATACAGTTCATGGCCTGCCATAGTGTCCAACAGTTGGTCTGTAAAAGGGAGAGGAAAATGATCCTTCTTCGTCTTCGAATTGAGCTTCCGAAAGTCGACACATATTCAAAGTTTCGCGTTCTTCTTGGGTACTACTACAATGGGCGAAACCTATTCACTATTAGCCACGGGATAAATGAACTCTGCTTCAAGAAGTTTCAATAATTCGGCCTTTACCAGAGCAGAGTAATTAGGATTCATTCCCCTTTGTATTTGCCTTACAGGTTTGACATCAGGCTCTAGATCAATGTGATGTTGGCATACTGTGGGATCAATCTCTTTTAGATCTTTATATGACCAAGCAAACACGTCTAAGTTCTCTTTGAGTAGGTCTCGCAGGATCACTAGTTCTTCTTCTGGAAGATTGAGACCCACTTTCAGGTGACGTTCAGTACTATTAGTATCCAAGATTGTTACTTGCCTTTCACCTTCTGACTCTTTCAATAGAGTAGTATCCTCATCTGATGTTCCACTAGAACCAGTGTCCTCCTTCTACAGATGATTCATTTGCCTGCTTAGGTTGCTGGAAGGGTATCAGAGCTTTGTTTGCTTCTGTTTGAATGATGATTTCTTTTGGACTTAGGGATTCATCTTCAGAGGATGCCTCCAGGAATGTCACATAGCATGGACCTGCTAGAGACCGGGGCTCTGATAGTTCTGGCTTCTGTTTGACAAGGGGCATCATCATCGTCTTTTCTCTAGACTGAATAGTTAGGGCGATAGGAGCCACTGGTGAACTTAATTTTTATGCTTTTAATCCATTGCTTATATCGATTTTGCATACTTTGTGGTCTATTGGCTAACCCAAATGGAAACATAGTCATTCCATCAAGCACCCGAAGATCTTCGGCCTCTAAGATCTCTGTAGGGTCATCAATAAGATCATCCTCTATCAAAGGAAGTTCTTCTTCTGCACTTTTATAACCTGATTCATTTTCTTCCTCATCATTTTCATTCTCTTCCTCTGGAAGCTTTGTCTCTGCTTCTATAGAAGCTTTGTGGAGAAGAACAGATCTTCTGCCTCTGCATCTACTTCTACTTCTATCACAGCTTCTGACTCTGCTTCTGCCTCTGGCTCTGGCCTTGTATCTGTTACTGTCTTTGTATCCACTCTGTCTCTGTTCTGTAGATACTCTGTATCTACTCTACCTCTGTACTGTCTCTGCTCTGTAACTATACTGTCTCTGTATTGTCTCTGCTTTGTCTCTGCGACTATCATGTAACAGGGAGAAGAGTATATCAATGCTTCTATTTCACTATCAAAGGTAATTTCAGAAGTTAATTCTAGTTGAGGCAAGAGGTATTCACCCATGGACAAGGATTTTACTTCCCTTGGCAGTTGGCTTACAATGCCCACTGTTAGGGACTGTGCCTCTGTTTTCTTAGGAAAGATCTGCTTAACAGCCTCTTCATCTCCTGATGTACCATCGGTTACCTCGTTGGAGGAGTCAGTTATGACTTCGATGGATGTGGATCCATTGCATTTTCGTGATCCATACAGCTTTAACACTGGGGTCCTCTCCCTAGGGTGAGGGTTCCTTTGAACCAATCCCTCCTGGCTTTTGCTTCAAAAAGCCAAGGACTTTTCAACAACAGAGGGTATGAGGTCCCATAAGAATTTGGTTTGACCACTAGATATGTTAGCCAATAATCTCTTCCTGCAAGGGTTATTTTTATGTATGGGAGGATGCCCAACGGTTTGACTCTGCTTTGGTCTGTCAATTTGATAAGCCACTGCGTAGGTTGAATTCGTTGCAACCCTAAGTCCTTCATTGTCACATCCGTCATTATGTTTACTGATGAGCTTTCATCAATCAATGCATTTTAAATAAAGCATCATTCTATCCATATACTAATCTCTGGGGTTCCAGGATCTAGGAAGGCATTAGCCACATCGACTTCCTTTATAGGCTCCGGGGCCTTATTGGTCTTGGTCACTGTTGAAGGAGCGATCCTTAATCCACGCCTTCTTGTCAAGATGCTTTTGAATTTCTTTCGACAGCTAGGAGACAGCATTAGCAATTGCCGAAATGTTAAGTTTGGTTTAAAAGTGTCTAGGTCTTTGACCAAGTCATAATCTTTGATAGGATCCACAGGCTTCTCTAGCCTGCTGGGGAAGGGGGCTACACCCATTTTCATCTTTCGTTTATCTTCTAATAATTGCAGCATCGGTACTTCCTTTATTTCTGAAAGTGCTTCTGTATCATTTATCTCCTGGGCCTCTGGTCCTATTTCTGAGATTGTCTCTGTAACTCTCTGTGGCACTGTAGTACTCTGTACTGCACTGTTTTGTTCTGTACTACTCTATCCCTCTGTAGGTAGATTGAACTTCAAAGTCTTGGCAGGAGAGTTATTTCATTCTGAACAACTGGTTCCTTCTTCTTGGTGCGCGTAACAGCGGCAACTTCCAACTCTACTAAATTGGAGGCAGGCTCTTGTACCTTCTGTTGGCTATTAGTGGCATTGGCCTTTACAGGGGCTGGACCTGGACAATCCTTTGCAGTGTGGCCTTCACCTTTGCATCAACTGCATAAGGGCTTGTAATCCACAGATCGTCTAGGGTTTGGACAATTCGGAGAGATATGTCCCTTTTCTCTACACCTATAACATTCCATCTCTGATCTCTGACCACCGCCAGTCTGTCGTCCTCTGTAACTTTGACTAGGAAGGGAACGTTGAGTCGCCATGGGGGCTTCTGTAAAGAGTGTTTTTAGGGCATTAAAGGAGGCTTTTGCTGCGAGCTCGTTCTCAGCTTTGATTTTTACATTCTCTCTTCTCATGTACCTCTGGACTTGTTCTGACGCTTCCCTCTTTATTGTGTCATTCATCAG
Organism: Lygodium microphyllum; assembly: GCF_053477565.2. Classification (NCBI taxonomy): domain Eukaryota; kingdom Viridiplantae; phylum Streptophyta; class Polypodiopsida; order Schizaeales; family Lygodiaceae; genus Lygodium; species Lygodium microphyllum. The sequence goes on along the minus strand of NC_141162.1, from coordinate 127,256,256 downwards.
GGGGTGGGCTTCAACCAGTTGGTCTGGACTCAACAGGATAGTATCAGAGAGAGCTTCAGTCTTTGAGGGCTTCTTTGGCCAACATCTCTTCTACTTCCTTCTTTTCAATATCTCTTCTACTTCCTTCTTTTCAACATCTCTGAATTTGACTTTCAAACCACTACAAAGGGGGAGATTTTCCATTCTGAAAGTATCAAAACTCATTCTTCTTAGGATTGTTGTTGGGTCATTATAATAATGCCAGCTTCTGAGGGTTTCAACAATGTATATTGTGAAAAACACTCTGTCTATCAACTTCTAGTGGGTCGCTAATTGGATAAACAGAAGATTGTCAGTGCACCAAGCATCCCACCTATCTTGCTGTTCAGCATCTACGAACAAATTCCAACTCTTTTCCTTCTTGTCTTCGTAAACCTCCACAGACCAAGACTCCTGAAGCTTCTTCACAATCTCCCACTTGATGATGTCTGGAAACTTCTCAATGAATGCCAAATCTTTCATGGATGGTCATTCACTCCGTTTCTGCTCTTTAATTTGTTTCCAAACAAATTTTTACCAAGATGCAAGTTTCTACTGCTTCAACAGGAAGAGGAAACAGTCCACCACATAGAGCATGCATAATGATGGTGATATGTTTCTGCTATTGTGGGATGAACTTTTTGTGAAAAGTGGCTTTGATTATGAGAAATTCCAACTCTTTAGTGGAAGAAGGAACTTTGCAAACATCCATTGAATTCTCCTCTTCTTGGCAATGCCATTTCCTTCATTTTCAGCCTCTTCTGGTGCTTGTTGATGGTAAGTTTCCCCGGCTGTGCACAAAAAACATGGAGCCCTAAGAGGAACACCAAGGAAAAGGGAATTATCTTGCAATAAAATCTATCTTGTAATATCAACAAGCTTTTATTTCATTCTTTTGATCATCAAAACAAAGGAAACAACAATTCTTCACGTAGCATCATAGTAGATATCTCCCACGGATTTGATAGAATCAACCATAATCTTCAACATCTTCATAGAATCCATAAATAGAATAAAGAAAAAAAATAAATACACCATCTTTGAATGGAAATCAATCACATATTATTCATCTTCAATGTCTTCATAGTTCTCTCTCTCAATCTCTCATAATACAATTACATTGTTTTGATAGAATTGACTATCTCTGGCTCTCTCACTCTCACTCTCTCAATAGTACATCATCTCCTCACTACAATACTCTCATAATAACTCTCAATAATCCTTTTTAGGTCGTGGATGCACCTCCCAAGAGGTATGTCTGATATGAAGAGTCACCAGAGCCACTACAGTGTCTTTTCACAGCTCACTACTGTCACTGTCACTCAGTCTTTTCTTCAGTCTTTAGCAGTTGCTTTTTCCATTTGTTTTAGCTCTTTTTAACTTAGATTCATCCTTTCCAAAGGTTAGAAAAATTTTTTAAAGTCACACATACATTCTACAGAACACTTACAGAAGGTCTACAGAACAGTTACAATACAGTACCAGAGGAGCTAAAGTACAGTTATAGTATAGAGACAGAGCAGAGACCGAATCTCTTCAAAAGGTCTACAGAGGGTTACAGAAGGTCATGAGAACCTCATAACTCATACTCAAATCATTCCATACTATCAAAAACTATTCAATAAGCTTTCAAAAGATCTCAATCTTCATCAATCACATCAATCCATACTTCATACAGAAGACAATCAGAACAAAACAGAAGCTATATAGAAGGTATACAGAACCAATCAGAAGCTCAACAGAACATATCAGAACATCACAGAGCTTCATATCTCTACTGAGAATCATCATAAACTTCTAAAACATAGTCAATATTATCCAAAACACTCTCAAATACTTCCATTAACAACCATACATCACTCTAAATCCATAAAAAATCAATCATTCAGTCCTAAAAAACAACAAAAATCAGTTAAAAATTCAGTCTTTTTCCACTCTCAACAATGGATGCTAAGCGAGATGGGAATTTAAGCACAAAATCTGAAACTCTATCATGAGAGTAATAAGGAATACATACCAAACTAGGTATTCATACATCAACCATGAAGAGAAATAAGATTCGTTGTTTGGATGTCAATGTCGATAAGAATTCTTATACATGGCAAGATAACTCCATCTCTTTCACAATTTTTAAGTAGCTTCTGGCATCTTCGTATTGCACTTGAGTTGGAGATGTACCAACTCGTATGTTTGATTTTGTTTGGGATTTTGGTAGGGTAAAAATATTCTTTGATGTAGAGACGCTTGCATATAGGTAAGCCTTAGAGATAAATAATCAACCACAGGAATAGCCTTGGCCTCACCAATTCAGTCGATAAGGAAGTTAAACATTAGAATTTTTTAAAAAAAGGTCCTTAGTCCAGTCTTTATTTCGGGATGATTGAAAATAGAGCTCCTACTGCACACCTTTCATTCTTCTGGTCAAGTCCAATACAATGATGAAGATAATTATGAGGAGATAAGACATAGAGCGAGATATTGAGCTTTGTCTCCATGTTCATGATTATAAGCAAATAAGCCATAGTGGGTGATTACTTTAGCTCATGATTATAAGCAAATAAGCCATAGTGGGTGACTAGTTTAGCTCATGTTGATCGTCGCTTTGATGGCTGAAGCCCAAGATGACTTTCACAGCTAGGCCCAAGATGACTTTCACAGCTAGAAGGTTGATTGTATAGAAGTCTCTATCTTCTTCACCATCGTCGACGTCTTCTCCCACGTCACCTTCGTTATGAATGTAAACTGGCAAGAAGGTAGGAAGGTCTTCATCCTTATAGAAGTTATAGAGGTGATAACGAATACAATCAAGCGAAGAAGCTCATCAAGAAAGGTCGCGACGTCCTCCAAGGCATGATGATCAGATCGCTGCCTTCGGTTGCTTCGACTTTGCTTCGTTCGTCTCTTCCTCTTCCACTGTAGGTCGGTCCCTCATCATTGCCGCTTCGTTTTCCTCTCCCCCCATTGTAGCAGCATCTGAGTTGTCGCTTTCTCCAGCTTCTTGTCCTTCGGCTTCGCTGCTGCACTGCGTCTTCTGCACTGTCGTTGACTTCATCGTCGTCTTTGTCTTCTTTTGCCGCCCCCTACGTCGCTTCTTGTCGTCGTCAAGTTCATAGCGTCATCCTCGTCTTCAACTTCCTGATGTAAAGCTCGCCCCCTCCTCCTTATATAATGAGTGCCACCTCGAAAGCTCGTGGCGCAAATTAACGCATGGCTTCCTCTAATCTGGATTCCATCTTTCTTAAGCTTTTATGATATCCCACTTCAAAAAAGCTAAAGGCACCATGTTCTTTACTTTTGTTTGAGGCGCAATTAAAAAAACCATTCCATATTTCGTCTTTGATTGACGTCACAGATTATGTCATCGTGTTGCCGTTGTCATCTCTAGTTTTACTGATGGTGTTTTTCAATTCGTGCCTCTGCAAGATAAGGGAAGGACCTTGCAAAAGCCAGTGTGCTTACTAGGAGCCACACTATTGCCAACAGTTGTCCTGATGAGGTTTTGAAGGCGTGATCTCTATAGCCTATTGTTGTGACTGACATGGAAGACAAGTAGAAGAAATCCAACCACCCTAGACTCTCTATAAAATGCATGAATAGTGTTCCCACTCCTATATACATGATGACTATGCCAAATACAAAGGCAAATTTGGAGCGAATACATAATTTTCCCTTCTTAACATCCACTAGATAATTGGTTGTGGTTTCATGGGTGGTCAGCAGCAACAACACTCTCAAAAGTAGTCCAACAAAAGCTCACCATGCTACTCAAAAGGATATATCCAAAGCCTATTAGCACAAAGGCACAGAGAAACAGTCTGGCTAGAGGTGTAGTTAGAATAATATCACCATAACCAATAGTACACATAGTAACAATGTAGAAATACACTGCGTTAATGAACCCACGAGTGGTCGAACCAGAGAACTCATCTTGTTTCCAGGTGTAAAGTGCCATTCCAACTACAAGGTATATCACAAGACTAACGCATGCCTATGAAACCACTGAGAATGATGAATTTGATGGTGCGGGTGAAAACCGCTATGCTACACTGGCAACATCTTGAAGGAGTAAGTCACGTGGGGAAAGTCTAAAGTGAAGGATCAACATTACGACCTTTTCCTTTAGTCCGTGAGTCTTCAAAACGGATTCCTTCACATGAACTTGTTTTTCTATTCAATGTGCCTATCAAGAATATGCTTTGGAAGAGAATTTCATGCCTAATCATTCATGCGGTTTGCAAATTAGAATCCATAGTATGCAATCAATCGAGTGATGTTTACAAAAAAATATTTATGAATGCATTGAAGAAATTGTGCCTATCCTAATTACAGGTGCTTGTGCGTCATGCAAATGCAAATAAAGAGATACACACAACGGAAAATAAATTCCTAACGATCCTGACTAATGTGTTCAAATTCTTGGCGGAAAAGTCCACCCTTAGATTTGTGGTGGTGGATGTACAACGTCACAACATCTTCCCCCTCCAAACCTACACATCCTTCGGATGGAGATCACGACTACCCATCCTCATCACTACCAAGCTCAAAGGTTAATGCAATCTCTTCATCTTCTGTAAAAGCATCTACAATGTCCACATCTTCATCTTCACCATGTCTTGGGTCAAGTCCATCATAAATCACATCATCCAACTCCTCGATTGCATAGGCTGTATCATCTCTTTTCTTGAATAGTTTGATTCTCTTCCAATGTATCGAAATCTGCAAGGCTGTGCCATCAAAATCTGCTAAGGAATATGTAGCATTGTCATGGACATACTGCACTAAATAGGGCCCAAACCATCGTCTGGAAACCTTGTAGATAACACTATACTAGTTGTTTAGACTACTATCATGGACTAACACCCAATCTCCTTCCTTAATCTCTTTAGGTCTCAATCTGTGTCTGCTATCAAAATGGTATTTGTTGCGAATCCTAGTGTCTTTAAGCTTATGAATTGCTCTCTCAATATCTTCAGGTCTTCTCTCCAATTGACGAATACGAAGAGTCAAAAGATCTTCTCTAGTCATCTCTTCTTACACTACAAGATATAGGCCTTATACCGATGTTAAAAGTGACAAAAATGTAAATAAAGAAAATTTTTCCGATCGTCGCAAAAAGCGTCGTTATTGGCGACACCATAGAACAGTCGAAATTAGAGTCGTTATCAACGTCGCTATTTGTGTCGGTATTTTGTGACGGTGATACCGATGTAAATAACGACGTTGATAACGACGCTTTGGGATGCTAATAACGACGCGTGCAGGTAAATTTGTGATGTTAATAGCGACGGTGGGTGCTTTATTTGGGCCATACAAAATAGTTTCTGCACTGTGTACAATGCTTGTGTAAATAAAGACAAAGTGTACTTAAATCATAACACTGATACATGAAATAAATACATGATTGCATAATGAAAGTAACTGGTACAATCATGGCAAGATATCACTATTACATAGAAAATGTCTACACGGATCACGAGACCAAAAAAGAAGGGTGTGTGAGCTCTAGGGATCCAAGGGCGAGTTATAGATCCTCGCCATCCGAAAGCTCGTCCCGCCGCAAAGGAGCATTGAACAGACTCTGCAAAAAAAGAAACAACTACACATCAGTCCACCATACAATAATGCATTCTAATTAAACATGATAACTACGGACAAGAAAGATGAGTGACTTACAAGGCTGCCGCGTCCATACAATTGGTCTATCAATGCAGCAGTGAGACCGTGCCTCTCTACATATCAAGTCTCAAGGCTGGTCGGATCGCGATTTGTAATGGAGTACTGCAAAGGAAACAAAATACTAATTGTTAGAAATACGGTTGTTAATACAAAGGATATTGCAAAAAAATAAGCAAGCAAAACAAAAGAAAAACTTACAAAGTCCTCCAAATATGTATTGTGACTGCCACTCCCAAGATAATGAGCCACTTCGGCCTCTAGTCGTGTCCTCGCCGCCTCGCGCTGCTGACTCTAACGTCTTGGAGAATCTGTAGCCTCCTCCCTCAGTCGGTGCCAGTCGTCCACGTCTAGCAACTTGGGCTTTGTAGCCCCACTCTTGAGTGCCTTGGGTACGTCCGATAATCTATGTGACATATATGCATGCATGCACTCCATCATCCAGCCTGTAGAAAACCTATCTGTTGTGGCTGGTACCAGAAACTCCTCATGCAAAGATGCTATTATATTGTAGTCCTTGCTCCCCTCTAGTATGTTTTTCCAATGATCCAAGACGTTGTGCTGAAAAACTTGTTGGCATAACTCTCTCATGCGAGCCATCACCCTCCTCCCCTCGTCATTCATGATAATGGCTCGTGACCTATCATCTACAAGGTAGGCATACCCCTTTGGGATATGCCTAAGATGGGTCCTCTCCCACCTGCAACCACACTCTTGGGCATATCTAGGAGACCCCTGTACATCTGGTGTACCAACCCGGATAGTATCTATCGGAGTAGTATCCGTAGGGGTGCCATCTACTGGGGATGGCTGAGCAAAAGCCAAAGTGACTGGAGTAGACATCCCCACAGGTGTGACAAACCCCCGAGGTGAGGCAACTCCAGCAGAACGACGAGATGGAGACACCACATTCGTGCCTCCACACCAACCACCTGAGCCACACTCTCCCACTATGAGAGCGAGGAATAGCACATGTATCTCAAGTTGACTGCGGGCTCAATGCATCCGTATCTTTACAGCATCCCCTTGACCCTGAAGCACTCCCTCCATCTGGCCCATGTCTAGAGCATCGACCTCGTGTGTTGAAGCTGAAGCATCTGATCGTGCTGAAGTAGATCTAATAGAGTGGCTTGACGATGTTCGAGACAGCTCTTGGTCTGCCATGTCTCTAAATCTCGCCATCTGATCTGGAGACATGCGCATGAAGATATCATGCAACTCCTCATCGCTCATCCCTCGACTCATCCTGATGATCTAAGTATCCACAAACATCACCTGCATAGATAAAAAATGATGTTAGCATAATCAATTTAAATCATACAAAGCACGATAATATAAATCTTAAAAAATAATCTTACTTAAAATACATATCTTACTTTTATAAGAGATTAGTCAACGAATTGAGTAAGTGGATGCTCCAAGTATGAAGTATCCTATGGTCCCATGTCTATCTCTTGATAGAGCTTGGCATAAATTGGAGACATGCCACCACAAAAGGACGAGTCCACCTCATTCTCATTGGACTCCTGTATTTCCATCATTGTTACCTGATGCTGGCTCCTCTACATGATGCAAGCTTTTGGTGGCCTCCACCCCTTGCAATATCGACCTCTCTATTTGCATATTGTCCTCATCTATGCTCAGAACATCTCTTTGATCATATACTCTCGCACTTCGGGGAGCTGAAGGTATAACATACCACCATCGAGGTTGTTGGGGGTTTGGATAGAAGATTACCTGTTCACAAATACGTATAAGAGATATTTAACTATTGTGACATGTACCATGTCGTAATATAATTAACAAAAAACACCACAATAGGAACGAGTCATAGACGTGCATGTTAGACGCGCAAAGTCGGGCGCGTCTATCATTGCGTTTATATGCGCGTGTAAAAGAGCGTGTAAATAGACACGAATTTTGCATCTATATATCTGCATAGATAAACACGAACATAGACGCGTAATTATTAAACCACTTGAAATTGGACTTAATATAATAAAAAAACTAGAGTTAGTAATTATTTTTAATTGCTCTCTAATGAATGGCAATTCCTCCAATTGACAAGCCTGATATAATTAATTAGCGGCAAGCAACACAAACCTTATTATACAATTAGTAGCAAGCATTGCATATATATTGTAATTTCTCTACTTGAAGAAGATAAAAAATACTTCATTTTTATTATGAAAAATTCAATTTAGCTTTAAACTTGACTATTGATTCTTGAGTATGCACATGTGCGTATGATATTTTCCATAGAATTAAGAATACACATTGAATCATTAAGTGAATTAAGTATGTTAGAGTGAATGATCCATCTCATCTTCAATGAGATCAACCCTTGCTAAACTATCTACTTCTAGGTCTATGTTACCAAGAGGTAACGAAACAAATAAGTCTATCCCACTATCAGATGTATTGCTATATTACTCAATAACTTCATCATCATCAACCACATTATTGTCCTGTTCTGCGTTTCCTTGAACATCCTCGCGAGGTTCATCTTGTACTATATCATGCATATAATCCATTATGGTGTCATCATGTACATCATCATTAATTGTTGGATTGTCATCTGGTATCTCTATGTCGGTAATATTACCATATATTGGTTTTGAATGATTAGATATAGGGATGACATATCACCATCGATTATTGTTTAGCATTGGATGATATACACAACCTGTATTTGAAAAACAAAAGCAAGAAACTTAAATACTTATTATATTGTGTATATCTATCACATGCATATATATAAAAAATTAGCTTTTACATATATACCTGCTCGCATTGTTGAGGTAGTACTAATGTGCCATTCTTGTTTTGGTGAAATTTTGTAAAGTCAATGATTACAAAACCACTTGGATGACGTCTGATTGTGCAATGCTCACCATTTGTTACCACTTCTTTAAACCACTTCACATCCAGTACATATATAAAGAATCATCTGAAGTCAAGCTTTAGAATATCTTGGATCAAGCCACAATAACCTTCCATGGTACCATTGGCATCCTCGAAGTGAGCAAGGACACCACAATCTTGGGTATTTATCTTTTCATCTATACGTTGAGTTCGAAGATGTTTACCCTCACACCAAATAGCATTGAATAATGCGCACTAGTAGTAAAAGATTAAGATCAAACATGTCAATTTATTATATAAAATATAACTAGAAACAAATTAATTGATAGTATGTCTCACCTTTGATAAGAAACCTCGTGCGTATTCTCACTCTTCTTGAGATATATTAATTCCCTCCTCTTTTTCCATTCTCTCCATTTCCTCATGTAACCAATCTATATCAATATGACGTGGGAGCGCATTTAGATGATCTAGAAATGAGACATTACGTCCATATCTGGTGCAAAATGCTTGTCTTTCGCTTTTTCTTCTTGCCTTTGCTTCATTATATAGTGTCACCCATTTTCTCATTACATCACTATTGAGCACACAAAAACTATTTAACTTACGAAGTTTTTCTTTTGTTAGCACTTTACTCCTTCCTTTTCCTTAAGGTATTATAGAGTTCATCCTCAAGTCTTCATCATCTTTCCATAGTCGTGGTTGAGAGGGGTCCACTTCAGCAATATATTCAGAGATATAAACAAGGGATGATTGCACTAACCAACCCTTAGCCATGCTTCCCTCAGGCCGTGCTTTTTGCCTCACAAAATCTTTCAAGGTTTTCATGAAGCGCTCAAGAAAATATATCCACCTTGCATGAACTGCCCCACAAAGTGCGATCTCATCAATCAAATGTATGAGTAAATGTAATTGAGTAGTCAAAATGGAGCGAGAAAAAATTTCCTCCACCAAACAAACCACCTCAACAGATAATACTCGAGCATCTTGCAATGTGTTTGGATCAATTTCCTTCGAGCTCACATATCTGTCAGGATGTATTTGACAATTGTTTATTTTTGTGTAGAAATTCAAAGAGGTTCACTACATGATGTATGCAATATATAATGAAAAAATACAATGTATACACACCTCACAAGCTCTCCCATCTTGTAAATGATATCACGTACATCTTTGGATACATAATAAGATATGCTAGTAGGAAGTACGAACTGAATGTAAATAATATTCATAGATCAAATGATTAGTTGAGGAAAAATTCATTATACCCTAAAGTTTACACATAGATACTCCACTAATTACTATATTCATGGTTAGAGATACCCCTACTTGAATCATTTTGTGCCAATCGTGGAACTTCAAACCAAATAACTGCTCCACATATCTTTTCTTTTTCTTTATGAAGGCTCCCTTGAGACATCTCATACATCCTGTGGGTGTTTGAAAGCTACATATCTGTTCCTTCACTATTTTTTCCTCGTTTTTTAATAGCATCCAATGTGCATGGGGTAGCTCAATATTTCCTCTGGGTCCAATGCGTGGCCAGGCTCATCTCATGGAACCAATGTTACGTAAATCCTCCCATACATTGACTGAATCACGAGCCCCTATCAAGTGATCCCATAATGTAGATACAACATTTTTGAATATGTGCATGGGGTCCAATAGGTGATTGATCTTGAGCTCAGTCCAATACGAAAGATGAAAAAATATAGAGAACCTAACAAACAAACAATATATTATGTAAACAATTCATCATGCTAAATACTTTAAAGTCAATCGAGAGAAATATACTTCTTACCGACTCATACCGAGTGGAGGGTGGTTGTCGGCATTAATCCATCTCTCCTTCCAATCTTGAATGGTTAGAGATTGTGGAGTCATTCCATTAGTAGGGAGAACATATTTGGGATGGTCAATAGGAAGAAATCGATGATGATTGTCATAGATAACCTTCTTTAAACGTGTTGGCCTAGAGGAAACTAGAGAGGGACCACAAATAGGACATGCACGATATCCTGATGTGGTTAAACCTGAACAAAAAAGTGTATTAGTAACATGCAATTGATTCAAGTCTTGAATTTCAAATATAGAGTTATATACATGTACTTGAACACTCTCCATATCCTAGAAAATTATGCATGGTCCACAACAACATGGCCTTCAAAGTGAAATCTCTAGAGGATGCAAATGTGCTTGTATCTTGCACCTCAATACCTTCCCATAACATTTCTAACTCTTCAATCAAAGGCTCTAAGTAAATGTCCATGTTTTTTACCTTGTGCTTTCCAGGAATCAAAGGGGACAACATTACATGTCCCTTTTTAATTGCCATGGATGGAGGAATATTATAGTTCACCAATACCACTGGCCATATACTGTATGATGTGCCTTTGATGCCAAATGGATTGATTCCATCCATACCTAAACCAAATCTCAAATTTCTTGGCTCTTCTTTGAAAACGGGCCACAAATTGGCTATATGTTGCCATGCCGGTGTGTCTACAGGGATCCTCCATTTTTCATCACTTGAATGATGACTAGCATGCCATGACATGAGCTTTCTAATAGACTTACACTTGAACATAAGTTGAATACGTGGAATAATCGAAAAATATCGCAAAACCTTACGAGGCACATCCATTGACTTCATCTCCATTTTGTAACTTGATTCACCACAAACAGGACACTCTCATGCAAACTCATGAATCCCATGAAATAAGACACAATCATTGACACATGCATGGACCTTGACATAATCGAGGCCTCCCAAAGATGTCAAGTAATGTCTTGCTTGCTCTCTCTTAGTTGGCAATTTGTTTCCTTTTGGAAGCATCTGTGATAATAACCTACATATATTTTTGAAAGTGAGTTAAAAAACCACCAACATATATTTGTGTCTGATTTCAAAATAGAACAATTAATATTATGATTCATAAGCCAAACTGAATTGATACCTACTTCAATAACACATTCAAACTGACATTACTCTATCCATAAATTATTTGCAAATATCTCGAGGGACACACGAAGAATGGAGTACGTACAACCTTCATACAATGGAGTAGATGACGCTATGTATAGTGGGTTATCTGGTTTCGTCAAGTGACCTTCTCCCCAAACCGGTTGTGAAAATAGATCGTGTACCATGTTGTCCAAAATCTCATCCTCTACAACTTGATGGGGCATTTCATGAGGGCTACTATCATGGTCGTGAGTCTCCACTCTTCTTGAAGACTCTGCCTCCTTGCATCAACGTTTTGCAGCCTCTCGACGCCTGGGAGGGAGCATCTGAGGATGTGGCACCGCATCCTGCTCAACCACAAAAGGGAGTTACATGTATGTTGATATATATTTCAAACATAGACTAGCAATCTTAGTGTTAAAAACAATGAATACTGGTGATTTTTCTCGGTCCCATTCTCCATACATGCTGAGGTGTGACATTGCAACTCGACGTGCTCAAAAAATACACCCTTGACAATGATCACACTTGCATTTAATTTTTCATCATAGCCATGCATCTCGATTATGAAGACGTAAGGTTTCATCCTCACTTGAGAATGTGCTCATTGACTCACCAGCATGCACCACACTAGGTGATGACGACGACATGATTAAACCTAATTCATAACAATATCAAAATTTTTATTATTATGTTTACATAAAAAATTCAAGGCGTATTAATTATTCTAAGATATTCAATTTTAAATACACAAAACTTATCATAAATACATAAAAACTTATGATAAAAACTTACTATCAAAACTTATCTTAAATACAAAAACTTATGATAAAAACGCAAGTGCGCTAAATGCGCGTCTATGCCTGCGTCTATCTGCGCATCTAAATACGCATCTATTAGCGTGTTTATGTAAAATTAGATGCGCATATACATGCAGAAATAGACGCAAACGTCAAAATTCAAAAGACACAAGCGATTTCTTTTCAAACTGCGCCTTTCCTGCGTTTTTCGCGTTTTCTAGAGCTCGAGTTCAGCCGACATGTAGTCTACCTCCACTAGTCTCTTCATGACTCACCTCCTCATGACTCACCTCTTCTTTCACTTCAAAGAGATAAGAAGGGAAAGAAGACAGTTAAGGAGAAGAAAGGCAAGGAGAGGAAGAAAGAGAGAACAAAAGAGAGGAGAACAAGAGGAACAAGAGGCAAAGAGAGGAGACAAGAAGCAGCAAGCATCAAGGGAGAACAACTCACCAAGGAGAAGAAAAAGAGGAAGGAAGCAGTGCCACCACCTGTCCACACCAAAGACCCAAGATGAGTCCTCTCTCTCTCTCTCTCTTTCCCCCTCCCTCCCTCTCTCTCTCTTTCTGTATTAGGATCTTTCTTTCTATGAATTTGAAGCTTTTATATCACAAAAAAATCATCGCAGTTGTTGGTCTGAGAGCGGCCGACTTAGCGCGTCTGAGAGCACGTGTAGTTTCCAGAGTAGATGCAGATATAGATGCGCAGCTGTGTTTTCTATTATCGCGTCTGTAGGCTCATCTTTAAGCGCGTCTATTTTGAATGATAGATGCGAGTATACACGCGCCATGCTTAGAAAAAAGCTTTTGTTTTTTCCATGGTGGTACCGCGTCTCTGAGGGCGTCTATTCTGCATACTAGACGCGAGAATACACACACTTTGCTCAGAAAACAAAGGCTTTGACTTCGGGGAAGTGTCTAAGAGCGCGCCTATTCTGCATCTCAGACACGAATATACACGCGCCAAGTCTGAAAAAAAAGACAAGCTTTTATTTTTGAAATTGTACAAACATGTTACACAATAGTACAGTTTACATAATATTGTAGTTTAGCAAATTTTCTTATTCTTGTGTTTTGTTTGCAGATGTTGCATCCTGATTAATCTAGCAATGACCCAGATTTGGAGCGCATGAATGATACTTTTGCATAGTTCAGCAAAGGGATCAATGCTTTTTTTGTAGGTTTTCCTAGTAAGGAAGACTTCATGGGAGAGATGACTAGACACCTTGGCCGCTCTCCCACAGCAGACGAGGTGTTGAGTGTCATGACTGGAAGGCCTCTAACGTCTTTGCCTGGCACAACTTCCCAAATACCAAATGTCCAAATCCCAATTGCAGGTACTCCATGTACAGCACCTGTACATGCATCGGCTGAAGCACAAGCGTCACCCAACGCAAGTGCATTTACGGAAGCACGTGTATCTAGCAAAGCAGAGGGTAGTCGATAGAGAGGGAGGAGGGAGAGTCGAGGGGGAGGACGAGGCTTGTGTGGGGGTTGCCTAGGTGGTGGTGAGCGATCACCCTCACTAGAAGATCACATAGAGGAGCCAGTACACTAGTACTATAGAGTTATAGATACTGGTGGCACCTTCCATGATGATGAAGGAAGGGATGTAATGGCATACATGAGGAGCATTGTGCATACGACGTATAAAGATAGTTTCATTTACTTCAAGAATCAAAAAAGCGGCTTGTGGTAGAAGGTGCTGAGGGCAGTCCATAGGAGGTACCCAAATCCTAAGGGTCAGCGATTCTCGGATGATTGGGGATGCACAAAAGTGAAGGATTTGCTTCACAACAAAAGATCCCACCTCATGATACGCACCAAGGAGTCACTGCAGAGACAAGAGGAGGGGCATGGAGCCTATAGCCAACCACCTATGTGCCACTGCATAGTGGAAGAAAGCCAAGAAGAAAGCAGCAAAGAAAGTGAAGAGTCGCCAGGAGGTAGAGGTGCGACGCATCCAAATTTTGATTTTTAAATATATTTTGATTTTTAGTTGTGGGAGGCAGAGTTTGTAAATATATTTGGATTTTTAGTTTTTTAAAATTTATATTTTTTTCAATTCTTTATATAATTTGTTCTAATACATTGTGTCTCATAATTTTTTGTTTATCATAATTGTTTTGCAGACTACTATGGTTGATAGGATGCCTACTCCTAGAGAGGTAGGTTATCATTGAGGCCATAACCGCGTAGCCACATGGCTTCACTTCTATGAGAAGGGTCTTATCATTGAGGAGCAATACAACCTGGCTATGAGGATTCGACAGCCAGAGGAGGTATGCTTTTCTTACTTTTCTATTAAAAGTATGGCTAATTATAACTTTTCTTTGCAATTGTACGTAAGCAACCTTGATCTTTTGTGTGTATAGGTGAACCCCAATGTGGAGCATAGCGAGGAGGGGGATAGCGATGCCATAGCGATGGTGGTGCTAGAGAAGATGTTTCTTTTTTAGATTCATAGAGGAGCACCATGCCTCCTCTATAGCCTTGTTTCCTTGTTTTTCTATTATCCATCTTTGAGCCTACTGCTTGCGACCATACTTTAGGTCGCAAGCACTTAAACTCCCCATGTAAATGAGTTTTATATATAATGAATACACGGATTTTGGTTTTCAATTCTCGTGCCTTCAAATCCATTGTGTTTTTTCCAAATGCAAAATTTGATGTATGGGAGGGGGAACAAAAAAACAGAGAGCATATGCTCTCTGGTTTTTTTGCAACCACATGCTATCTCGTTTTTTTTCCAATTATGTGCTTCGCGTCTATTTGCGCGTCTAAATTGCAAAAAATGTGCGTCTATACTCGCATCTAGAATGCAAAGTACACGCGCCTATAGATGCGCTATATAATTTAAATTAATAAAAAAAATAAATATCCTTTTTAAAAAAAGAAGATTTTTGGTTTTGCGGTCGCATCTATTGGTGCATGTAAAAGCGCGTCTATGCATGTGTCTATATGCTCGTCTAATCTTGCTTGTAGACACGCTTGTAGATGCACAAAAGAAATTAAATAAATAATAATTTTGATTTTCATCTGTGCGTTTATTTACGCGTGTATATACGCGTCGATTGGTGCGTGTGGATTTTCTTATACACGTGACTGTAGACGCAAAATGATACACGCAAAATTAGATGGGCTTATAGATGCGCCCATAAGAGTTTCTCTCAATTCAAAAATCGCATCTAAGAGCACGTCTGAGAGGCCTTTTTGTTGTAGTGAAAATGAGTTCATGCACCTATTCACAATGGACCAGCAACACAAAGGTTTTGTGTAAATCCGTCCATTTTATTTCGGAATCTATTTCAAGAAATCCAAATGGACCTCATCAAACTATTGCTCCAGCTCCTTCAAGTACAACTTTGAACCATTGCACATCAAATAGTATGTAACGTGTCCGCAAGAATCCTCTAGGACACGTCTTGGCAGTCCATCGGAAGGCTGTCTAGAGAACTCCGCCCGGCACTCCCATGGAATGTTACGGTTTTTGTAATCTAGGTCTTTCCGCGTCTGCCATGTAGCGGAAGTGTCCTGGCCGTTTCCCACTTAGGATCGACCGGAATTAAGGTTTTCTAGTTTGGTCATTAGCTAGCGGCAACTAGCGTCAGACCCGAGCGAACTACTTTACGCAGAACGCCAGGTCCGAAGCGGATTCACGCTGCACTTGGTTCAAGGAGAATGGGAAACGAGAGGGATGCCATGCTCAACCTCTCTGCCATAAGGCATAGTCCCATTCCGTTCCCCTAAAACAGTGTGAATCGGGTAACAGGTAAATCTACATCATCCTTCTCGTTATTTGCTCGGCGATGATGATCATCCCTCTGTTCGTTGAAGATTTTTGAGAAAAGTTCCCGGCTAACCGGGACCACCCATCCATAGGACGGACCCATGGTCCATCCTCCGCACTTTCCTCGGTTTGTTTTAGTTATGTAATTACCTACCACATTAATTTGACATATGGCAAACAGCTTCTTTGATTAACCCTGTTAAGCACTGGTTCCTTCACGTAATCTTATCACAGGACATAAAGAAAACAATATCAAAGCAACTTCTTTATTATCATTTTATCTTTTTATCTTTGAAATACAAGGAGTTCCGCCCGTAGGCTTGTTCATAATCCGCCCGAAGGCTATCCAGTAATCCACCAGGGATCACTAATCCAAGCTTCTGCCCGTAGACTAGTATGCGGGCCTCGAGATCTAATCCCGAGTCACGTTAGCCTCTTGTGCAGGGCCCGGAAGGCGAGGGATTTACGGCCAGAGCCCCCTCTGGCACCCAAGCGTCCTCCTGCTCCAAGTAGAACTCAACGGAGAGACCTCTCACGGCGGGTTCGGTCCACGTTCCCGGCGCGGTTAACAACCCCCTTGGTTAGGGTCAGGCAGGCAGTCGGGGGTAACTGAAGCTGCCTCTCCCTTCAGGCCTTCAACCTGAAGTATTTAGATATCATTTCATCCTTTAGTTCATTGAGCAAACAATGCAAACAGTGCTTTCTAAACTGTTACAAGCACAATCAATTCCAGTGGTCGTTTTAGCTGGCAAACTGTTAAGGGGTGACTCCTTTTCTCCAAATGCAACCCGCATTCGATCCGGAATCAATTGCAACTTGGCAAGATTCCTATCGTCCTTGGGCTAGGGTCATACCCTGTCAATACTTTAGGTTTGGTTTATGGTAAATTCCGGCGACCATGTCGCTTTAGTTTATTGATTAATCATTTGCGTCCAAGCAAATGCCTAGCTTCCCTTAACTTGACAAAGTTTCCCTAATGAGGATAGAGTAAAAGGACGACTACCCTTTTCCCCTTGCGAGTTTAAACTGGCGCAAGAACCCGCCAACCTTAATCCACGGAATGGCAAAACTTCTCACGATCAAACCGCAAAGCTATGTGACGTTGCAATTTATTGCACAAGTGTCGCCTCCATTCTAAGAGATCATTTCCCTTAATGAATGGCGTATTCAGGTCACGGAATTAACTTCAGTCGAGAAGGAGGGTTTAGGGTGTCTTTTTACCCACCCATCCTTAATTTCACTAAATCGACAGCGTTTAGTCCAACTCGAATCGAGTTTCATCATCTTGAACGCTTGGTCCTTAAGGTAGGAATCCTAGATTATTGTTTACATGAGCATCCAATTAGCTCAACATTTTGGGAATGTGGTTAGGACTATTGGCTTGAAGGTTTCGACTTAGCGACATTTGGAAAACTTGGCCGAATCCTTAGCCTAGTTAGCGTTCGGGGTGTCTATCGTACCATATGATTCCTTTGTGGCTAGGTGATTTGGGTAATTCATTATGCTTGTCTCGCGACAAGGATGAATCCTTCCTAGAGACAATAAACTAGATCTAAAAGAGGAAAAATAGTTGCAACTAACATATTACATGTAAACATGTGCTTCATTGCTCCCACGCATCACATGGTTCACAATAACTCTATCTTTCCTTGGTATAGTAAAAATGCATGATAATCTGGATACTAACCTTCCTAGGACATACTAGGACTTACATCAAATAATCATGCTTACAACCTTGTTGTCTACACTTTAGAATCTCATGCTTTGATAACCCATGCGACCTTTTCTAGATACGGCTCCTAATGAATGGAATTTCTGCATGATGACTATGCAACACGCAACTTTCCCCTAGCTACAATGTAGTTAATGAAGTTCATACCAACTAAAACTAGTGTTAACTTATTCCATGTTACATGCTACTTGCAAGTTCATAAGATCATTTTCGTACTCTTCTATTTTTTTCCGGATAATATCTTATGGGTGTTAACTTTTCCCCACAAATCATTACAAGGAAGATATTACCCAAAATGCGGCACACGCTGATTCCTACCATGTCTAGTAACCAAATGCACTTATTCAATTTCATTTCTTTGTCCTATATGTTTAGACTCATTACTTTGATAATGTTCCAAAATAGCAACATGCAGCTAGTCCTTTAAGGCGGACAACTCCGGAAATGCAACCGTTTCAATTCCATGACATGCACCAACCTTATCTAATGTTTAAAGAGGTAATTTATCAAATGTATTTTTAACACTGCCACATGCATTAAAAATAAGCGTAAAATTCATTCTCCCTTATGGAATTAAGCGCGCCTAAACATTTCTTTTATGCGAGAATAAATTCGAAAAAAAAACCTGGACTTGAGGGCTCGGGGAGATATCCACTTGAATGCTTGGAGATGAACCTCCCGCAGGCGCACCTTGTGATCTTTTTGGGGCCATCGTGGGCGTGGTCTCGGCTTCTGGTTAGCCTTTGCGGTCTACGAATTGACTTGCCTTGGCATGCAACCTCCCGACCTTTGCCTTTTTCCCTCGTACGCAGGAGATTCCTTTACGAGATTTTGGATAAATGGTGCTTGCGGAAGAGGGCTTTATGAGTTCTTTAGGGAAAACCCGGGTTGGCACGGAATTGATTCACGGATGGCTTGTGGGCTTTGAAGTCTTTTTGCGAAAAGCCTTTTACGAAGGGACTTGTGGGAGGTCTTTATGGGCTTCACCTTCTCCTCTTCAAAGTCCCGGGGAGGGGGGGGGGTATGAATGGGTCTATGGGGGATGTAGTGGGAAGGGGGCTTAAGGAAGCCCCCCCCTTAGAAGCTTCTTAAGAAGCTTCTTAAGAAGCTTCTAAGAAGCTTCTGAGCTTCTGCAGCGACGTCGAGGGGGGGGAGTCGTAATCCAGCGGGCGGCGGCGGACTGAGGTGGCCTGGCGGTCTGGGGCGGCAGCTATGGCAGCTGGCGGCTGGCGGACTGGGGCGGCAGCGTGGCGGCTTCACGACGGCGACCTCCTCCTTCTCACAGCCCGCCCTCCTCTCTCTCTGACTCCCTGGGGAGGGGGGGGTTTTTATAGGCCTTGGGGGGGGGGTGGGGAAGAGGGCCTCCACACACGTGGAGGACTCCCCCTCATGCAGTCCAACTCACTCCTCCTTGGCCATTCCCCCCCCCCACACTCCCTCTCCTCCAGCCATGCATCGGCTGGGGGAAGGGATAATAATTTAAAAAAAAATTGCCTTGAATTTATCCAATTGCCCCTTCAAAAAGGGTGTTCCCACGCGGTTTTTACGGTCCTCAACCCCAGCCTCTAATTTACAATGTGGCGGCCTCATTTTTGAGCGTGAATGGTATGGATTAAGCTACCAATAATACGATGTAGGTGATACCCTTGCACAGGATTTACACGGCGTGCGGGAAGTCAATATTTACGGTACGCAGTGTGCGGAAATATTACATAGTATCATGGAGAAGCTACGGTAATCCACCGTAACAATACTTTGCAAGTTTCCAAAATACTCCATCTCATTTATAACCATATTTCGATCCGTTGCTTGTCGTCGGCTCTCTTGCTCGAACCTTGCCATGATACCACAGTCTATTGTGGAGCGCATTTTGTCAATATGCTCCACGCAAAAATGCTGTCCGTGCGACCACGCTGCACTATATATTTTGTACTGTACATTGAAATACTCCGTATATAAAATATAGATACGACAAATCCTAAACACATCATCACCTTTGGACTACATCCCCTCGAGAATTCTCACTCCTCGATTGAGACCTCCGCCCCTTCATGAAACGTTGCAGTCAAAGCTCCATGCAACCATTTTGTTGATATAAACCGTGGCATCTCCTCCATGCCCTCAGAAAATTAAATCGGTCGATGGCGTGTACTACGTCGAAATTCAGATCGCGTTTCCTCTCGATCTTGCCTAGCTTGCTGGTACCTGGCGAGCCACGTCTCCATAGAGGCATGGTGCAACATACAAAAGTGATTCACTTCTCCTCCATTCCAGCATCCCTTTTTTTACCCCATTTCCAACCACATCTCCGGTCAGTCTATCATCGTCCTTCAGTGACCATAGCATACTGTTGTGTGAATCCACTGTTAGTAGCCACTGTGAAATATGCACTAGCGCCTCAGACACTAACCAACCTTCAACCATGCTACCTTATAGCCGAGCTCATTATTGCACAAAGCCTTTCAAGGTTTTCATGAAGCTCTCCAAGAAGAACATCCATCGTGTATGGAGAGGTCCAGCAATCTCCACTTCATCTACAAGATGCACAAGAAGGTGGATTTGTGTCGTGTGAGCATGCTGGTAGATAGGCGTTTCTCAAAGAGACAGATATTCTCCACTGCTCCCACCTCGTAGATTCAATAGAGGACATCTTAATCTCCTTCTGTGAGATCCATTGCACTAAAGTTGATAACTTGTAAATGGCCCCGCGTATTTCTGGAGTAAGTCATCCTGCGATCGTGATCGGTAGTACAAACTGTTAGATATGATCAATGCCCCACCCTCATTAGGTACTACCAATGATCCATGGTGCTCAAAGTTGTAAGGCCCCCATTATGAGGAGAAGCCAAATGTGAGCCCGGACATTGGTTGAGTCCTGACTTGTATATCAGATGAGGTCTATGTGACCGGATGGCAAAAAGGTGACTGTTGTGGGTCTAATCTTTGGGTTAGACGGAGTGGTTAAGCTGGTAGCAACTCGAGGCACATTGCATTGAGTTGCGTGGTAAGGGAGTTAAAAGGGGCCCCTATTGTGGGGTCCGGGGTAAAGGGAATATTCCCTGGAATATTCCCTGGCCGACTAGTGGAGGCTCATATGGTAGGTCGGTCAGCAGGCCGACCTAACGACCTTCGCGGGCTATAAAAGCTAAACCCTTTCGCAGCCATCTCACACTCATCTTTCACCCAGTCAGAGTTGTTGTTCCAGCTAGCCTTAAGCTCTTCACCTATCTTCTGTCTAGATCGCCATCTAAGCTTCATTCATTGGAAGCGCACGGGTGGACAGAGCCATCTTTGTATCAGTTGTTTGGAGTTAAAGAATTTTACTGATTCTCCTCTTATCTGTTGTGTACTCTCTATCTCTTTCTCAGATTCTGTTCGCTGCGCCGTGTAATATTTTACATGGTATCAGAGCCCAGGGGGCTCTAGAGATCGGAGAGCGTGCAAGAGGCAAAGGCTTCAACAGCAAAGAGAAACGATGTCGACTCCGGGAAGCAGTTCTGGCGCATCAGGAAGCGGTGCAGGAGGTGGTGCTGCTGTACCGGCTATTCAAACACTGAGGATTCGTCCACCAACCTTCAGCGAAGGCAAGTTAGATGGTACAAACTACACCTTGTGGAAGTTCAAAATTACTACTATCCTTGATTCTTATGAGCTTCTGGAGACTGTGCTGGGGACTGACGCAGAACCACAGCCTACCCCCGACCCATCAAATCCTAGTGTGATGATTCCTCCGAATGCAGATCTTCTACGAGCTTGGAAACGAAGGAATGCAGATGCATTGTGTGCCTTAGTTACAAGCTGTTCTGACAGTGTTTTGACTCTGATTCAGCATACAACCAAAGCGTCAGAGGCTTGGAATGTACTAAGGAGTCAGTATGAAACACGAAACCAAACAAGGATTCAAAACTTGGAGAATCAACTAGCAGCGGAGAAGTTTGCTGAAGGAGAGACGGTTGAAGCATTCATCACTCGGATTAAGAATCTGCGCGACCAGATGGCTGGCGCTGGGATACAAAAGACTAGCGAAGAGCTAGCTCGGAGGTGTCTTCGGATTTGTCCACAAAAGTTTGATGGACTAGTAACTGCCCTTAATACTCAGGTGAGACCTCAAGCTTTGACTTTTGAGGAGTTTTGTGCATTATTAATGGAGGAGGAGTTGAGGCTGAAAGCCCGAGAAGGAAGCAACAATGGAGATGCTGCATTCTCTGCCAATGCAAAAGGCAAAGGTGTTTCCTCCACCAAAAATGATGGTGACAAAAAGAAAAAGGGCGGCAAGAAGAAGTTTCAAGGAGAGTGCTTCTACTGTAAGAAGAAAGGACATGCAATTGCAGATTGTCGTGTCAAGAAGGCAGATGAAAAGAATGGTACCCTTAAAACTAAAGGGAAAGAGACAGCCAATACGGCTGAAGCAGAGTTGGAATTATTCATGGCGACCATTGAGGAAGTGTGCTCCTCGGCGCAAGAAGAATCTACCACTGACTCTTGGGTGTTGGATAGTGGGGCCTCCCGTCACATGACCAACAAGAAAGGTCTATACAGTTCTATGCAGCCTCTACAAGAATCCATCACTGTGACGGTTGGAAATGATGCTAAATGCCCTGCTGCGGGCACAGGTACTATTTCTTTTGTTGCTGCAAATGGTGAAGTCAAAAAGCTTTCAAATGTGTTGTATGTTCCCGAAATCAGGAGAAATCTCTTATCAGTTGCTGCCATAACTGATCTTGGTCATGAAGTGAGGTTCAAGAAGACAGGTGCAGAAATTATTGATAGTGCTGGCACAATTGTTGGCAAAGGAGAAAGAAGGAACAACCTGTATGAGCTAAGTGCTCTTACAGCCACCGCTGGAGTGGGCACAAGTAAGCTTTGGCATGAAAGGTTTGGACACATCGGATTTGCAGTATTGAAGGAGATGCAAAAGCAAGGTATGGTTGCTCACCTACCTACAATAACTGAATTGAAGGAACCATGTGAAGCTTGTATGATGGGCAAGCAACAGAGAAAGGCATTTCCACAAGAAAGCAAGAATAGAGCACATGCTCCTCTAGAGTTGGTGCATGCTGACTTGTGTGGTAAGATGCCTACACAGGCCTTGGGGGGATCTTCTTATTTTATGTTGATTGTCGACGACTACAGTAGGAAGATGTGGGTGTACTTCCTTCGTGATAAGGCTCAAGCTTTTGGTAAGTTTAAAGAATGGCTAATACTTGTTGAGAATGAAACAGGGAAAAGTGTGAAGAAATTTAGAACAGATGGTGGTGGTGAGTTCAACTCAAAGGAGTTTGAAGGCTTTTGCAAGAGCAAAGGGATCAAGCGTCAATTGACGACGCCTCACACACCTCAGCAGAATGGTGTTGTGGAACGCAGGAATCGTACCATTGTGGAGATGGCAAGATGCATGCTAAAGGGCAAGGGATTGCCTAACCATTTTTGGGCTGAAGCTGTTAATACTGCAGTCTACATTCTAAATCGGAGCTACACAAAGGCTCTCAAGGGAAAAACACCTCATGAGGCTTACACTGGTAAGAAACCATCTGTTTCACATTTCAGAATTTTTGGATGTGAATGTTATGCACATGTTCCAGATGAGAAGAGAAACAAGTTACAACCAAAAAGCAGAAAATGTATCTTCTTGGGTTATAGTGATGAGCAGAAGGCTTACAAGTTATATGACCAAGAGGCAAAGAAGATCATCGCGAGCCGTGATGTGGTGTTCAAGGAGGAGCCGCATACAGTGGAGGAGGAGAAGGCAAGGTCTTCCACTTTATCATCAAGCGAAGAAGTAGTCCACTATGAACCTGTCCCGAGAGCTATCCCTATCCTTAAGGAGGAGGAAGCATCATCTTCAGATGATGAGGAAAAAGTTCACCAACCTGACATCACCCCACCGGAAAAGCCATTGCCGCGCTGGGTGAAGCAGCTCTATGACCACAATAATCCTATGCCTGCATCTGTTGAGGAGAAGGCAGACGGACCAAGGAGGTCTCAGAGAATAGAGGAGCAAAGGAGGGCTTCTGCTCACATAGTCAACATGGCCTTGATGGTTGAGATTATGAGAGAAGTAAAGGAGCCAACTGACTTAGAAGAAGCACTTGCAGATCCATCATGGAAGGCTGCTATGCAGGCGGAGTATGACAGCATAATGAAGAATGACACTTGGGAGCTAGTGGATCGGCCAACAAAGCGGAAGATTATTGGCACCAAGTGGATCTGGAAGGTAAAGTACAAGGCTGATGGTACCTTAGAAAAGTACAAAGCTAGACTGGTTGCCCAAGGATTTTCACAAGTTGAAGGGTTTGATTTTCAAGAGTCATTTGCCCCAACTGCCAGAATGACCACTATTCGCACGGTACTTGCAGTGGCTGCCCACAAGAAGTGGCCAGTGTACCAAATGGATGTTAAGTCAGCGTTCTTAAATGGTGACCTCAAGGAGGAGGTGTACGTGGCTCAGCCACCAGGGTTTGAGGCCCCCCATTCTGAGAACAAAGTGTGTAAACTAAAGAAGGCATTGTATGGGCTGAAACAAGCCCCCAGAGCATGGTACCAGCGGATAGATAGGTTCTTTTTAAACCTAAACTTCAAAAGATGTGCCTCAGATGCTAACTTGTATGTTTACAGGGATGGTAAAAAGTCTGTAGTGATTGTCCTATATGTGGACGACCTTCTTATTACAGGTGACTATGAAGATATGATCAACCAAACTCGAAAGGCTTTGAGTTTTGAGTTTGAAATGACAGACTTGGGCTTGCTGCACTATTGTTTGGGGATTGAAGTCTGGCAAGAGCCAGGAAAGATCTTCATCTCTCAGAAGAAGTATGCATGGGAGATCTTGAAGGCATTTGGCATGACCGAGTGCAAGGAGATAGCTACACCTATGGAGGTGAATGTAAAGTTATCTGTTGAGGATACATCAGCACTAGCAGACATTGGGAGGTATAGGAGGTTGGTCGGCAGTCTAATCTACTTGTGTAACACCAGACCAGATATCAGTTTTGCTGTTGGTGTTTTGAGCAGGTTCTCAAACAAACCTCATGAGAGTCATTGGAATGCTGGGATGCGGGTGCTCAGATACTTGAAGAAAACTCTTGACTATGGTATCACATACAGTTTCGGAACTTCTCTTGTGGGGAACTGTGACTCAGATTGGGCAGGAGACATTGATTCCAGGAAGTCAGTTTCTGGTTATTGTTTCTCTTTGGGTTCAGGAATTTTCTCTTGGATTAGTAAGAAGCAACCAACAGTGGCATTGTCTTCTACCGAAGCAGAGTACAAGGCAGCTTGTTTTGCTGCATGTGAGGCCGTATGGTTGAGAAGGATTCTATGGCATATGGGAGTGCAGGATGAAGAACCAACTGTGCTGAGATGTGACAATCAGAGTTGCATCGCCATTGCCAAAAATCCAGTGTTTCATGCACGCACCAAACATATAGAGATCCAGTATCACTATGTGCGTGATTTGATGGAGGATGGGATAGTGGAATTGGTCTACTGTCCAACAGAGGAGAATGGAGCAGATATCTTCACCAAAGCACTTACGAAGGATATGCTTCAAGTTCATCTTCAGAGACTCGGCATTGGGCCGAGGAGATAGTTCACCTATGGGTGGACATTGAGGGGGGGTGTTAGATATGATCAATGCCCCACCCTCATTAGGTACTACCAATGATCCATGGTGCTCAAAGTTGTAAGGCCCCCATTATGAGGAGAAGCCAAATGTGAGCCCGGACATTGGTTGAGTCCTGACTTGTATATCAGATGAGGTCTATGTGACCGGATGGCAAAAAGGTGACTGTTGTGGGTCTAATCTTTGGGTTAGACGGAGTGGTTAAGCTGGTAGCAACTCGAGGCACATTGCATTGAGTTGCGTGGTAAGGGAGTTAAAAGGGGCCCCTATTGTGGGGTCCGGGGGCCGCGGAAGCGGCCCCTGGCTGGGGGGTCCCAGGGGGGCCAGCGGCCCCCCTGGCGGGGGTCCGGGGGCAGCGCCCCCGGCCCGATGGTAAAGGGAATATTCCCTGGAATATTCCCTGGCCGACTAGTGGAGGCTCATATGGTAGGTCGGTCAGCAGGCCGACCTAACGACCTTCGCGGGCTATAAAAGCTAAACCCTTTCGCAGCCATCTCACACTCATCTTTCACCCAGTCAGAGTTGTTGTTCCAGCTAGCCTTAAGCTCTTCACCTATCTTCTGTCTAGATCGCCATCTAAGCTTCATTCATTGGAAGCGCACGGGTGGACAGAGCCATCTTTGTATCAGTTGTTTGGAGTTAAAGAATTTTACTGATTCTCCTCTTATCTGTTGTGTACTCTCTATCTCTTTCTCAGATTCTGTTCGCTGCGCCGTGTAATATTTTACACAAACTGCCACAAATGAGAAAGCATTATGAACAATGACTACACTCCAAATAGCAAAATGCGCAGGCCACTTACAATCCATTCGTAGTACAAACCTGACATATCTTATGCCAATCATAGGATTTTAGCCTTGATAATTGGTCGTCTTTAGAAAACACAGACTTGAGAGAACACATCATACCCATCGGAGTGTGGATAGACTTAACTATTTGCTTCACAATGCGCTCTTCTTTAGTGGACAAAATCCAAGGAGCGTGAGGTAGCTGCACACGACCATCAGCACCACTTGACTGCGGCCAAAGTGCCTCCATATTGCCTACCTTCTTTAAATCCATTCGTGCCCCTATAGTGTCTCTCTTTCCTGTGATGTGGTCCCATAGCAAGCTACCCACGTTCTTGAAAATATGCATAGGATCCAACAAGTGGTTGATCTGTAAGTGGGCCGAATATGGCAACTCGTAGAAAACTGAGAACCATCGCATTCCATTTGGATGTGACTTCGCATGGACCATTTTCAGCTCGTAGTAGCTTTGGGCATTCATACGTGTTGGAGGTTATCCAAGAAAACCTTCCCTAAGTTCATGACCCTCTGGCAAGAAAGCGGCTATATTATCTTCTTCATGGTTCGTGACCTTCGAGATTCTAACTCTGGCCCGCACAATGGACATGCATGATAACCTAAGGTAACGAGACGTGTCCCAACACCTCTATCCAGTGAATACAAACTTGAACGAGCTATGATAGATATTACCAACGAGAACAAAAGACTATTTACCTGAGAACTCTCCGAATCTCGAAAAGTCATGCATCATCCACATGAGAATGGCTCAAATATTGGCAGACCGTTGACCATCGTGCTTACTCATATCTTGCACGGTGACCCCCTCCTCCCACAAAATCTTAAGCTCATCAACGAATGGACGAAGATATACGTCCACGTTTTTGACTTTGTAGTGGCCGGGGAAGAGTAAGCTAAGAATGAGATGTCCTTTCTTCGTAGAAAGCCATGGAGGGATATTGTAGTTGACAAGGACTATAGGCCACACACTGTAAGAAGTTGAGCGCAAACCGAATGGGTTCATGCCATCCATTGCAAGACCGAGTCAAAGATACTCGGCACCCATCATATAATGGTATGGATGCTTTATGTCTAAGCGGATCAAAAGTCTCGACATCCATGGGAACCAATGCATCAATCATTGCCTCCATCTTAGGCTCCAAGATTGTAGTTAAGTCTCGAAGGCTGTCTGTCTCCTCTGGTATTGACGGTATATATTGGGTAGTACCTTCCAAGTGGTGGATTGGCTCAGGCACTCCATCCATCGCACACCCAGGAACTCTTCTAATTGGCCACAAAGGGTGCACTCCTTCTTGGGACGAGACGTCACCTCCCTGGATAGAAAATTTGCCAGCTACACCCAATCTTTTTGTATATGGTATTCAATTAGCTTGCGAGTATAATGCGTGATTGATATTAAGTTTTCTTACCATTTTTTGAAAATCCAAGATCGCCTGATCAATGATCTCAAATTGAAACTCGCCGAAGTGTCGTACGTGTTCTATAGACAATCGATGTTTTCGTCGAATATTACCAGCTTGCATTGAGAGCAAGGACATGGGATGCGCTGATTAAGATATGCCTCGCGATCTTGAACGTCAAGACCTTCATCGTTTTCCATTTTGTCTACGTTACGAAAAAAAATTTGTTTTTGTTATCATTCTTTTTTTTCTTTCTTAAATTGTTTAAGAAGGGATTTTTTCTCTTGTAACTTAACAAAAATTAACGTATGTAAAGTCTCCACCCACCCACCCACAAATTAATGTATGTCAGAGTGTTTCTGTCTCGTGGTGTTGCACCGGACCTCGCCACCACTCTCTCTTTGTTTTTTATCCATTCATTATCTCCTCTCCTTCCATCTCTTCCTCTTTTTCTCTTTCTTTATTATGCTATATGTTTATTCCCTCTCTCTCGTTCCATTTTTTTTTCTCTTTCTCCCTCTCTCTCATTTTCTTTAATAAAACATATATCTCTCTCTACTACAACAACAACAACAACAACAACAACAAACAAGAAAAGAAAAGAAAACTACTATTACTACCACTACTACAACAACAACAACAAATAAGAAAACTAGACAACAATAAACAAGAAAACAAAAAAAAACCATTACTACAATAACAACAACAACAACAAACAAGAAAACCACTACTACTACTACAACCATGACTACGACTATGACGACCACGACCACGACCATGACCACGACCACGACTACCACTATGATGACCACTACGACTACGATCACTACGACCACGACCATGACCATGATGAAGAAAACGACGACGACGACGACCACAACCACGACCACGACCACGATTACCACTACCAATACCACTATCAGTACCACTACCACCACTACCACTACCACCACTATAATAAACAAGAAAAGAAAAAAAAACAACTACTACTACTGCTACTACTACTACAATAATCACAACTGCGACCACGACTACGACTATAACTACGACTACCACTATAATAAACAAGAAAAGAAGAAGAAGAAGAAAAAAAAAACAACAACAACAACTACCACTATTACTACTACTACTACTACTACTACTACTACTACTACTACTACTACAATAAACAAAAAAAGAAGAAAAAACTACTATTACTACGACAATAAAAAACAAGAAAACTAAACAATAATAAACAAGAAAAGAAAAGAAAAAAACTACTACTACTACAATAAGAACAAACAAGAAAACAACAACCTCTTCCCCCTTCTCTCTCTCCCTCCCTCTCCCTCTCCCTCTCTCTCTCTTTCTCTATTATGTTTAATGTTTTCTCCTTCTCTCTCTCGTTCTTTCTTTCCTTTTCTCTCTTTCTCTCCCTCTCTCATTTCCTCTCCCTCCCTCACCCTTTCCCTCTCTTTCTGTCTTTCGCTATTATGTTTAATGTTTTTTCTCTTATCTCCTCTCCCTCTCTCATTTCCTTTTCTCTCTTCCTCTCCCTCCCTCTCCCTCTCCCTCTCTTTCTATATTTCTCTATTAAACACCCTCTCCCTCTCTTTCTCTCTTTCCCTATTATGTTTAATGTTTTTTCCTTCCTATTCCTCTCTCATTTCCTCTCCCTCCCTCTCTCTCTCTCTCTCTTTCTCTCTTTCCCTATTATGTTTAATGTTTTTTCTCTCTTCCTCTCCCTCTCTCTTTTCCTATTATGTTTAATGTTTCCCTCTCTTTCCTTTCCCTCCCTCTCCCTCTCCCTCTCCCTCTCCCTCTCTTTCTCTCTTTCCCTATTATGTTTAATGTTTTTTCTCTCTCCTCTTCCTCTCTCATTTTCTTTTCTCTCTTCCTCTCTTCCTCTCTTTCTCTCATTTCCTTTCCCTCCCTCCCTCACCTTCTCTCTCTCTTTCTCTCTCTCCCTATTATGCTTAATCTTCTCCCTCTCTTTCTCTCTTTCTCTATTATGTTTAATGTTTTCTCTCTCTCCTCTCCCTCTCTCATTTCCTTTTCCCTCTTTCTCTCCCTCTCTCATTTCCTCTCCCTCTCCCTCTCTTTCTCTCTTTCCCTATTATGTTTAATGTTTTTTCTCTCTCCTCTCCCATTTTCTTTTCTCTCTTCCTCTTTTTCTCTCATTTCCTCTCCCTCCCTTACCCTCTCCCTCTCTTGATCTCTTTCATTATTATGTTTAATGTTTTTTCTCTCTTTCTCTTCCTCTCCCTCTCCCTCTCCCTATTATGCAGTTTCAAGTTTTTCCCTATTATGTTTAATAATTTTTCTCTCTTCCTCTCCCTCTCTCATTTCCTCTCCCTCCCTCTCACTCTCCCTCTCTTTCTCTCTTTCCATATTATGTTTAATGTTTCCCTCTCTTTCCTCTCCCTCTCCCTGTCCCTCCCTCTCTCATTTTCTCTCCCTCCCTCTCTCTCTCCCTCTCCCTCTCCCTCTCCCTCTCCCTCTCCCTCTCTTTCCCTATTATGTTTAATGTTTCCATCTCTTTCCTCTCCCTCTTCCTGTCCCTCCCTCTCTCATTTTCTCTCCCTCCCTCTCCCTCTCCCTCTCCCTCTCTTTCTCTCTTTCCCTATTATGTTTAATGTTTCCCTCTCATCCTCCCTCTTCCTCTCCCTCTCCCTCTCTCTCTCTCATTTCCTCTCCCTCTCTCAATACACATGAATTTTAACAAACAGAAGTAAAAGACAAAGAGAAAACACAAAAACAAAGCAAGAAGGAACAATGCACTCACCGTAAAGGCTCGGAGAAGGGTTTGACGGCTCCTCTTCATGATGGCCGCTCCTCTTCGCCCTACGTACACTTCCTCCTCTTCTTCGCAAACGGCGGCGGTGGCGATGAGAAGCTTTTCTTCTTCCTCTTTCTCTCTTTCTCTCCCTCTCCCTCTCAAATGCAAGATGTTTGCTCTCCCTTTCTCTCTCTTTCATGTATGCGCGCAAAATAACGCGCTCGGGTTTCGACCCGCGTTTTTTTCGTCTGAGTACCGTCACTATTTACGTCGCTATTTGTGTTGCTATTTGCTTCACATTTGCGACGCTTATAGCGATACCGCTATTTTGCATTGCAAATAGCCGTCGCTATACCTCCATATCCTTGTAGTGTTACTGCCACAGTAAAGTACTCCAAGTAAGTATGCAAGTCTCTGTAGGCATTATTGGCTTCTGTCCATGCATCAACTCAACTAGCATATAACATGTAATCACACTATGAGTAGTGTGATTAACCCATAAGGTATAGGGCAACAACCTAGGCCACTCCCTGACCCATCCACCACATGCTTTGGCCAAAAATTTCACAATCGGCAGATGGCCTCTTTCGCTCTTCCCATTGCCTTCCTGTCCACCACATGCTTTGGCCAAATCTTTCACAATCGTTGGATGGCCTCTTTGGCTCTTCTCATTGCCTTCTGGATTATATGCCAAACATTACAAGGATTTGAGCTAGTAGCGACGCCGATTAGCGACGGCGGGTAGCGGCGTTGCTATTGGCGTCGCTATTTGCATCGCAAATAGCGATGCAAATAGCAACGCTCCACACGGAAAAAAAGCGGGCCGAAATCGAGCGCGATTTCATTTTGCGTTTGCACATTGTGTATTTTGAGAGCGAGAGCGAGGGAGAGAGCGACCGTCATGAGAGAAGGAGAGGAAGAAGACTTGCCGCCGCCGCCATTGTTTGCGAAGGAGAGGAGGAGCCTTCATCGCAAATAGGAGCCGCCCCACACTCGCCATATCTCATCGGTGAGTCTCCCTCTCTCTTTCTTTTGCTTGTTTAAGGTTTAAATCACTTTATCTTTTGCTTGTTTAGGAGAGAAAATGAGAGAGAAAGAGAGGGAGAGGGAGAGAGAGGGAGAGAAAGAGAAAGAGAGGGAGAGGGAGAGGGAGAGGGAGAGGGAGAGGGAGAGGGAGTGCATTCTCTCTCTCCCTCTCCCTTTTACTTGTTTAAGGTTTAAATCACTTTCTTTTTTGCTTGTTTAGAAGAGGAAATGTGAGAGAAAGAGAGGGAGGGGGAGATAAAGAGAAAGAGAGGGAGAGGGAGAGGGAGGGGGAGGAAATGAGAGAGGAAGAGAAAGAGAAAGAGAGGGAGAGGGAGAGGGAGGGAGAGTGCATTGTCTCTCTCCCTCTCCCTTTTGCTTGTTTAATGTTTAAATCACTTTCTTTTTTGCTTGTTTAGGAGAGGAAATGAGAGAGAAGGAGAGAAAGAGAGGGAGAGGGAGAGAGAGGGAGAGAGAGAGAAAGAGAGGGAGAGGGAGAGGGAGGAAATGAGAGAGGGAGAGAAAGAGAAAGAGAGGGAGAGGGAGAGGGAGGGAGAGTGCATTCTCTCTCTCCCTCTCCCTTTTGCTTGTTTAATGTTTAAATCACTTTCTTTTTTGCTTGTTTAGGAGAGGAAATGAGAGAGAAAGAGAGAGAGAGGGAGAGGGAGAGAGAGGGAGAGAAAGAGAGGGAGAGGGAGGGGAAGGAAATGAGAGAGGGAGAGAAAGAGAAAGAGAGGGAGAGGGAGAGGGA
Source organism: Lygodium microphyllum (assembly GCF_053477565.2). Lineage (NCBI taxonomy): Eukaryota > Viridiplantae > Streptophyta > Polypodiopsida > Schizaeales > Lygodiaceae > Lygodium > Lygodium microphyllum. Next base: position 127,224,058 of record NC_141162.1, on the reverse strand, counting down.
GAGGGAGAGGGAGGGAGAGTGCATTCTCTCTCTCCCTCTCCCTTTTGCTTATTAAAGGTTTAAATCACTTTCTTTTTTGCTTGTTTAGGAGAGGAAATGAGAGAGAAGGAGAGAAAGAGAGGGAGAGGGAGAGGGAGAGAGAGGGAGAGAGAGAGAAAGAGAGGGAGAGGGAGAAAGAAAGAAAGAAAGTTATATTAACGTCTTCTAAAGACCAAAACTGGCCTATGAGACAAACTGTGATACAACTGATGAGGTCCAGCTATCCAAAATAAAAGTGATGAATGAAAAGCTAAAAACTGGAAACTGAAAATATGGTGCTGTGAGTGTGATAAGTGTCGTGTATGTGTATGTGCGTATGTAGCTCTGGTACTCCAGATAATGGCTACAAAAGGGGAACAAATGTCGGCTGTGATAGGGGAACAACTGTCGGCTGTGATAAAGTGATGCGATGTGTATATGTAACAGATGCAGGGAGATATACTATCCTGGGATGTAGTAGCAGTCGTCGAAGTCGCTAATAGCAGGTGATCCCTCCTGGATGCAGGATGTGGTACATCAGCGATGGAGAAAGAGCAAACTGGAGATCTGAGATCCAATGTGTCGAGTGTCATCGGAGAGGGAGAGGAATAGGGAGAGGGAGAGGGAGAGGGAGGAAATGTGAGAGGGAGAGAAAGAGAAAGATAACATATATTGGAATGATAGCATATCCATGATTATGGTAATGGTATCCACTTTGCTTTTTTTATGGGTAGCATTACATCGACTCCTTAAGAGGGCTAAAAATTAGTCATACACTTTATAAAGTCTAATTAGGAGATTTAAGATGCACGATAATAGACTTATCAATAATGGTATGCAATATGTTTTGCCATGGGCCACGTACATTGGTGACTCTTTAAGATGGTATAAAATTGGTCATGTCCTTCATAATGTCCAAGTAGGGGATCTAATTGTGATATGCATAATTCATTGTTTTTGTATTAACTTTATAGGCATAACAAATTAGAAATCATGCCAACTAGTCAATGGAAGGACTAAAAGAAAATGATATCCTAGCTAATGGTCATTAGGATACTTCATCAAAATGAACCCAAAAGTATTGTTATAGAAGAAGAATCCCTTAAATTGAGTATAGGATATTTTCTCTCAGGTCTTATGACTATGAGTAGAATTGATTGAAACAAAATTTATTACTATAGTTGATAAATTTCATAGATGGCATTAATTTTAATACGTGATCCTAGGACAAAAAAACCACATTTCTAAGATGCTTTTTGTTGAGACTGATTTATTATTAGACTAAGAGATCCTCAATGATGCTCATAAATGGATTACTTATACTCAAAGCCCTCTAGTGCAGTTTTTTACAATAACAAATAATTATCTACTGGGATAAACAAATCCTTGAGCATGATATAGGGCCGAGATATAACATCAATAAATCTCTCAACTACTATGTACAATGCAAGATTTATGGTCAACTTGCAACTTGACATACATCTCCATAAAGCTATCCATTTGAGTCTCGTTTGCTTTAATGTAGATAAGATGGAAAACAAAGATGGACGATGATAGATTGACTGGAGATGTGGTGGTTGGAAATGGGGTAGAAAAAAGAATGGATGCCTCAATGGAAGAGAAGGTGAATTGCTTTTGTATGTTGCACCATGCCTCCATGGAGACGTGGCTCGCCAAGTACCAGATTGCAAGGCAAGATCGAGAGGAAGCGCGAGCTGAACTCCAATGCAGTACGCGTCATCGACCGATTCGATATCCCGAAGGCATGGAGGAGATGCCGCGGTTTATGTCAACACGATGGTTGCATGGAGCCTTGACCGTAGCATCCAGCGAAGGGACAGAGGTCTCAATGGAGGAGTGGGAATTCTCCAGGGGATGTAGTCCAAATGTGATGAGGGGTTTAGAATATGTCGTATCTAAATTTTATATGCGACATCTAATTTGAGTGTTTCAATGTACAGTATAAAATATATAGTGCAGTGTGGTCACGTGGACGGCATTTTCGCGTGGAGCGTATTGACAAAATGCTCTCCACAATGGACTGTGGTGTCATGGCAAGGTTTGAGCAAGAGAGCCAGCGACGAGCAACGGATCCGAACACGGTTGTGGATGAGATGGAGTATTTTGAAAACTTGCAAAGTATTATTACGGTGGATTACCGTAGCTTCTCCATGATACTATTTGGTGTGCAGTGGTTCAAAGTGGTACTTGGAGGAGCTGGAGCAACAGCTCGACGAGGTCCATCTGGATTTCTCGAAATAGATTCCGAAAAAAAATGGACGGATTTGCGCGACACCTTTGTGTTTCCGGCCCATTGTGAACAGGTGCATAGAGTCATTTGCTTGCTAATTGTAATACGACATGGTTTATGTCACAATGATTTGAACTCGCTTTGTACGTGTTTGTGAACATGTAATCTTCTATCAAACACCCGACAACCTCGATGGTGGTATGTTATACCTTCAACTCCTCGAAGTGCAAGAGTATATGATCAAAGCGATGTTCCGGGCATAGATGAAGATAATATGCAAATAGAGGGGTCAATATTACAAGGAGTGGAGGCCTCCGCAAGCTTGGAGCCCGTATCAGCTAACAATGATGGAAATACAGAAGTTCAAGAATTTTTTGAGAACGAGGCAGACTCATTCTTTTGTGGTGACATGTCTATCGACCTTCCAGTGTATGCAGAGTTGTGTCAGGAGATTAACATGGGACCATAGGATACTTCATTCTTGGAGCATCCACTTACTCAATTCGTTGTTTAGATCTCTTGTAAAGGTACATAAGATATGCATTTTAAGAGGGATTTTTTAAAAATGATTTACATTACTATGCTTCGTATAGTTTAAATTGATTATTCTAACATCATTTTTTATCTGTGCAGGTGAAATTTTCAGGATGAGTCGAGGGATGAGCGATGAGGAGTTTCAAGACATGATGGCACGCATGTCTCCAGACCAGCTCGCGAGATTCAAAGAGATGGCAGACCAGGAGCTGTCTTGTTCTTCGTCAGGGTGCTCTACTAGATCTGCTTCAGCGTGATCAGATGCTTCAGCTTCGAGCAAATGATCTCGACGCTCACGACTTGGGCCAGAGGGAGGGACTGCATCAGGATCAGGGGATGCTACTGTGGAGACACGGATGTGGTGTCTCCGTCTCGTTGTTCAGCTGGAGCTGCGTCACCTCCAGGATTTGTCACACCTGCGGGGACGTCTACTCCAGTTACTCCGGCTTTTGCGCAGCCGTCAGCAGGTGGCACCCCTTTGAGTGCCACTCCGAGAGAGGTTACCCCCGTCGGTACACCGAATGTAGAGGGGTCTCCTAGATATGCCCAAGAGCGTGGACGGAGATGGGAGAGGACCCATCTTAGGTAGACTCCTAGCGGTTATGGATATCTGGTTGATAGTAGGTCAGGAGCCATCATCATGAATGATGAGGGGAGGAGGGTGATGGCTCGCATGAGAGAGTTGTGCCAACAAGTTTTTCGGCACAACGTCCTGGATCATTGGAAGAACCTACCGGAGGGGAGCAAGGACTACATAGTAGCATCCTTGCACGAGGAGTTTCCGGTGCCAGCCGTAGTAGATAGATTCTCTACGGGCTGGATGATGGATTGCATGCGTGCATACATGTCACATAGATGATCCGACGCACGCAAGGCAATCAAGAGTGGGGCTGCAAAGCCCGAGTGGTTAGATGCAAAACGACTGGCGCCGGTGACTGAGGGAGGAGGCTATAGATTCTCCAGGATGTTGGAGTCAGCAACGCGAGGCGGCGAGGGCACGACTCGAGGCGGGAGTGGTCCATCATCTTGGGAGTGGCGGCCACAGGACATATTTGGAGGACTTTGTAAGTTTCGCTTTTGTTTTGCTTGTTTGTTTTCTTGAAATATTCTTTGTACTGACAATCATGTTTCTAACAGTTAGCAGTTTGTTTTCTTTGTAGCACTCCATTACAAATCGCGATCCGCAAGGCCTTGAGACTCGATATGCAGAGAGGCACTGTCTCAATGCATTGATCGACCGATTGTATAGACGCGGCGGCCTTGTAAGTCACTCATCTTTCTTGTCGGTAGTTACCATGAGATATTTGAATGCATTATTGTATGGTGGATTGATGTGTTGTTTCTTTTTCTGCAGAATCCGTGCGATGCTCCTTTGCAGCGGGACGAGCTTTCAGGGGACGAGGATTTGTAGCTCGCCCTTGGATCCTTGGAGCTCACACACCTTTATTTTTTAGTCGCCTAATCTATGTAGACATTTTCTATGTATTAGTGATATCCTATCATGATTGTACCAATCGCTTTTTATGCGATCATGTATTTATTTCATGTATCAGTTTTATAATTTCAGTATACATTCTTTTTGTTTGCAAGCGCTTTGTATACAGTAGTGCAGAAACTATTTTGTATGGCTCTCATACAGCACACAGTGCTATATGTAGCAGGGCAGCTTGCTGCCCTGCCACAAAATTTTTTTCCTCTGTTACCATCGCTATTTGCGTCGCAAATTTACTGCTCGCGTCGCTATTGGCGTCGCTATGTGCGTCACAAATTTACTGGTTGCATTGCTATTGGCGTCGCTATATGCGTCGCTATTAGCGATGCATATAGCTACGCCAATAGCGACGTTTCTATAGCGTCGTCAATAATGACGCTTTTTGCGACGACGGGGGCAAATTTTGTTGTTTGTATTTTTGTCACTTTAAACATCGGTATAAGGTCTATATCTTGTAGTGGAAGTCAAAGCCTAGTTTAATGCCAAGGTGAGAGAAAAACTCCCTAGCCTCATCAGCATCCAACTCACCTCTATCTACAATAATTTTTCCAATATATCCATACTTGCAAATAACATTCTCCAACAGAAACTTACAAACCACTGAAGTAGACTTCATTCGTAATGCTCTTCCTTCCACTTGATTTGTGAGATCTTCTCTTACCAAAATAATATATCTCGTCTGCCATAAACCAACATGCATAGTAATCAAATGAAGAACCCACTTGTAATGAATACATAGCGGGTAGGTAGGATGAAGCTCATCTCTATGCCTCACTCAAGAGAACAACTGAAAATCAGGGCATGTCTCAACAAACTATGAGATATCTCTATACGTGCCTCTCCACCAATAGCGCTCTTTGATCTTCTCATAGGTTGCCCAAACAACTCGATGACCAACCCAAAGACTTTCATGAAATTCTTTCATTATCCGTACTTGTGAAGCTCTATCACAGACAACTCTTAATTACTATCATCCTTGCTTTTATGGATACTTCCAAAGTAGCCCACTTTGTAAGAAGAACCCATAAGCTTTTCTCTTGATCTTCTTGAAGTCCACATCAGTCCATCCATCCTGTCTAGACATGGTACTCCAATAACGACCAATCTGTAAATACTCTCCTGTATACAAAGACTCATCAAAGCTTTCCAAAGCAGACACATAACAAATATAATCAGTATGCATGGCTGAAAGATCAACGCCATCATCAACGTCATTAATGCAAGAAAACTCCATACCATCATACCTCACACGTGAAAGCATATCAGCTACTGGGTTATCTATACCTGTTATGTGCCTGAACTCAGGATTCATGGATTTTATGTACCCAATCCACCTAAGCATGGCAATATCTGGAGTAGAACAACTCGTGATCCTACCTACAAGAGGCAAAAAATTAGTCTCGACTACCAAAGCAGCACCTCTCTGTCATTCTTGAGAGCCATGATAACTCCCAATAGCTCTCTCTTAATCTGTGAATACCTACGTTGCCGCTTGTTTAGAACTTTTGCCCCAAACCGAATAGCATACCTATTCCCATCTGCATCATCTTGGCCAATAGCCCATCCAATGTCGATAGGACTAGTATCAATAGTAAGAACAATAGGTCTCTCACACTCATAATCTGCCTTTCAAATAGTCAAAGCAACTCTCAATAATTTCTTTAGTTTCTGCATAGCTTTAGTATGCTTTATCTCCCAAGAAAAACATTTCCCTTTTCTCAAGAGCTGATAGAGATCATTTGCAACATGAGCAAAATGAGGAATCCAAATAAGATAAAACACACAACCCTCAAGATACATGCGAACCTTCGAAGTAGAAGAGCAAGTATCTGCAATCTTCTCTATGGCATCAACCTTAGTAGGAGAAGGCTTCCTGCCATAATATCCACACATATGTCCAACAATCAAAACTTCTTTGGCTCCAAAAATAGACTATAATACTGACAAGTTCAAATTCACTTCCTCCAACTTGCAAAGAACCTTTTCAACATCTCCAATATGTAAAGCCACAAAGAACCTGCCTCCATGATCGTCTAAAGAATCATCTTTTTCATTCTCCAATCAACCCTTGATAGGTAAATCATCAATGAAAGGCATGTTAAGCTCAAGAATAAAATCTCGTAGAACCTTGTTCATCCCATTCATCATATGGATTACTGAATTAGTAGCTCCTTGCGAAAGCGTACATGTTCAGACAAGGCCTAAAGGTGTCTTCATCGTAGTCAAATATCTGCTCTCAAGGGCAAGATGAAATTGATCATATCTAGAATAAATATCACCAAGTGAATAGATAGTACGCCCAGCAAAATCTTTGGCAAACTCATCCACAATAGGTCCCGCACCAACATTTCGAATATTGACCTTGTTTACTAGCTCTAAGTCCTGTATGAATCTGAGCGTCCCATGCTTCTTAGGAACTATGAACCATCTATTGGAATATGGAGCTGAAGGGAGCTCTAGAATCCCCATCCTGATCTGCTCATTCAAAAGCTCCACCAATTTGGGCAAGTGAGCCCTCAGCATAGGAATAGGCCGTAGATTCCAAGGGACATACGGAATGGTAAAGATAACCATAGGTGTCACAACCCTAGGATCAATACATCCAATCTCATGTGGAGAGAAAGCAAAAACTTTTCTCGTCTGCATAACATCTCTTCAAAACATCTTACCTCTTTGGGAAGTAGAAATTCTTCGGTCCCAAACTCCATCTCTTTCAATGTCTTAGTTGAAAACTTATGTCCATTGACACCCGCAGGATCTCGTAAAGGAGGTTGCAAAGTAGCTCTCCTAACCATCTCATTACTATTGAAAGGTAGCGATCTTGCAATTGGTCTAGCCTTCTTGTCAACTATCTTATATTTGTCTGAATTACTTTGGATTCATTGCTACAACTTGCAAATTTCAACCCTTGATGAAAATACATTGGTAAACACAAATTTTGCTGTGTATAAACAGCAACATCCAACTCTTTTTGTTGAAATAGATCAGTAAAGAATAATTTTTGCTGAGAATCCTCAGCACCCAAATTCTTTTGAATCATGAAATCAACAATTTTGCAACAGATCGCCAAAGAATGGACTTGTAAGACATATGACAACTCTTGATTGTTAGTACTTAGCAATACTGAAATAACTTCCATAGTATTTGAGCATGAAAGGCCATCATAGAGACCATCTATCTTATCTTGTTCTTGCAAAATACCTGCAAGAATCAATTCTTTTTCTTTTCTTTTTACATACTGCTTGGTATCTCTAGGCATATTGAAAATATGTTGAAAACAAAAAGTACTTTCAGTGGATACACCATAAATACATGAGGAAAAACTACCGCTCTCAGGAGGCGAGAGCTTTCCCTGCTGACTCGTACCACTATCGTCTCGCAAGATAGTGATACCTAACAAAAATTCGGCTCTCCTGCTAGAAGAGGGGAATCCCTCAAAGAATCTTTATTCTGCTAATGGTTAATACAAATGGTCACGAACTAGACACCTCTCTTTCCATCCTTGCTTCAGATCCTTGCATAGGCCGACCCATCATCAAGAACCTTAGTCTCTGTTGCTAGGTGGCACCTATGAAAAGGGATGAGCGCCTTAAATGGTTCTCCTTTGTGTGTACATTGGCAGGATGAGCGCCTTAAATGGTTCTCCATCAATGCGGGGCACGCTCCTAAGAATTGTCTTAGGCAGAAGGTCGATGGGGACGCCTATCCTTTCTAGGCGTCGATGCAAGTGTGAACGTGGGTGATACCATTTTATCCACATGAGTATTAACGCCTTCGTGAATTAATTATCGTATGGAATTCCAAATTAATTGATTTATATGGCTAGCTACAATTATTCAGTTGGTTATTATTCTAACATGATTTTCTTAATTTTTGGAAGCTAATGTGTAGAGCAAAGAGAATTGGAAAGGCGCACCACGTGCAAGCATTTTAAAGATTATTTCCTCAAGAATTTATTTGGAAATTATTGAATTATTGTATTAGACGCACCGCTATTTCTTATAAAGCGTGCGCATAGCCTCTATGTAAATATTTATTAGCAAAATAGATTTTTAGAATATATGTCTAATAAAATATTAATGGTTCTAGAGAGTTGTGGGATGCACAACTGCTAGCATCCATTAATTCAGATTACTCTATCTCTTTTCTAGTACACTCAAACTCTTTATGCAAAGAGTGATTGTAAAGGGCCTAAATCTTGGGCAAAGAAGATTTCATAATATTATTATAAATACGGCATGAAGGGAGCTGCCCACTTCATGTCGGGGGGAGATTGAAGCCAATCTTGTGTTGCTTCATCTTACTTTGTTTGACTTAGAAGGAGAGAGTTGCCACTGATCGCACTGTGGGCCATGCGATGTGGATGATCGCAAGGGTGATTTTTCTTCCGGAGGTGAGGCTTCTATCATGGCTCTTGTGAGGTTGGTGGTCTTGCGGTGACTTGGGCATTGAACACTTTTGTACAAAGACTTGTGTCATCCTGCATCCACTTGACGCTTCGTGAGAGTATGTGTAAATCACATGCATCGATTATGATGAACAGCTACAATGCAAAAAATATTACTTCATCTAAATCCTATGGTGTTGATTGCAATGCATCCAATCCAAGCTTGTTAAAGATATTCCATGCATTAGTAGTAAGGAAGGTTTGCACAGATGGGGGAAGCTTGCCCCTTTAATGACTTAAAAATAAAAAGTTGTGGTAGGATGGCATTTGGCAAGCAGCTCATACAACATAAAGCCTACTCGATTTGTGTGAGGCGAGGTGAATTTGGCCGATCAGGCGACTAGGGTTGTGCCGGTGGTGGGCGCCTGGGAGGCTGGGCAGGGAAGACGTTGGCTGGGACCCAAAAGGTATAGTCCCTGGCCGCCTGGATCTTAAGAATGTCCCAAAACAATTCATCAAATTCCTTCTTGAATCGAGCTTCCTTCTCCTCCTTTGAGCATCTAGTGCTCAAGTTTGGGGAGGGCCCACATGGCCAGGGTTGCTACTCCCCAGGCATTCCCCTAAGCTTGTGTTTTCTTGGCCTGGGAAGTTTTTGGCCTGCGTCTAGGGCGGTGTCTCTTGGGGCCTCGTTTCTTTACATACCTCTTAAGGGTAGGCACATAGCATTCTGACGAAGGAGCTTGTGTCACATGCTCCCTTCGACGGTGGATAGCATCCTTGCAAGCCAGTTGCACTGGGTGCTCCATGACGGCTACTGTAGAGGAACCTACAAAATGTGAGCCAAGGTTAGGCTTTGAGGCAAGGTAGAGTTATTTGCATGGAAGAGATTAAATAGTGGATTATCAAGTGCATATGAAGAGGAGTGAGGTGAGGTGAGACATAGACCGGAAAGGGAAAAGGTGTACAGAAGGGGATGGTGCCCCATCTATGCCATCAGAGATGTTGGTCACAGCTTCCTATGGCGGTAATGAGGGTTGCATGTCCTTCACTTGGAGATGGAAATGGTCACACATCTTCTACATGTGTGGTGAGAGGAGGACTTGAGGAGCTCAGCCTGTCAAACCCAACTCTTCTCCATGTACTTGACTATCATTGCTTGTGTGTGTTGATATTATCTATACAGGGTCACAAAACTCATTGTTTATTTATGTACATATTTACGAACCCGTCACATTGCGAGGATAAAAACCAATTGTAGAACTTAGGATTGTACTAGAGTGTGGCACACGCATCTAGTACACGTGGTAGCCTTCTTAATAACATCAAGTTTTTTGCAACATCAAGTATCATGGTACCTTGTTCGAGTCTACTTGCAACATGTAGATCCTCCTCAGTGAGAACCTTATCAACTAGGGAGTTCTCTTGGCTAGTTCCGGCTAAGTCCATACCCCGAATGGTAGTCAATACTCAAAAGAAAGTCGATGTTGCATAGGTTGGATCTCTTTGAGAATTCCATTCAGCCAATCGCTCCTCAGAGACTATCATAATCTGGGCTCCTAGTTCTCGGCCATTGCCATGCGGTTTTCAAATCAACATTTTTCAAATTGACTTCAACCCTCTGATTGTCACTTTAGTTGCTCTATCTTTAAGAGATTTGGTTGGCAGAACACATAATTGAATGTTACAGTTAAGTGTAGTTTGTCAACTTCCTTGTCAGAGGTGAGTCGCATGCATTCATGCATGAGCCTGTCATAGTGCTCGTCAAGATGTTCTTACTCTTCCTAGGATAGGGAAAATGGCAAGTATTCCCCAAGTTGCTTCTTGGGAATGCACCCATGTCCACAAGGACATAGACACGTGCGAATACTTTGAGTTTAGAATCCAACTCAGTTAAGCATTCTATGACACTTCTATGTTCAACGAGGGCTTGCTGGATTGCTATCTAATGCAAGGTTCTAGGAGTTTCCCTAGGCTTTAGCATAGCTAGGGGCTCAGGCCTAGATGAGCAAGATTGGTCGACTCTAGGATTGCTTATATCCTCGGGGTTTCTATGTGTCTCTTGAGGCTTTGTTGTTACTGCGCCATGGTTCTCCTTGGATGCGACTGGTATAGATTGGTCACCCTATTGTGATAGTGTTGTATCCACTCTTGATTGGTCAATGCGAGTTCCATTGTCGTTGGATTGAGTGTTGCAAGAAACTTTTGATGGTAATAGCTACTTTGATTTTTCAGATTACATGAATGTGTCTGAGGTTTCATCGCTATTAGGAGAGACATCAATGGGTTCATTGGTGGATGGAATCGATGCTTTATTCCTAAGCTCTTCAGCTCTCTTGGTCTTAATGTTCTTGGGGTCCACAACCACTTGTAACTGCTATTGTTTTCGCTGTTTTCTCCTCTTTTTCTTGGTCAATAAAGGTGCATCTCTTAATCACTCAAGACCTTGAACTAGGTTAGCCGTTGATGTGCTTAGTTGGGTCTCAGCTTTCCCTTTCTCTAGTGTGTGCTCACGGGATGTAGGTTCGACCTGATGGACAGCCTTGCCAGGTTCATTGGTCAAATGCGCCATCTCCTTGGCTACATCTTTGAGAGGTTTCTCATCAAGCCTAGGCTTTGTTGGGGGTAAAGGCACCTCTGCCTAGCTGCCCGTGTATTACTACACTGACAGTTGCCACTACTGCACACTGTAGGTGGTAGGCGCCTGTCACCATCACTTTATTCTTTATTCTTTTAGTGAAATTTTGAATAAAGGAAGGCCCGGTCACACATTATGACTGTTGGAGTTCCCATTTCTAGTATCTCCCTTTCTTGCTCTTGCTCTCCCGCCATAGCTCTCGAGTCCAACCTTCAATCCATCACTCCCTTTCAACTGGTATCAGAGCTTTGCTTTCTAACTCTTGAGCTTGGTTCGTGGCATTCTCAACATCCCATCGACTCCTTACTTACATTGGGTCTCCTTCTTGGTAGCCATATTTGACTCCTTTGAGCTCTTGTCACTCCCCGGCTTCTGAAGCACCTTCTCGGCATTATTGGGCACCTTCAGGGCATTACATCAGAGGTATTTGATCATTTTCTTCAGGGTTTACTTCAGTTCTCAAGTCTCACAGGCTATAAACAAGATTGGGGCAGCCACCATTGAAGCTCCCTTGCTTCATATCTCACTTGCCTTTGAACAAGACTTGCTGGAGCTTGTTTGAGGCGTTCCTTGGCTTTAACCAGACCCCTCCGAAGCTTGGCCACCATTTTTTGTAGCCCCAGGACCAGCATTTATAGTTGGAGGAATCACGCAGCTCTCCCATATGTGTCTTCAGCATTGACAGTCATAATAACTCTCCCCTTCCATTGGCACTTGGAAAGGCTCCATTTCGGGCATATGAACATGCTTTGATGCTTGGTTTTGATGGTTGATGTGTTGGCATAGAATTTTGACTGATTTAACACTGTTTTGGGACTGTCATAAGAGTCCACAGGTAGTTTATGAAAGTATGTATGCCTATTGTTTGGCAACCATTTGAAGCTAATTTTGGTGCTGAAATTCTCAGTTTTGAATAGTAAATCACTACTGTACACAGTTGGGCTTAAGTCATTTTACTCATGTATACTTATACCTATGCTTTTCGGGCTATGTTTCGAACATATATGGTGATGTATTGACACTTGGGGCTCGACATAGAGCTTGGTTTTGATTCGGGATCATTGGTTGAGCTTGAGCTCTCTTTGCAAAGCATTTGGATGCTCCATCTTGGATGTACTTATGGCATATATGTTGATTATGTCTAACTGGTCTTGACATGCTTAGCCTATGCCATTACTACATGCTAGTTACATTGTTTGGAGCCTATTGCTACTGGAGCTCGGTCTTGGCTTAACCTTGGATTCTCAGATCTTACTTGAGCTATTTATTGGCTTGCCAGAGTTGTATCTTGGGATGTACTTGATGTCTTACATGCTTATGGATGCTACATACAGATGCTCTACTCCCTCCTACATGTTCGGGATGTACTATTGATGTATTGTCTTGGACTTATGTCATTGGCACTGTGTCTTGCCTTGGCTTGAGCTCTTGAGCTCGTACATATGGCTTTTGTGCCAATGGAAGCATTCTTGAATGCTTATCAGACATTGAGCAGGTGGTACTTTTATGCATTGAGCCATTACATGCTATTGAGCAGTTTACAGACACTTGAGACTTTGGGACTTCTTACCTTTTGGGATGATACATCATATTCCTTGGTTCACTGTATGCTTATGAGCTAAGTCTTAGTTTTGGATCCGTATCTTTGTGAACTGACACCTACTTGTGTCAAGTTTTGGTAGTGGTAGGAACACTTTGCCCCGTTGCTTGGGGGGTGTGCCTACTCACTGGAAGATGTTTGTATGACATACTTGGGTGTTGGATTCATGCTTATCGATTGTCATATACTTATGCTATGCCCGCATGATGTCGGCTTTGGTCTTGGCAGTATCTGATTGCCTTGGGATCCGATTTTGGCACTGTTAGCTCTCTTTGACTGAAATCTGAAATTTATTACAACAAGCATATATGTATGGAATGACATGGATTTTTCATTTTGAAACACTCTGAAATTATGTACTTTCACTAGTACTTGGTGGGCAGCAGCTTTGGTTCCACTTTCTTTGCCATTTTTCCTAAATTTTGGTTATTTTTTTATCATTTTCTACAGTAAACAACAAGCAGTTTTGAACTTCTACAGTCTTCTAGCCTGCATTATGGCAAGTTCTCATGCTATTTTCAACATCACTAAGCTTGATGGTACGAAGTAATCTTATTGGATTTGGCAGATTTGGCAGGTGTTGCTGCAGAAATCGTAGATCAAACCTTTGAGGTTAAGCGGGAATCCACCTGCAACTATGCCAGATGAGGAATGGCTTGAGCTTGATGAGTTATGCAAGTCCACTATTGTATTGTCTCTCACAGAATAGGTTCACTATAATGTCTTTGAGGAAGAACAGAGTGCATGTCAGTTGTGGGAAAACATAAAAAATCTCTATGACAAGAAAAGTCCAATGAGTCAGATGTATTGGCTGAAGTAGCTTATGGATTTGTGCATGAAGGAGAATGTGACTATGTCTGCTCACTTGAGCCAGTTCCATGCTATACTCAAGAACTTGACTTCACATGACATCACTTTTGCAGAGGATGTCACTTCTCTTTTCTTGCTTAGTACTCTTAATGAGTCATGGGATGTATTCCGTATTGCATTATGTGCCTCTACTACTACCTTGAAATTATCTGATGTTGAGAGTGCTCTTCTGCAGGAAGAGGTTAACCGTAAGAATTTGGATGCCTCTTGTGTGACTCATGCTATGACAGTTAGAGGCAAGAATGATGGATATGGAAAGCATGGCAGTGGTAGTGGCCGTGGACGGGATTCTTAGAAATCTCGGTCCAAGTCTCATGGGAAGTCACGTAGCAAATCCCGTGGCAAGAATGTAGATGTTACTTGTCACCATTGTGGGAAAAAGGGTCATATTAGGCCATAATCCCAAGAATTGCACAATGAAAGGTGCAAAGATAAGGAGAAAACAAAGTGCAGGATAAGTCTTCTGATCACAGCATAGTACCTACAAAGTCGGGTGTTAAAATTGGAGAGATCAATGTTATACAGCCTAAGAATGTTGATGATGATGATTATATCCTAGCAGCTTCTTCTAGTGCTTCGCAGATGACAGAGATACACTCTATATATGCACAGTGTTGGCTCTTGGACTCAGGTGCGTCCTTTCATGTGATACCTTGCTGAGAGTGGTTTCATTCATACCGTACTGTTTCAGGTTCTGTGTGCTTGGGTGATGACAACTCTCTTGATATTGTGGGCATTGGTGATGTTAGGCTGCAGTTTCCCTTTGGCAGTAGTTTTGTTATGTAGGATGTACGTCATGTACCTTCTTTGACACGCAATCTCATGTCAGCTGGATAGCTTGATGATGCAAGATATCATGTATGTTTTGGAGACTCTGCATGGAAGATCACTCGTGGGGCAGACTTGTAATTGCGAGAGGTGCCAGGGCTGGCAGTCTCTACCCCTTGATTGTATCAGCTTCTTCCCTTGATCATGTTTTGTCTGTGGGTTCTATCCCACATGTATCTCTTTGGCATGCCCATTTAGGCCATATGTCTTTGAAGAGAATGAAAATGCTTTCTGGTTTGCAGTACTTACCACCCCTTGATTATGCATGTTTTGATTCATGTGAGCATTGTCTTTATGGCACACAGACTAGGTCTATGCATGAGAAGTCTGGTAGGCCACACATGAGTGAGCCCTTGGCATTGGTACATTCGGATGTCTGTGGGACATGCCTTGTCAGTCTATGGGTGTTGCAAAGTATTTTGTTACATTCATAGATGATTTTTCATGGAAAGTTTGGGTTTATCCCATTAAGTTTTGGTTGTGTTTCAGAGATGGCTTGCATTGGTTGAGAACTAGTCTGGGTATAGGCTAAAATGCCTAAGGACAAATAATGGGGGTGAGTATGTCTCACGTGCTTTTGAGCAGTTATGTGATGAGAGGGGTATTAAGCGCCAGTTGACTGCCCCCTACACCCCCCCCCAGAATGGTTTGGCTGAGCGGATGAATAGAACCATCCAAGAGCGTGTATGCAATATGCTTAGCCATGCAGGCCTACCACAGAGCTTTTGGACTGAGGCAGTTAGTACAGCTGTGCATGTCATAAATAGATCACCCTCTAGTGGTTTGGATTTCCAGGTTGCAGAGGAGGTATGGACTGGAAAACCTCCCTCTTATGCACATCTCTGTGTGTTTGGATGTGAGGCATTTTGCCATGTGCCCAGGGACAAGAGAAGTAAGATGGATCCCCAGTATACCATGCCATGACAAAACACATAGAGATACACTATCATTTTATCAGAGAGATGGTTCTTGTAGGGAGAGTAGATCTTATGCATGTAAAGACTGATGAACAGGTTGCAGATATCTTTACCAAGTCTTTGGGTAAAGATAACTTTAGTGGTTTTAGACAACTACTTGGAATTCATCAGATGATTTGAGCTTGAGGGGGAGTGTTAGCATATCAAGCTCATACTATTCTCCTGTTAGTATGTATGACCAACATTAGCTGTGTCCAGCTGTATCTGCAAGTGTGGGACATTAAATAAGTCGGTGGTCTTAGACCCAGTGTAAATGGTCCTATGGACCTTAGTACTATTGTATACACTTACTCTATGTGTGTGGTTAAGTGAGAATGTATGAATGAAGAAGATGAGAGCATGCTTGCTCCTCACTCTGTCTCTGCCTCTCTCAATCTCAATAGAGGATAACACCAATGGGTTTTAGGAATGTGATGTCCTCTTGTATCTATCCACAGAGTGTGAGATAGAGGGGGGTTGAGTGTGACTAGTGTTTCCTAAATCAATTATTGAGAGGCGAGAATTGAGGGACATTACGACAATTGGAGTCAGATATATTCTCATTTTCCTATGCACACACGGGATTGGTCTCTACTATCACCACAGGACACGTCACTTTATTTTGTGCATTGCATTATCCGGATCCCTAGCCTTCCTGCTTGCACCTATGCCAGATGGGATTGGACGCACTAATGCACCATCAACTGTGCACCTTGGCATACTCCCTCTACACCATCCTCCTTGTTGATTCCTAACCTGGGTGTGAGAGTTGGGTTTGCATCATGATTCACTTGAGTGATGTCAATAATGGGGCGAGTGATTGTTCTTTCATTCCATTTGAGTGACCGTGAGCTGAGTGCAATATTTTGCGCAATCGACAGTTTTGTGTGATTCCCTCAACAAAGCTGCCTCCCTGGGTATGGCTACTGCATGGCGCCTACCCTGCTAGATGTGAATGTGTTGCAAAGACACCTTGGTCTCTCCTACATCCGACTGCGACACAATATGTGACATCGACAGTCAACCTCAATTCTCTCCAACATGGGCCAAGTTTTCCTAAACCTACACATTTTGTTTCTTAGTGATGGTCAAGTCTTAAGTGTGGGGACGTCAGCAATTGGTCTAATGTGTGGTCCTAGTCCCTGATGTTTGGTTTGCCCTTCCTGTTAAGGTTTTAAGTGTGGAGACACGTCCCGGCACATCTATGATGCATACCCCCTGCATATGCCTCAATTTGATCATGCATCTATGCCATGCCCTGCTTTTAACCTGATGGGGTCCCTTATCACAAGGGACTTTTAATCGTTTCCTACATAGGAAAAAAAAGGAAATTCCCTATCAATTCCCTAGTTAAAAATACACACAAGTAGGGAAAGAGGAACATTTCCTAGTTAGAGAAACTAGGGAATCGCATAGGAAATTCCCTATATAGCCATGTAGGGAATGTAGAGAATTTCCTATGCAATTCCCTAGTTTCTCTAACTAGGAAACGTTCCACTTTCCCTATTATTTACTTTTCATACTTTTGTGTAATTTTAATTAGGGAATTGATAGGGAATTTTCTTTTTTTTCTTTCATAAGTAGGAAAATATTTCCACTATGTTTCCCTACATATGGTAATTTTCCTATATACAAAAATATCTTATGTGATTCTAATTTTTCTATAGCTCGAAAATATTACATTTTTCTTAGTCTACATATTCCTACTTATGTGAATTTCTAAGTAGAAATTTATCTAGCAAATTTTCAAATAGAAAATTATATAGAGATTTTTTAGTTAATTTCAAATAAGATATAATACACATCTAATAGATTATGTTAAAACTTTTCACTATATAGGCTTTTTTTTTCTATGTCAAGAAAAATTTCCTAAATAGAGAATATTTTTCTATATAGGGTTTTTTTCCTATGTAACAAGCGGAATACACACATACTAAGGGTTAGATACCCAATCACACTAACTAGGGTATATAAGGTGTAAGAGTCCCAGATTAGGGAAACAAGTTATTATCAAGAACATACTCTTCATCTTCATCTCTAGCTTCCATGGCTTCCTCCTTTCTTCTCTCCTCTTTTCTGTCTTTCTCTCTCCTCTTCTAGTCTTCTTTTCCCTTCTTGCTCTCTGTCTCTCTCTTAAGCTCTTCTTCTCTCTCCTCTTAGTTTCATTCATTACAAGTAGTATGAGATCTTTAGGATTTGGTCCTTTTCTTCTTTCCCCTTTCTTCCTTTTCAAATCCCAAAAACCTAGTTACTCAGCTTACATGTATAGGTATAGCAAGAAGGACTGTAGTTAACCTCAGCTTTTTGGAGCAAGTAGGAGCTACGGCTGGAGACTCAGACATATCTAGAGGTAAAACGGTTAAAATAGCAGGTCATCACTTCTTTTCATGAAAAATTTAGGGGTCCCAAGCCAAGTTTGGAGTTCCAAGAGTTGGAAGAGGGAAAAAATCCCAGTTACTTTTACCAACCAACACAAACCCTCCAAGCTTGCTCCAACCATCAGCCAACCTCAAAAGGAATCCCTGTCAAGGTAGCAGGCAGCAACTTGCAATTTGTGGAGCAAATCACGCTGCTACCCCTGGCTTCTTTCTGCCTCCTTCTCCTACTCCTAACCTTCCCCCTAGCACTCTTGGCCTCTTGGGGGGCAAGGGCTAAACCCTCTTCAACAAGATTTGACCCCTTCCCCTCTAACATTGAAACCTTGATTGAATCCCCTGTTGAAAACTGTATGTGGGCAACCATTACTACTCAATCCAAGCTCTTGATCCAGCCCACAACCTGTGGAGCTCAACCATCAGGAGATCTCTCAACCCCTTTTTCCCTTCCTTACCTAGATTGAAGACATGGAACTCAGCTTGCATGGGAGCCTTGTGGGCAGCCATGAAAGATCCACTTGAAGCTTTCCCTCTCTGAAGCTCAAGCTCAGGAACAAGCATAGGAGCCATCATCATCTTTAGGAGTATTCAAATGCTGAAGTCTTCTCCCATGGGAATGCCCCAACCAACCGGGCTTGATTGATGGAGCAAACGAGCATCATGGCTATGAATCAATGGTCTCCCCAAGCATTGAAGAGGTATGCTAATCACTCAAATTTAGCCACTTACTGAGCTTAATCCCTTGTTGGAGAGATTCAACATTGCATAGGCTCAGTAGCTCAATTGCCTCTACATGCATGCATCATATCCAATCCTGAAAATTCATTGTATTGGTTGACATTAACCCCCCATTTTGTCTTGTGCCTAGGATAAGCCTCAAATCCAATAATAGCCATTGTAAATTGGGTAAGTAGTAGCCAATGGACTGCCAAGGTAACCCCTACCTCAACCCTTATCCATTCCTTGCATCTCATGAAAAGGCTCAATGTCTCCTTTCTAATGAATCTCATGATGATTGCTTAATTAAAATGTCTGCCATGTATACTTCAACTGAGGAAAAAGGCCGATGCCAGCAGGTGATGTGGTAAGACAAAAGAGAGGTGACCCTCCCTTACCACTTAAGACCCTAAAGGGGTGCACAACCTGGCCCGTGGGGAACTTTGCCCACCTCTCGGTGATCCAGAGCTCGATACTTGTATGTAAGTTCAGGTATTTCCCCATGATCTCCATTTTTCCTAATGCAATGATTCCCCTTGGATACCCCATCAATGCTAAATGGCATCCATATATAACACTTGAAGTGCATGTAGTCAGAAGAGATGTATGGGAGTGAATTCACTTATGCATTGATGGTAGATATAAGATGGGTATGCAATGATGCTTGGGATAATGCTCAATATGCTCAAGATGCTATTTATGTTGCTGATCATGCCTCTCTAACTATGCTCCATCCATGTAAGGCTTTTGCAATAAGAGCCAGGCAGTGTTTTTGGTCACAATCCTATAGGACAATCAATAAGATCCCATTGTAGAAATTTTCATTTTGAATTTGGGAGTAGTCCCTTGATTTGAATAAAAAACCTTCCCAATCGAAGCTATGGTTTGAAAGTTATGCCTATTTTTGTGCACTAGGGTCACTGTGGATAGGGTGCAGAAGACCGCTCTAGGACAAGCACAGTAGATCCATTGCAAAAAATTCTGATCATTTTTTATCACAAAGGTTAATATCTCATCTCAAAGAGGACTTTGTCCCCTCCAACTGGAGCCAAAAATCTCATCAATAGGAGTTCCCTACAAAAAGTTATGCCCCTTTTACTGACAGCAAGTCCTGTGGACTGCATCCAAATGGCTGGCCAGAAAGGCAAAAGCAAGGCCTAAGAGGAACTCCAAAGGGAGATTCAAGAATTCCGGACTCCCGATGCCTAATGGGTGCTACATTTTCTAGTGCTTGAGGCTGCTCTGGTGTCATGTAGTGCTTATGGGCTATTGATCAGATCCAAATGGCTTTGATCCCACGATTTCTACATGGGAGATTCTGATCCCCTAATTTCTACAAATTCATCAATAGCCTTGTCTTCTAGGATGCTATCTTCTACATCAAGCTTGAGTCATTCTGTCATGTTTTGTTGTAATTCAGCTACTCCTTTTGCTACATCTTTAGCAGCTGCAAGTGCTTGATGTTCAAGGCAATCCCTTAAAACATTGCAACTCAATAACAATAGTACAAAATTGAAGGAACCATGACAAACATAATGGCCATGTTCTATAGTAGTAGCTCACAGAGCTGTCATTTATCAGTAAGCTTGAACAATAGTTTTTCATTTATCAGTAAGCTCACAAAAAAGAGAGAGAGAATATATCCCACCTCATCTAGAGGATCATGCTTCTACCCTGGTAAACTATACACCTTTCTCTTTTTTTTTTCTGGTTTCTCCTTGGAACCTTTACTCCTTTGAAATATCATTTGATGATGATGCTTTGCTAATTGAAACACAAACTTGCATATGCAGAAAATATCAATACACATAGTGAATGTTAGATAAGAAAACCTCACACCATCCTAGTCCTTGAAATATTAGTACACATTTTGAATATTGAGAGTGAGAAAACCTAAACACCAATGTACTCCCAGCTAGTGTTGTCATCTTTTTAGAGATTAATTCATACTGTGACTAAGTGATGTGCTCCTATTTAAGGGGCACTTGAAAGTGCGATCAAATTATGTTTAGCCATACTATCAAAAGCCTATTTAAATACATTTAATGCATGTGTTGAAAAAAGACGGATGTCTATAGAGCTTCAGTCTAAATCATCAGCAGATCCATAAACGTTACAGTAGTATGAAAGTGAACAAGTCAAATTAGAAAGTAAGCAAAGTTTTGTACAATTTATTGTTGTATATGGGATTCATCCCTCCTGGAATTGATGTTATCCCATTGGCAATGTGAGTGATTGTATTTATCTTCCTTTCACCATATGGCAGATCAGTCATGAGAACACCAAACTACTAAAAGCTATCTAGCTGTCACAGAAATTCAGTAAAATACAAGTTGTTGATCATACCTTGCTAATGCCAAATGAAGCCCCGGTTATGATGACGATCTTCCCGTGCACATTCTGCTCGAGGATTGCATGAATATATCGTGATGTAACCAAGAAGTGTCTATGTATCCTTAAAAAGGAATTCAAACATGGCTTACCTCTCATCATGGAGAATGCCCACCTACTACACCATTTTGGAGTGCTGATGTTATCATCTAGCCAACATATTGTCCATTTTCTACACACTAGGCCACATATCCAACATAATTACACATTTGTGGATTGCTACTGATGCTAAGAAAATGAAATAATTAAACATTTTGTAGTTATATATACATTTTGTTAATGTGCTTCTAGAAGAAGACATCCCTTACTTGAGTATCTTCAATCTTCAATCCAAGGTTGATGAAATTATGAGCTCCACAATTAAAACTCCAAGACTGCAAAAAAAAATTGACCCATAACATATTTTAGTTGCATAGACATATCATAGTCCATACTAGTTTAACAATATTGCTACATTTAAACTATATGGACTGAAGTACTTTAGCAATAGAGCTACATAAGTACTTTAGCAATAGTTATCTAAACCATACGTAAACAAAATTTTAAAAAGCACGATTAAAGGTGGGCCCATGGGTGCAATTTCAGTGGCATGGCTACATGCAGAGTCCATTGCATGCAGCTCTGACAGACTATCCTCCTCCTCCTCCTCTCTGGGAGTTGTTTGCGATCTCAATTTTCATGCATGCTATGGCTCTGTTTTCATTAGCTTGAGGATATGCCTATGTTTTCATTAGCTTCATAGTGTTGCTCTGATCTGCAGGTCATTTGAGTATATGCTTTTGATCTGTGCACATATTTGGGAAGGGGCATCTTCAAATTGTGGAACCGATCATAACACTCCTCTAGCAAGGAAATGTCAATATTAGACTTAGTAGTAAGGTTGAAGACTCTGGGGCAGAAGATCTTTCATGGCTCTCAAACTAACTACATATGTGTGCCTTATCCTCAATCAAGGAGGTGAGCATCTTAGAGAGAGAGAAGGCCTTCTCCTAAATCAAGGAGGAAATCATCTCTGCTTCCTCAGACTCTTTTCGTTTCAATAAGGGAAAAAAGAAGGAAAAATAGATCAACACTTTTAATGTTGTCCAGAAGGCTTATGAGGTGCTGATTGATCCTGAGAAGAGACAGATTTTCTTGACTAGACAAATGAGTTTGATGATGGAGTTCCTGGATGTCTCTATAAGTCACAGACGTGTTTTCATTAGGAATGCACGATGGTCAAAGAAACAATACAGTTCAGAGAAGCACAATCTTACCTCAAACTTCAGCATCTCTGGACGTGAAGCCACAGGTCAGTTCATAGGTGCAGAGAGACTCATCTGAGTAATCACTTTCAAATAATTTTGCCTCCATAAATGCTTTCTGTGTAGCCATGTACTCTCCCACACCGAGTGACAGCAACCAATTTCAGGCTCATCAAGAACATATGACTCCAATACAGCCACAATACATGCCACACTTTCTAATGAGCAAAGAAAAAATGATGAAAGTAATGTACTTGTGAGTATCTGATTGTTCATTGGCAGAAATATGAGGGATCATCTATTGCTTCCAACATTAGAGTTTTAGGCTTTTGTTTTCATCAAACAGTAGCATTACCCTGTAAATAGCATGGAGTAGACAACGGGCAGTCGCACCCGATGTTGATTCCAAGGAAGGGCCTATGGTCTTTATCAATATTAAATGACTAAAACCAAGGAATAGGCAACTACATCTTCTTGATTCGAAGGAAAGGCGTGTGATCTTTATCATTATTAAATGATTAAACCCAGGGAATAGGAGACATAGAATGCAGTGGGACAGTGTAGATGTTTTCATCTAACTGACTGAGAGCAATGCTCAAAGAATGTCTATAAATGATCAAATGACAAGAATACAAAGAGCTAGAAGAGAAAACAGATATATGAAATCAAAGTGGATCTAATCATAACTTGGTAATGAATGGAACGAGAAGAAGACCTGAAAGAACCACGTGAGGGGCAGTCTGTGCATTCTGATTAGAACCAAGGTAATTTTTTGAATACACCTGCATGGGGAGGGCAACATTAAAAAACCTGGATGGGAAGGGGCTGCCTTCTGATCTCAGACAAGTATGAAATGTGACTGAAGAGATAATCAAATTCCGCATAACGGAACAAAGAGTATCAAATGCATTTTCCTTGGTTATGGGGATGCATGCGAGATGGGTTATCGTCTCTGGGATCTGCAGGCGTGAAAAGTCATCCGCAGTCATGATGTAGTCTTCCATAAAGACAAAATGCATAGGCAGCCTAAGAGAGTTGTTGGGATCTGCATGGTCATATTTCAGGAGTATCCGAGAGCTCCCGCATAGCTAGTTGGATAGCCTATAGCTGCAGCAGATGCTCATGGTCAGGGTGTTGGACAGGCAGTTGGGCAGGCACCAGAGCCTGCTGTGAGGCAGTCTACTAGAGACAGACGTCCACCTGATAGATTTTAGCCCTCAATGCATTATATCTTGGTTATAGATATAGGAGAGCCTTTCACATATGATGAGGCTATGCATAGGGGTGATAGTCACTCTTGGGAGAGGGCTATGCAGTCTGAGATAGACTCCCTGCATAAGAATGACACTTGGGATTTGGTTTCCTTTCATACGGGCAAGAAGGCTTTGCCATGCAAGTGGGTGTACAAGCTAAAAAGTACCCGTGGACACCCCAAGCCGGCATACAAGGCTAGATTGGTAGCAAAGGCTTTTAACTAGGAGCATGGTGTGGACTTTGACGATGTCTTTTCTCCTGTGGTTAAGATCACCACCCTGCGCTTAGTCTTGGCTTTGGTTGCTCAGCTTGACTTGGATTTATACCAAATGGATGTCAAGATGGCTTTCTTACATGGGGACTTGCATGATGAGATTTATATGGAGTAGCCTAAGGGCTTTTCAGAACCTGGCAGGCAGCACCTAGTGTGCAAATTGAAGAAAAGTCTTTATGGCTTGAAACAGGCACCTAGGGAGTGGTATCATAAGTTTGATGCCTTTATGCAATCACAAGGCTATAGCCAGAGTGCTATGGATCCGTGTCTTTACTCGAGAAGAAAGCCCGTGATGGTTCTTTATTGATTTTGGTACTCTATGCAGATGATATGCTGATAGCAGGGAAAGCTCATGATGAGCTAGATGCTCTTAAGGCTCAACTCAAGAAGAGATTTGATATGAAAGATCTGGGACAGGCTGCTCACATACTTGTTATGCACATTAGAGGCGATAGGCATGAGGGAATCCTCTACTTGTCATAGAGGGAGTACATTCATAAAGTCCTTGAGCGCTTCCACATGCAGGACGTAAAGCCTATTGGCTGTCCATTGCCTTCTTATGTGAAGGTATCACAGGCTGATTGTCCGCAGACAGATGAGCAGAGGGTCGAGATGGCCAAGATTCCCTATGCATCTGCAGTGGGCAGTCTTATGTATGCCATGATAGCCACTCATCCAGATATTGCCTTTGTAGTTGGTGTTGTGGCACGCTGTATGGCTATACCAGGCAAGAAGTATTGGGATGCCGTGAAGGGTTTCATGAGATACCTGAAGGGCACTGTAGATATGTTCATATGCTATGGCAGCCAGGATACAGGAGTCGTGGGGTACATTGACTCTGATTATGTAGGACATGCAGATAGTAGAAAGTCCACTTTCGGCTATATATTCACCTATGCTGGAGGTACAGTTTCTTGGATGTCCAGGGTGCAGAACTGCATGGCCCTTTCTACTACAAAGGCTAAGTAAGTTGCAGCCACTGAGGCTTGCAAAGAGACCATTTGGTTGGGTCGTTTAGTTGCTGACCTTGGTATTGATGCTATCCCTACACTGCATTCGGATTCTATGAGTGCTATTCAGTTAGCCAAGAATCCGGTCTTCCATACGAAGACGAAACACCAATGTCAGGTCCTCAGGCAGATTGGAAGTGGTTGTCTTTTTTTTCCCTTTAAGAATTCACTTGTGTAGAGATTGAGCCTAAACAGATCTAGTCACAATAGATTGCACAGGCATATCCTTGGGCTGAGAGCTACGGGTGGTGTCATGTTCCACCTCTTAAACATTTGGAAGCTTAGCTGGAGATAGAGATTGGGATTGAGTAGCTACACTTGGTGACTACTATTGTGCTTCCTGTGTCCGTTTAGGGAAAGAGGGTGTAGGAGACTTGGGACTCCTAAGTGGCTTTAACACTGGCTGGAATATTTTCTCGTGGCTGCTAGGTGATTGTGCCATTTTCTTTGTCAAACAATCAACCTTCTTATGAGCAGCGTTGTGCATGTGGTGCTCATTATCCTCTTGGGAAGTCCAAAGCTCCTTGAGCATTAGTGGTCTTTGTGCATGCTCAATGGTTACATCTCACATATGCTTATTAAGCATACTAGACCGAGGCTTTTCCTTTCGAACACTCATGTTTGGTTTCTTACCCCGAGACCTGAAGTTTCTCTTAGATTTCCTCCTATGCTTCTTTGATTTTGATTGAAGCTAGCCTTCAGCTGATAGAGGTGGTTTAGCAGGGGGTTTTGGTACCCAAATCCATCGATTACCTGCATAATACCCTTGAGCACATAGCAAAGCTTTGGATATCCATTGCGGCGTTGTGCTGGCTCTCCATCAATACCTTCGTCTATAAGGCTTGGGTTTCTTTTGTGATCTTATATGATATTTATAAGTCCAAAGCCTGTCATTGGCATTGCCTCCTGACCTTCTTGTTTCAAGCATGGCCTTGCTCACTGGTTCTCTTTGTTCAACATGCGCTTCTATCAACTCTTTCAACAGGTCCTTGCTCTCATTACTAGGCTTGCCTGTTATGTCAACACCTTCCTTGCCTTTTCCTTGAGATTCATGAGGTCACCCTTGCTAAAGGTTGTGATTATCCTCACACTTGGTAGTGTTAGGTGTATTCTCTGTGCTACATTGTTGGCCTCACACTTGGTCGCCCTTTTGAAGGGTCTTCCTAGGAGGGTTTCCTTTCCGCAATGAGCACTATTTGGAGGAACATGAAATAGAATAGGCAAGCTTTCAGTTTCAATTGTCGCGAGGATTTTGCAAATCCCTATAAGTGCTTGTGAGTGTCCCCCATAAGGACTAAGCATTGCATTAGTCGGTGTGAGCTCTAATTGGCCCAATAGGGTCCATGCGTCATAGGTCAAGATATTAAAATCAGCTCCTTCATCAATGAGGGAATCGACAGTGTGCTCTCTTTTCGCGGTGAGTTTGACCCTAAGATAAGTAGGCGGCACTATGTCTTCATCTTCCGGGTCTTGGCTTATAAATTTAAGCCTTTTGAAAAACACCCTTGAGTCCCCAACTACACGACTAGATGTGGATTCTCCACTGACATCTCGGATTGTCTGTGTACTGCTATTCAAGGTGCATCTATCATCAGGAATATCATATCTAGTCACCCTCACAGTTGTAGCTTGATCTTGTTGATTTTCACTTTGATTAGATGCAGTCCGAATGCAACACATTCATGTTTTTGCAGTGTGGCCTTTTTGCCCTTGTTGGCTAGATTGGCCCATTGAGGTTTTAGGGTCTCTGTTTGTCTTTGTTTGGGTATGGGCTTTTGGTTGCTCTTTTGTAAGTGCAAATCCATGCATGTGTAGGGCCATTACTACACTAGGATCTAATTTGGAGGACTTATCACGGAACGTGTTTTCTCTCCAACTACCTAGGGGAGGTGTGGAGGGGGTAGAGCTGCCTCTGTGGGGATCTGGGGGGGCAGTCCCCCGTGGCCTGCATGGCCGTTACAAAAAACACCATGCACAATTTGAAGGACTATTTATAGCCAATTTTTGAACTACTTGCTCTAGATTTCAGCCCAATGATAGATCTATGATATGGTTTCGGCTCTATATGGTCTCTTAGTTAGTTTCAGGGTCTATAGGTTAAAATTTGAAAAAAATATCTAAATTCGGCCCAACATGTATGAATTGCAGGGGCCAGGGGGACTGCCCCCCCCAGACCGAATGGCCAAGGGTGGAATGAGACAGGGCCAAATGCAACTGGTACGAATGTCAAATTTGACGAGTCCGAGTGTGGTTGTCCGAGGGCCGAGTCAGATGGGCCGAGTCAAGTGGGCTAAGTGTCAACTTGTCCGCGTAGGATTGGACCAAGTCTGCAGGACCGAGGGCCAAATTTCAAAGTTGGTATCCGAATGCTTCACTCAGACGGGCCGAATGAAAGGCGTTGGTCTAGGGCCGAATACTAAAGGGCCAAATGGCCAAGTGATTCGAGTGGTTAGCATCCGAGTGGTAGTGGGCCGAGTCAAGTGGACCGAGGGCCACCGATTTTGGGACTCGGCCCAGAATCGCCTCACTTGGACGGGTCGAGTGCGACATGGATTTTGCCAACTTCAAAGAACTCGTTGCGTCAAGTGATCGAGGCCTTCGTACAACCTGCTCTTGAGCACCTCCAAATCCAAGCTACTCATGTAGCGGAAGGTGTGGAATTACCTGGGCTGGGCAAATAACTCCTAGATGACCAGATTGAAGCATGCCCATGTGATGAAGATCTCTCTCTCTCTCCAGCTCTCCTGAAACCCTACAATGCAAAATGTGGCCTTTCTTGCCACTCCTAGTCCCATATCACCCTGCCCAGGCCTATACTCACCTTAGTCTTGCTTCCCTTACTAACATTTAACCCAAAATTTCATTTTTTGCTCTTCTTTTCCCTATTTTAGGATGTTATACAGCAACAGAAAATCCTACTATGTGCTCCAATGTTTTTCTCCTATCCTTCCTAAATGCAAGAAAAAATCATAGGAGAAATGCCTACACTACTCCATCATGCTTTTCTAAGTCCAAAAACCAAAAACCTACTTGCTAAGGAAATCGAATAGCTCTTCAAACTCCCTCGCTTCTTACCTATCTATCTCAAGCACTGGTTTGGAAAAAACCATACGTCGATGCTCGATTCAAAGCGTGCAAGCACTCAAGGCTTGAATCCATTGGTCCTGGCAATGGAACCAAAATGTGGGAGCTTTCGCTCAACCGCCGAGACCCATGGACTGCTTATTGCTTCAAGCATTCCAAGTTCAGCACTAATGGCTACCTCTCACATAGCCGATGCACCATCCATATCTACGAGTGTAGTGAGCTTACCTCCATGCCGATCAAGTTACCTCCTCTCTGGCGCACTTCGGTAGCTCCACAATCCAAGTGCATGCTTCAAGCAAGCTCCATCCTCAAGCTCCATGCTCCAAGATCCATTGCCGTGACCAAGAGAAGAGAAGAGAAGAGAAGAAAAGAGGAGAAGATGGAGAGCTTCTCCTCCCTAGTCCCTCACCATCACACACTCACTCCCTCACACTCTCACACTCCCTCTCTCAAGCACAAGCTCAAGCTAGCAAGAAGAAGAAGAAGAGAGCCACTTTTTGCTACACACAAGAATGAGCTTCTCATTCACTTTTCAACTTTATATACAAAACCCTAAATCCCTTTTGGGTGGTCATTCCCTTATCCCCTTTTTTACATGGCTGACCATGGCCTAGGCCCTTTTTACCATTGTCCTCCTATCTTCCTAACTTCCTTTCCACTGCCTGTCTACATTTACAAATTGCACGGGTGAGAGCCTGGCAATCTTAAAATACATCATGATGTGCCTTGCACTTTTTTACAAAAGTATAGACTTTCGCTTTTTCTCGTGCACCTTTTTCGTTGATTTAGGAATTTTTTGCACTTCTTGTGTTTCCAAATTCTTCTTGGCATGCCTTCGTCTTCTGTTTCACTTTTTCCTTTGCCTTGTCTTTTGCTTTAGATTTCCTAACTTTTCCACCTTATTCGTTTGAGGGTTAACACTGGTAAATAAATATAGTTTTACAAAATTCATCGAAAAACCTCACGGAATCCACCGTGGAATATGCCTCCTGGCATCAATTCCACCAGATCATTCCTTCTTTGTGCACTATCAGCAACAAAAGCTAGCTTTTTACATGAAGCTGTCCACTATGGATTTGCATCCTCCAAAGGATGTATGGGGTGGTGCTTGGTCTTCATATCTTTTAGCAGAAGTTACAAGAATGGCTTTTGTGGATTTAGTCATACCAAACACAATGTTGATATCTTATATCTACCTTAGAGGTGATCTACTAATTCCTGATGATGAGGATATGACTTGGTATGTAGGAGATATGGTCTTGCAAGTTATTCTTCATGTTAGACACTGTTCTTAAGCCTCCCTTATGGCCAAACAAGATTTTTTTAGAGGCTCTCCAAGCACAAATCATCTTTGAATAAGACAATGTCTAAATCTAGCTTACCTTCAAAGGCTTGGAAGCTACCATCAATAATCAAGGCACCATTCAAGCACTCAAAAGAAAAATGCAACAACTCTTTTATTTCTAGCCCCCCTCAGTTGATTAGTAGTTGCTCTAGTTTTGATTTGCAGATACAAAGACGAAGAGGGTGGATACAGATTGATTCATTGTGATGGGACCTCAGATTAACTAGCCTAAAATTCCAGGGGATTGGCAGACTCCTATCCAAGCTTATCATAATTATTTGCAATTTATCCAGATTCATCATCAATCTACTGATCCTTCAGTTTGATTGACTACTCATTTTGCTTGTTATCTAGTGTACATGCATTGACACTCTCATAATGATCAGAAGCAAGTTCCAAAGTTGTGCTTAAATGCCAGTTTGGTTATTGATCCTTGTCAATTAGATATCTTGTACTTTCATGCTATTTGTCTACTGAGCATATATCTTGTCCTTGTGGAGAGGATGTGCTATTTGCAATTCTTTCAAAATCCTCCCAAGATATTTGTAGATGAAACTCTTTCTATGGATAAGTTTCAAAATCATCAAGTCTTTAAAAGGGAACATCTTCATTGATATTTTCTTTATGATATACTTGGTTGATTGAATTTTAATGAAATCACTCATTTCAATTTTCCCTTGTTTGGGGTATCATTCATATTCATCTATGTTATGTGTTCTATGAGTGTGTGGGTTTGTTTCATTTTGTGTTTATCTGGATATATAGTTCGATAAGGTGAAAAGATTGAAGATGTTGATTTATGGATTTGGCAAAAGTTTTGAAGACTTGTGAAGTACTGAAAGAATATCTAGAATCCTTTACTAAATTGTTTGGTTCTCTTTTGAAAACTAAGAATTGGTTATGTTATAAAAGTATTTTTCTTTCGTCAATTCGTTTGATAGATCTAGGTTATTTTGAAGATTAATGGGGTTGAGATTGGTTTGTGGATGTTAATTGATCCATGTTCGAGAATGTAGTATTGAGTTAGTTTTTGGACTTAGTATTCCTCCTTTTTCAAGGTTGCGAATATGTTCCCCGATTAAGTGTGGGGATATGTTGATGGCTTAATTGACTTGCTTTTTGGGCCAATAAAGGTTATTTTTCTAAGCTAAATGGTTGATTTTTAGAGTTTATTGATTGATTTTTGTTGTGCTGGAAGTGTTTTGAAATGTGTTGGGATAGGTTGAGTATGTTTGAAAAGCTTATGATGGTTTTTATTTGAGATATGATGTTTTGATAGGTTTTCTAATGTGTATGTTTGGTTCTGATATGGTCTATTTTGCCTCTGTTTTGATATGTTTTTTTTTTGTGAGGTTGGGAATGTGAATAAGTCTTTTGAGGAATGATTGAAAGTGTATTGAATGGTTTTGGATGGTTTTAATTGGTTTTGGTTTGAGGTGTATGATTTTTATGCCTTTTGTTGACCCTCTGTAGTGTCTATAGAGTTTCTTCTCTATTCTGTAAGCCTCTGTTTTGCTTCTATATCTATTTTAATGAATGGATGTTTAGCTTGGGTGTGGAAGATCATGGTTAGCCACCAAGTCCCATGGACCACTTATTGCTTCAATAATTTCAAGCCAACTGCAATGGATACCTCTCACATAGTCGTGAGCATTCTCACATCTATGAGTGTAGTGAGCTTACCTTCATGTCCAATCGAGTTGCTTCCTCTCACCAACTCTCCAGTAGCTCCAAGATCCAAGTTGCAAGCTTAAGCAAGCAATAGTGGAAACATCTTCTTCATTCATGAACTGATTTTGATGGTTATTATTCTGAACCTGTTGACATGCTCTTTTCCTGTGGAAACATTCACTGACCATGTGCCTAGTCTTACCATAATAATGACATGTGACCTGATCCTTATTGTTGGTGTTGAATTCTCATCCACATCCTTTTGCTCCATAAGTTCCCTTTGCGCAAAAGAGATTGTCCTTTAAAATAGTTTCTTTTGCATCCTTGTTTTTAAGTTTACTTTCTTCATCAAGTAGAGAATGCTCAATGTCTTTAAGTGATAGATTATCAACATTACTTAGGGTAGACATAAGGTTCTCATATGGTTCTTGATTTACACTTGCTAGTAGCACCACTATGGCTTCATCCTCATCTATGTTCTTCTTTAAAGTTGCAAGTTGAGTTTTTAGGTTCTTAAGCTTGTTAATATGCATGGTCATCAAAGAACTATCTTTTACATCTAACTTATAGAACTACATGAGAAATTTTACTTTTGAGGTTTTAGCTTGAGTTCCAAAGATCATGTCAAGCTCATCCCATGCCTTTTTTGCATCTTTGATGCAGGAGATATGGTGCAATACATCATTAGATAGTCGCTAGGCAATGATGCTTAGAGCTTTGTTGTTCATCTTTTTCCACTCTTTTGTCTTAAGTTGGACTTCTTCAATGAACCTGTCTTCATCATCTTCCTTCTTGCCATTTGCATCTCCTCTATCATCCTCAAATAGATCCCAGAGGTCTTTCCTCATGAGATGGTACATTGTCTTTCCTTTCCATGTGTGAAAGCCTTCATCATTGAGTTTGGCTATTTGCTCAAGTTTAGACATTTTGAAGAAGGTCTTACCACGAGTATACTCGGACAGTGTCTATCCTTTTACAATGAGATTGAGGCTTACAAGTGATTTAATCAATTGGGCATTCCACAATAAAAATCTTCATGTTTGTCATTACAAGAATTGAGATAAAACCAACAAATGAATTGTTCTTGAATGTGCTAAGAACAAAAGTGCCAAGAAGCACTAGGTTAGTATCAAGAGATACTAGCTTGATGTCAGGCTTTATGATGCATGATTTCAAGTGGACTGCTTGAGTTCAAGTGGGTTGCTATATCTTCTTCTTGAATTTTGCACTTGCTGAAACTGATCAGATCTAAATGACAAGAACTCCAGTTGACTGAGAAGGATGAGAAATTGAAGTGGGAGAAGAGCTCAAGCTTGGTGGCTATGGAGATTGTGTTAGGGTTCACGCAGGCCGACTAGTTTTTTGTTTTGTGCAACAAATACAGTGGTTCATTTATCACAATATTTATGTGGAAAGTAGCTTATGTATAGGACTTCAAAATATTTATCACAATATTTATGTGGAAAGTAGCTTATGTATAGGCCTTCAAAATCTTATGTATATCCCAAGGAATTCACTATATGTATACCCTCTATACGTGTGTTCAAGGCCTATATATGTATTTATAATAGGCCATGTGGGTCAATGATGGGCCTTTGGGGAGATTGGCCGTGGAGAAGAAGCATAACAAAATGGATGTGAGGTTCTGGAGGCCGAGAAGTGATCGAGTGGATGACGGGGGTCTCAGAGGTCAGTGGTGGTTGATCATGGGTTATCGAATGTACCTGAAAAGGAAAAGGAAGTGCACTATCTGAGGCTGTTCCTATCTCAGTGTGTAATGCATGGTGTGCATGCCAGTGGAACTGGGAGTTGGGTTGAACCTCAAGCGAAACCTCAAGCAAGCCTGTGGTATTATCCCACACTTGAGGACCCAGATCATACAAGTGGAGATGTTGTGGGTGTGACTTAGGGAGACAGGTCTACCCGTAGGTGAGTGTAAACTCCCTAGGCACATCCTCCCCTTGATGTGCCCTAAGTGTGAAGTGGGGGAAGGGGCTAGGGGCTAGGGCTATAATTGTCCCTAGGTGCATTGTGTCTGTAGCACTTTGATGGTACATGAGAATTCAATTTCTTCCTTTTCTTATGCTTCGTCTTTGTCTTTTCTTTGCCTTCTTTCTTTCTCTCCTTTAAAAAAAATAAAAATACATTAGGAGGGAGCCCACTAAATATCATCCTTGTATTCTTCAGGAGCTACATTATTGTGAGGAGGCCTAAGAGACTTGGTAAGAAATGGTTCGCTTTGCAAGTAGCCTTTTATGTAAATACATACATTTAGGGGTGCCATTGATAGGAAGGGGTGACTGCACTTGGTGAAGTGGTTGTCATTCATATCTTCAAGGATTGCCATACAAAAGGAAGGTAGGAGCGTGGCCCTCATCATGAGGTGGGACATCGCGCAACTATTGATTCCTACATTGAGATAAAAAAAGAGTGGTGATAGCTAGGCCTCTTCCACTACGGGCTTTTGCTTGAGAAAAATCCTAAGTACCCTAGGATAATTACAGTAGTGATGAATACGGGGTCAAGGCAAGATGAAAACTCATCAAGGAAGTACGTGATGGATGGACGGATGTCTCACTCATTAATGAAGATTAAGTACTCCTCTAGACTCCTTGCATCACATTATAGATCTTGCGAAAATCATATCTACCATGCACGTTTGGATTATAGTCTATCCCTATTCTCTATGGATATGGCATATAGGTGGGATCATTGCGCTCCTTTGGGTATTAAAAAAGGCCATCCAAGCATCAAGGTTGGAGTCCCATGCACGTTTTTGCCATTTCCTTTGGGCTTCATATCCACTGATGGTCTTTGGGATCTCCCAAACCTTGTCTTGCCAGTAGTCCGCAGACTCTCTTTGCCACCCATAGGGTATTTTTCTTGTTCATCTATCCAATAGTTTCCTAGTCGTTGTGCGATCCTAATCACCTACTGCACCACTCTTAGAGACATGACCCTGTCTAAGGAGTGAGAGTAGTATAAGGAGAACTCAAAAGGTTGGCATTTGTTCTCCCACTACTCAAGATAGCTAGTTCCTAGGCCTAAACTCAAACCATTAAAGGATATAAGAGTTTCTATGCATCTCAACACATAATCTTCAAAAAAATCTTTAGCTTCAACCACCATCAAGCTTTTGATCATCTTCAGCTTCGACTTTATCTCCATTTGACAAGAATAAAGCACATACACCTCACACACACATCACAGAACACAGAATTCACATACACTACAATGATGTAGTCTGAGTGGCACATGCTCCAAAAAAAATGGAGAGCAAAAATAAGAAAATATTTCATTAAAAAGAATATACAATCAAAAGCCTACTCCACTGCTATGTAGAATGAACATATTTCTTCTTGAACTTCATGCTTAGCTTGAGATATTCCAAGGTGTTGCTCTCATCTACAAAGTATATAGGCACATTCTAGCGAAATTGAAGACAACACATCCTTTCCAACAAGATAATGAATCTAGTAGGAAAAGCATATGCAAAGTAGTATAACTAAGAGCGAATTTTAAAGATTCCTTTGAAGCCGAAAAGTGGTCGGGAGGCCATAAAAGACCAAATTTTCATGCAAAATGAGACCATTGTGATAATAAATCTATTACTTACGCATAGAATCACACTTTTGGAGATGTGTATTTCATGGTTGGGAGACCAGTGTGATTCTATGCGAAAGTAATAGATTTATTTATTTTATGATAGATATTCTGATAAAATTGTTTGTAAATGGATGGATTTGGTCCTTAATTTTGAAATCTATAAGAAATCTTGAAGGAAACCATAAAATTTAGTCATAGAATGATTTATATCAAAATACGCAAAACCTATAATTATATGATTTTCATAAAAATGATAAATTTTGGAGATTTTGTTGTGATTTTGGGATTCATATGGATTAGAAATGAATATAAAATCAATTCTCACTGATTGTGATTAGTCCCAATCCATAAATCAAAAATATCAAAAATTTTATCTAAATAAATGAAGAAAATAACAACGGTATGGCTTGTGTATGTATAAGCCTTAAAATAATGTTTTGGTCAAGACTAACTATGGCAGCTATTCGGATTTAAATAAATAATTTATGACCACTATCCTTATGGTTATCTTTTTTTTCCAAAACCCATGAATACAGATTAGTTATGAATTAATGAGGTATATTTTAATATTTTATCTATTAATCAATTCTTATATTTAAGGCATGCAGTAACTTAAGACGTGTGGATTCTAATGGCGGAGGAGGATCTTTAAAAACATTTTCTTCCTTCCTTTTGTGAAGACAATCAGGCTTTATATGCCCTAACTCACCACAAAGAAAGCACATTCCTTCCTCTTTGTACTTTTGTATCTTAGAGGGTGAGAGATACTTGCACTTCTTCTTGTTAACCTCTGGCTTTGAATATTGGTCATAGATAGAGGTAGGTTTTCTTTGATTAGCCCTGTCTCTTTGTTGATCATAGAGCTACTCTTGTCTAGCTCTATAAGAACTCATCTCCAACTTTCGAGATGTACCTAGTGTATGCAAACTTTTAGCTATGATGGCAGACTCCATCATGCGAGATAAGGTTTCATGTGGATACACCTTCATGGTCGGATGTGCAAGCTAACACTCATTCAAATGAGAAGAAGAGACAAATCTTAAAGGGTTGGCGGACACTCAACAATCAATGCGATAAAGGTGGAAACGGAAGAGATTAGAGACCCTGACACACGGATATTAAGTCAAGATGAATATGAAGTTTTTGATGGCCCCCTCTTGATCTCAAAGAAGAGGACTAAATGTCCTTCTCCTTACAGGGATCTCCTGGTGTTTCATGGGCTGCAGGAGGATGAGGATCCAATGGTACACTTGAAAGAATATGGCCTAACTTGCCTTGCAAGTGGGTTTGATGATTTACATCGGATGCTTGTATTCTCAAATACCCTAAAGGGAGAGGCCAGAAAATGGTATTGGAGCCTCCCAAGAAGGTCAATCAAATCATTGGATGAATTATGTGATAGATTTTTGGATGAATATGAGAATAAGGTTCCCATTATTCAGGTATTGGAATAACTTATGCAAACTCGGAAAAAGTTATATACCTCCATCAAAGAGTACATGAGAGCCTTTGATGACATTTTGAAGATTTGGCCAAGGAAAGTTAGTCAACTACCAGAAGACATACTTGGTGAACTCTTTGTCAACGGCTTGGTGAACTCTTGGTGAACTCTTTGTCAGCGGCTTGAAAACAAATATGTAGTTCCAACTTAGGATGAGAAACCCTAAGTCATTGAAGGAGGCAAAGGTTCAAGCAGAAGATCATGAGAGATGTATTCAGAGATGTTGGGAGAGCTATTGGAGTTTTTCCCACACCCTTGAAATCCATAAGGATTGGCAACATTTGCTGAAGGTTAGTCATGTTGGAGGTGAAAATGACAGCTATAGTAGGGAGAATCCTTGCATTAACTATAATGACCTTGAGGCCCAAGAACCGTGGCATCCTAGTGCAGCCAATCCCATGTTCCAAATCCATGAGCTAGATAGAAATGGGTGTAGACCTAATAGGGTGGAGTGGTTAAGCAACCCCTAGTGGTCTAAGTTTGAAAAAAAAATCATGTCAATGAGATGACGCCCCATAACATAGCTGATATATGCTACCATGTGGAGGATGTCTCAACCATTGAGAACTAGGGTAATAGGGAATCTGGGATTTACAATGGTAAAGATCCACCTAGAGTTGAATATAGTAGCAGGAACTTCTTGAAGGGAAGTGATAGGCAGCAAGTGAGCTGAGATGGATCAGTCATCATGAAAGAATATCAAAATAGAAGGAGTGGTGGCAGCCAATCAGGCCATGCAAAGATTAGAAAGAGATGGGTTTGGAGGCCCAAAATCTCTAAAAGTGTGGCTAGTGTATCGGATCACAAGCAAAGAGTTCCAACTGGATATACTATGGTTAATTCCCAAGTGGATGAGACCAGAGGCCATAATGATATATCTAGCAATGTGCACTGCTCAAGGATACATCATTGTGATGGGCCTAGGATTGAATCCCTACCTAATTTGGGTAGCAACAATGACACATTCAAAAATCCAAATAGGAAAGGGTTAAATGAGTTGAAATCTACGGATCTCTCTATAGGAGAATCAGGAAGGAGATGTGGTAGATTCTCTTCAAGAGGCCATGGTATGGGACATGCTAGTGATGATAACCAACAAAACAAGTTAAATCAATAGTTTAGTGACATGCAAATTATAAGAGACCATTGTAATTCTAGAGGTAGGGGGAGCTCGAGAGAAAGAAGTGGATGACAGAAAACAAGTTCTAGCAATTCTATATTTTCTACCATTACTATGGAAGAAGATGTCATATTATAGCCCATTGTTTTGATATGAAGGATGTCATTTGCAATGGCAAGTCGTAGCAAGGAAATCATACATCGTCTTCAAGATAGAATGATGAAAAAAAGAGAGTGTTTGTTTGTCATGCAATATATGATGAAAGTTGTTATAGGAAAGGGGGCACATGATGATGTATACCATGTTGATTTGAGTGCATCTAATCATATAACCTGCCATGCTAAATGATTTGGAGAAATGCATAATTTATAAAGTGTAGGTTATGTAGAGACACATGATGATTCATGTCATTTGATTTCACATATTGGAAAAGTTCCATTGTCCTTGCATGATAGTCAGACAAAGTATTTATCAGATATTTTACATGTGCCATCAATGATAAAGAATTTGGTATTTGTTGGTCAAATGGTAGAGCAAGGGTTGTGGGTTAGATTTAATGCAAAGTGTTGTTTTGTTGAAAGCTTTAATAATAAGTGAAGGTTGATTGCAAAATAAAGAAAAGTTGGTCATATGTTTACTTTGGATACTAGAGTCCCTACTATAAATACTGATATGTATGCTAAAGGCAAAGATGTGGTTGCAGACATTGAAATATGACACAAATGTTTTGGATATGAAAATCTCCAAAGGCTAAAATTAATGTAGTCCAAAGAGTTGCATTCAGAGTTATAGAATTATATAAACTTTGTGAAGCATGTCAACTTGGGAAGAAGGCAAGGCAATCATTTTCACATGTTAAAGATGTAAGCAAGAATACACTTGATATTGTGCATACAAATGTTTGGGGGCCTATCGAGTATGTATCTCTTGGTGCTAGCAAGTACTTTGTTGCATTCATTGATGATTGCTCTAGAAAAATCTAGGTATATTTCATTAAGAAAAAGAGTGAAGCGTTTGAGCACTTCAAAACTTTCAAAGCTATTGTTGAAATAGAAACAGGCTTGAAAGTTAAGTGCTTGAGGTCAAATGGAGGGAAAGAATATCTCTCCAATGAGTTCAATGGATTTTTAAGGTCTCATGGGATGAGGCAACAATTTACATGCAAGTACATCCCACAACAAAATGGGATTGTAGAAAGAAAAAATAGACATATTACAGAAATTGCATGGGCATTGATGGCTAATAAAATTATGCCTAAGCATTTTTAGTTTGAGGTTGTTCATACTATTGTCTACATTATGAATAGGTCTCCTATAGCTATAGTTTGTGGTATGATCCCTAAAAAATGTTTTACAAGCAAGAAACCTGACCTATCACACTAGAAAGTATTTGGCTATATCTCATATGTTCATGTGCTTGATGAGTTAATGAAGAAGTTGGACCCAAAAACTAAAAAATGTATTTTCACTAGATACTCTACTGATGAGTAGAAAGACTATCACAATTGTAACCCTACTAGTGGTGAGTTTTGAGTAAGCAGGGATGTTTTTTTAAATGATACGAGCAATTGGTATGATTCTAGTGGAGATGCATTGGATGATTTTGATGATCATGATAACCATGTGTAGATAGAAAAGTAGGAATCATAGACTCTTAGTGGTTCAAAGACAACAATTTATAGTAGATTTGTAGTTAGTTCTTGGTCTGAAAGACTAACGGCTAGACTAAGGGCTAGGCCCACATCTTCAACTACATCTACTAGTGTTAGAGGTAATGACAAAGAGAAGAAGAAAATGTCTAATGGTAATAATGCATCAACTAGTCATGTAGTTCTTGATGGAGACTCTAGTGGCTTAGAGAGCTTGGATGATGAGCTTGGTATTCCTTTAGTTAGGACACTAGGTGTACAGATATCAAATGGTAATGTAAAACCTCCATTGAGTGATCCAGTGGTATGGAGGTCTAGTAGGGTGAGATAACCTATTGGAAGATTTGATTTTGAGGGTTACATAGCTCACCATTATGCTTATATGGTAAAGGTAGTTGAGGATATTCAGCCCACTTGTTTTGAGGAGGTTGTTGGTTATGGTTATTGGGATGCAACAATGGATGAGAAGATGGCTACATTAGGGGCCAATAGGACTTGGGATCTAGTATCATTGCCTAAGCGCAAGAAATATATTGGTTTTAAGTGGGTCTATAAAATAAATAATAACACAGATTGCTCTATTAGTAAGTATAAGGCCAGGCTAGTTGCAAAAGGTTATGCACAGACGTATGGCATAGATTATGAAGAGACATGTTTTAGATGCAAATCACCCACTTTATATGAAGAAGGATGATGTAGGTTTGGTTGTCATAGTCATCTATGTGGATGACTTAATTATTATAGGTGATAGTGATTGTGGGATTTCTAATATCAAGGGCCTTTTGAAGCAAAAGTTTGAGATGAAGGATTTGGGTGAGCTAAGATACTTTCTTGGTATTGAGGTAAATAGATGTACTAATGGTATATGGCTATCCCAAAGGTAGTATGGCTTGGATATATTATGCAAGTATGGTATGCTGGCATGTAAGCCTCTTTCAAAACCATTTGAGAAAAATGTAAAGTTGAGTGTGAATGTTAGGGATGAGATAGAAGACCCTACTATGTTCAGGAAGATAGTAGGGAGTTTGATCTATATGATTATACACAAGGCCAAACTTGAGCTATGATGTTGGAATTATGAGTCAGTTTATGCAGGTACTTAGGAAGCCTCATTTGGGTGCAATCAAATACACATTGAGGTATGTGAATCCACCTTGCATTATGGACTTTTTTATGAGAAAAGTAAGGATGTGCAAGTATTTGGATACATGGTGGATGAAAATTGGGCTATTAGTAGGTCTGATGGAAGATCTACCAATGGATTCATGTTTTTCCTTGGTAGTGCACTAGTTAGTTGGAGTAGCAAAAAGTAACCAATGGTTTCTTTATCAAGTATAGAGGCTAAGTATAGAGGTGCTGCTATGGCAACATGTGAGATTGTATGGTTGCAAAAGTTATTGGGTGATTTCGATATGCAAGGAGATGGTTCATTAGTCATTCATTGTAACAACATGAATCATATATAGTTAGCTAAGAACCAAGTGTTCCATATTAGGAAAAAACACATTGAAATGCATTACCATTTTGTAAGAGACAAGGCACTTGCAGGAGATATTGACTTGGTATATGTTAGCACACATTATTAGATAGTTGACATTTTCACAAAGGCATTGGGCAAAAATGGGTGTAGAGAAGCTTCAAAAATTTTGAAGCTTACTTAGAGTTGCAACAATGTAGCTGAGCTTGAGGGGGAGTGTTGACATGGCAAGATCAAAATATGTAGACATTGATGATTGACCACTTGGTTAGAAGGGTCTGCAAGTCTATAATTAGTATGTCAATGGTCATTATGATCCTCATATGGCCGCACTGACTTATTGCTTATTATATTTGGTTTATTAGATTTACCTATAGAGCTGGTATAGTTATAGTACAAGTCGATTAGTATAGCTAGTTATCTCTATATATTGTATCTTATCTATACTTTGTGTACATTGTATTATGCGAGGAAGAAATAAGAAAAACCAACAAGAAAATGTTTTGGCCTCCATATCTCTTCTTTTGTTCTTAAATGATCTTCCTCTTGTGTATAGTGTATGTTTTTTCTGTAATAGCTCAAGCAAGTCCTCCCCCTACGTAATTCATGACAATATAGGATTCATAGTTATACCAAGGTCTACAACCATAGAGCCTCCTTCCAAGCCTCAATTGGTTGCAATGTACTCAACCTCGGTAGTAGATAAGGTTGTGCATTTATGCATCCTCGTCATCCCAGAAACACCTCCAGAAAAAGTGAAGACATAGGTAGAGGTGGAATTCCTACTTTCATGTCCTACATATTTTGAATCTATATAGCCCAAGAGTCCATTATCCTTGCTATTATAATAAATAAACATATCTACAATTCCCTTAAGGTATCTCATCATACCCTTCATGGAATCCCAATATCTCAAGCCAAATGTCTCTATATAATGAGTCACAACTCCTAGTACAAATGCTATGTGAAGTCTAGTGGCTATCATGGCATATATAAAGTTTCCCATTGCGAATGCATATGGGACCTTGGCCATCCTGGCCTTCTCATCATCGGGTGAAAATCTATCTAATTTCTCTTCACATGAGAAGGTAATGGATAGCTAATAGGTTTACCACCATGCATATGGAATTGCTCAAGTACTCTTTGGATGTTCCCCTTTTGGGACAAGTAAAGGAGTCCCTTACATCGGTTGCATATAATACACATAGCAAGTATGTGAGAGACATGACCCATATCCTTCATCTAAAATCTCTTCTTGAGCTCAATCTTCAAAGTATTCAACTCAGCATGAGCACTCCCAAAAATTAGCATATCGTTAATATATAGTACCAAATTGATAAGGCTACCATCATATGCCTTCTTTTGTAAAGACACAGATTTATATCAATGTGGGACTAACTGTGCAAATGAATAAAAGCATCAAATTTATGATACCATTCCCTAGGTTCCTACTTAAGTCCATAGACACTCTTTCTCAACTTGCAAACTAGGTGTTCCCTAACCTTTTTTGCAAAGCCTTAGGTTGTTGCATATAAATTTCCTCGTGCAAGTCCCCATGTAAGAAAGTTGTATTTATATCCCTTTGATAAAGCTCGAGATAATTCTGTGACCAAGGCCAAAACCAAGTATAGTCATCTTGACCATAGATGAGAATATCTCATTAAAAGTCAACTACCTTTTCCTATTTAGAGCCCTTTGCAACCATCAAATGGGCCTTGTATACTAGGTTTGGGTGACCAGGGATACTCTTCAACTTATATACCCACTAGCATGGAAATGCATGTTTACCATCTACCACAAGAACCAAGTCCCACATATGATTTTTCTATAGTGAATCAAACTTAGACTACATGGCCCTCTCCCAAGAGTAACTATCACCTATGTGCATAGCCTCCTCATAAATAAGACGCTCTTCATAATTTACGACCAAGATATAATGCATAGAGAGCTCAAAACAATCAAGAGAATATGAGGCTATAGTAGAGTATCTCAAAATTGGCTGTGGGGCTCATATTGCATATCCTATTTGTCTAATATCATGATTATGCACAACAGGCGGGTCCTGGGCCACTATATCATTAATAGGCAAGTTTTCAAACTAGGACTTGATGTACTATAATAGGAGGCTTCTCCTGAAAGACCACCTTGCATACTTCAACCACCTACTCTAGTCTCTTATACAACTTATTCTCATGAGACACAACATCATGGATGTCGATAACCTTTCGAGCATCTGATTTTACGAATATACCAAAAGTGACAGCCCATCTGACCTGCATTACAATAACCAAGGAAGATGCATTTGATAGACTTTGGATCTAACTTATTATGCTTCTCTTTGGAAATATGGCAAAAAGCTTCACATCCAAACACTTGCAAGTATGCATACAATGGAGGCTTACTAAACCATACCTCCTCAACAACTTTACTACCAAGAGTAGTGCATGGGGATCTATCAATCAAATAAACTACAATAGTAACTACCTAGCCAAAAAATACTATGGTAAGCCTAATTGACTAAGCATATTGTGGACTCTTTCCTCAGTCGTCCTATTCATGTACCTTGCATCACCATCCTAGGGTGGGATGTAAGGGGCAATTAATTTATGATTAATACCTCTCTCATCATAGAAGTGCTCAAATGTCTTAGAGGCATATTCACTATCAATTGTGAGATATAAACATTTCAACTTATCCCTAGAATGATTCTCAACAATAGCAAGAAAGTGTTGAAACATAGGTAAAATTTATAATTTCTGCTTTATGGCATAGACCCAAATCTTATGTAAATAATAATTAATTAATATAATGAAATACTTTGCACCACTTGATGACGAATAGGGCCTAGGATCACAAAAGTCTAAACGCACAAGAGCCAATGGCTCACCATGCATGTAGAACCAAACTTTTTATACGAGTTACAAGTTTGCCTTTCATACAAACAATGATCACATGAATCAAGACATAAGTAGTCAAGAGATAGTAAATATTGCAAATGAGTCAAGAATTTCATTTCTTTTAGGAACATATGCCATGATAGAGCCCAGGTTTTACTAATCATTCAAGTTAACTCATACATAGAAAATGATTCAAAACTATATGTAGAGGTGGATGCCATTGTAATATTCCGATTCGCTAATAGAAGCACGCGCATGAACTGCCTCAAAATGAATATGAATTTGGATAAATGATTTTTTTTAAAATCCCCCCTTATCCCTCCAGCCGACTGACGAGCTGGAGGGGGAGGGGAATAGAAGGATTGAGTAAGCTCCTTGGTGGAGCCTGGAGCGAGGGTGGGGGAACATGCGTGATGACACGCAGGGGAGGGAAGATCCCCCTCCCCTCCACTATTTAAACGAGGAGGGCCAAAATGACGCCGGGACGAGGGAAAGGAGAGAGTCATGTACTGCTGTGAGAAAGGAGAGAGTGGTGTGTGGCTGTGAGGAGGGAGGAGGTGTTGTATAAAGCCGCTATTTCCAGGCAGTGTGCCGCCTCTCTCTCCCTTTGATCATTGACTGTGCCAGGCCATGGAGGTGAGGAGCCGAAGGGCTTTGATCTACTATGCAAGCTACCAACATTTGAAGCCGTCGTGACTCTGTTGAAGAGTGTCCTGAAGGGAGAGGGACAAAAACTGGCCGCCATCAAGCATCGTCAAATCGTCTTCTTCCTCCACATGGTGGATTCCGTGGGCCAGAGAAGCTTCCAAGAAGCTTCTTAGGAAGCTTCTAAGGGCCTTGGGAAGGCCCCCTTCATGTAGGCTTCCATAAGCCCTTCCAAGTGGGTTTTATAATCCCCCCCCCGGATTTAAGCCCCCATTTCTAGGGGTTCCACCTAACCCCCTTTCCTACTGAGATTCCCCTTCAAAGTTCGTTTTAACCCCGGGTTTTAATCCCTCTAAACCCCCTTTTTCCCCCGGTTTTAATCCCCCCTAAGCCCCTTTTTCCCCCCCCGGGTTTTAAAAACCTTTAAACCCCATTTTACCCTTGTGCTAAAACCCCTTACTTTCACCTTGAAGTCACTCCCCCTAAAAGCACGAAGACCTTACGGGTCTTATTACTTTTTCCCCCCGTGTCTTATTCCCCTAAGCCTTACCACCCCCTTATAACCCTTTTTAACCCTTTTTCAACCCCCCTCATAACTCTTT
Organism: Lygodium microphyllum; assembly: GCF_053477565.2. Classification (NCBI taxonomy): domain Eukaryota; kingdom Viridiplantae; phylum Streptophyta; class Polypodiopsida; order Schizaeales; family Lygodiaceae; genus Lygodium; species Lygodium microphyllum. The sequence goes on along the minus strand of NC_141162.1, from coordinate 127,179,623 downwards.
TATTTTTTTTCCCACAACTTCCTAAGCTTTCCTCTTAATCCCCCATATCCCCCTTATTATTTTTTCCCCCCCTGAACCTAAAAATCCAAATCGTCATCATGGCCTCGGATGATATCCCGTAAGGGAAAAGTAGCCGTGAGATAAAAGATAGGGAGGGAAAGTAGAGGGAGTGAAAAGAAGGAGTGAAGGAGGAAGAGTGGGAAAAAGATAAAAGAAAGGGAAGGAAGGAGAATAAGTGCTTTCTATTCCTTCTACCCCAAGTCAAAATCCTCCAAGGGTTCCGTGGTTGCAAAACCACACTCACCCATACACTTTTTTTGATCCAAAGAGACGGTGGAATTCCAGAAGAAAGAGGAAAAGGCTATCTCACATTTGAACTACGATGCCGCCGAAGAAAGTCCAAGGTGTAGCTGTGGGAGGGTCATCCACCGGTATCCATGTGGATATCTCACCCCAAAACCAGGTTTTTCTTCTTGTCTTTACTTCGGTTTTTAAGTCGATCTTGCAAAGAGAAATTGTTAGGGATAGGATATATTTGTCCGAGTTATTTGTAATGAAGGAGTTTAGCTTATTTGAATGAATGATAACGAATAGAACTTAGTTTCCTTCGAGTTGCGTCAAGCATTATAAATTACGAGCAAGATTATCCATTTACTATAGTAGTATATTTTAGTCCTAAAGGTGTAGAAATAATATCTTGCACCATTAGCCTTATTTCTTTCGCAATGAGTCATTGTAAATGGTTAAATTCATGAAAGGTTTCTTTCGTTGCCCAATTTACTAGAAAGTTATCTTTGCTGATTGTACATCTTAGCAAGGCAAATATTGTTATTTGGCATGAGTTCGTCTGTAAGGAAACGGAAGTTTAAATTGAACTGTATTGACTGAAAAAGTAAATGGTCACCAGAATAGCAAAACTGTGACAAGACGATTAATATTACCTTCCAAAAATTATCCAAACCAATCTAGACATAGAAACATTCATACCCTAAGCACTTGACTACTTCCCTTACTGTAGGGACAATAAATTTGTAAAGATAAGAAACTAGGGTTTGTCCCTAAGGTTCTTAAAAGAAGAAACCCTAGGCCTGACATACATCAGCTTAAAGGATCTAAACAGATTATTCCAAAACCAGGACTTGCGCAACAAGTATGAAATCATTTAGTCTTGTGATTGATTCACAAGGAGAAAGGGTAAAAACCCTCATCAAGGATGGCAGATCCCTACGCAAGCTATCTTGCAAAAAGACGTATTTTTGGATATCCTTCTAAATAAGGAAGGTTGTAAACCGGAAACTAGCATATCTAAGGAACTTTAGGGTTAACCAAGTTGGCTATGCCCTACACCGGAATGTAAAAGATCTTGCCAATTTACAAGACACCTTGGGAACGAGTGCTGATACACTCAAAAAGGAAAGAACACTTCCTTAGCAGTTTGCCATACAACTGGGTTGATTAATGGAAATTTTTGTGCTTGCTAGAGATTTTAGGGCTCTATTTTATGAATTACAAATTAAATGAGTACCTATACTTCAGGTTAAAGGCCTGAAGGGAGAGGTAGATTCAGTTACCCCCGACTGCCTGCCTGACCCTAACCAAGGGGGTTGTTGACCGCGTCGGGAACGTGGACCGAACCCGCCACGAGAGGTCTTTCCGTTGAGTTCTACTTGGAGCAGGAGGACGCTTGGGTGCCAAGGGGGCTCTGGCCGTAAATCCCTCGCCTCCCGGGTCCTGTACAAGAGGCTAACGTGACTCGGGATTGGATCTCGAGGCCCGCATACCAGTTGGCGAGCGGAAGCTTGGTATAGTGATCCCTGGGAATCACTGGATAGCCTTCGGGCAGATTATGGACAAGCCTACGGGCGAAACTCCTTGTATTTCAAAGATAAAATGATGAAATGTTAAAAGAACTTGCTTGATATTGTTTTTCTATGTCACGTGATAAGATTACGTGAAGGAACCAGTGCTTAACAGGGTTAATTAAAGAAGCTGATTGTTATATGTCAAATTAATGTGTTAGATAATTACATAACTAAAACAAACCGAGGAAAGTGCGGAGGATGGGCCATGGGTCCGTCCTACGGTTGGGTGGTCCCGGTTAGCTGGGAACTTTTCTCAAAAATCTCGAAGAACAGCGAGATGATCATCATCATCAAAACAAATAACGAGAACGATGACCTAGAGTTACGTCTTACTCGATTTACGCTGTTTTAGGGGAACGGAACGGGACTATGCCTTATGGAAGAGAGGTTGATCCTTGCATCCCTCTCGTTTCCCATTCTCCTTGAACCAAGTGCAGCGTGAATCCGCTTCGGACTTGGCATTTCTGCGTAAAGTAGTTCGCTCGGGTCTGACGCTAGTTGCTGTTAGCTAATGACCAATCAGGAAAACCCTAATCCTAAGTGGGGAACGGCCAGGATACTTCTGCTACGTGGCAGACGCGGGAAGACCTAGATCGCAAAACCCGTAACATTCCATGGGAGTGCCGGGCGGAGTTTTCTAGACATCCTTTCCGATGGACTGCTAAGACGTGTCCTAGAAGATACTAACGGACACGTTACAAGTTGGTATCAGAGCCGACCAACAACGAAATTGTTTTTATAAAATGAAGTAAAGAAATTGTTGCTGTCCAAACATTTTCTCATCTTCAATGCTGTCTTGCAGAACTATGAAGCGTAGAACAAGTTTTTGGTATTTCGGGTCATGTTTATGACTGCAATGCATTCTCCGCTTTATAGACAAAGAATTGGGATGATGAACATCCTGGAGCAGATTTATAATCCATCACCTTTATACATAGAACGAAGATGGACGAGGTCTTCAGGAATCTACTATATAGCCGCCCACCGGTTTGCTTATCTACAGACCAACCTAAAGAGGATCAAGTGGTTGGAAGACTTGAAAGTTGTGAAGCTGTTCATTTTTGTGGAAGCTCACGTAAATGCGACTTTACATATTCAAGGTCGGAGGGTTGAAATGAGCTCATATGTATATGAGGAAGTAACCCGTGTAATCCCAGCCGACAGGATTAAAGTGTTGGGCCGCCATGAGAAGTATGGATTCCAACGGAAAGGGTATCCTGAACTTTCAATGAACTATCGATTCCTAAAGATCCATGACCCAAAACCCTACTATTACACAATTCTTGTAGATAAATGCAATACAATATTGTTCTCCCCAAACTGAATGTAATAATTGGATTATCATTATATGAAACGTTGTATAAAGCTATGCCCATGTAAATACAAATAAAGACTTCTTTTTATCAATATCTGGCTGTGCATAAGAGTTGTTAAAAAGTTAAGTAGCTACATTGTTTTTGAGATAGTTGAACTAAAAATGAAAGATAAGCTAACGTCGATTATCATATAATAACGTCAAGAAAACTTTTAACCAGGCATAACCCCAGGTACAGGCTCCAAATTCGCCTCCTACATCAAGTACTGCTGTGACCCAGGAGAAGAAGTTCCTCCTCAAGCAGATAAAGCCACCCGAGTTTGACGGGAGAGGCAGATTCGTCCAGGCTGATGCTGAAATTTGGATTGAATCCATGGAGGATTACTTTGAAGAAGCTGGTACTGCACCTACCAATCAGGCCATGCTCGCCAAGTTAAAACTCACTGGCGAAGCCAGACTTTGGTGGAAGCAATGGTGGAGGGATCAAGGGATTTCAGAGGGGTCCGTTACCTGGGAGAAGTTGAAAAAAGCCGTGCAGGGAAGATATTTACCACCTGCATATCGTACTCAGAAAATGAATGAGTTCTACGAGCTAAAACAGTTAGGACTCACCCTTGACGCATAGTACTCTAAATTCATCTCACTTTTAAAGTATGCGCCACAGATGGACATGACGCAGCAGGTGTCCAAATTTTGTGCGGGCTTAAATCCACCCGTAAATACCCGTCTCGAATCTATGCGTCCATCAGATCTTCAGGATGCACTCATTCGAGCGGCGCCTATAATTCAGGAGGTGCAAGCTAGACCAAGGGGTAACAAAACTTGGTCCTATAGTGACCCGACCAGAGGAGCATTCAGACCTCAAATGAAGAGAGTTCAAGGTCACAATCAGGGACAAAGGAAGAAAGCAAGGACAAATAACATCAACAACTTTGTTCCTACTCAAAGTAACGACTGAAACCTCCGTTGTTTCCACTGCAATGAACCCGGTCACTTCAAGAGGCAATGTCCCAAGCTCAGCGGAGGACATCGTCAAACGCCTTTCCAAGGTGTAGGCCGCGGTCAAGGAGTCGCCACCCGTGGAAGAGGAAGAACTGCCTGCATTGCCAATAGGCAAAGATGCGAAGAAGAAGAAGGGGAAGATCCGACTATGGAAGCAGAATTCGAAAGAGCAACAGTCCATGCCGCTTTACACAAGAAAGGGCCGAATCGCCAGTTCTCGGTGATTCAGACACCGTTGGACTATCAAGGTAAAGGTTTCAAAACCTTGATTGATTGTGGCAGTACACATTCCTTTATCTCACCAGCATGTGCAAAAAGATTAGGAATAGCTACAGTAGAAGCCCCTACCCTGCTTGTGGAATTGGCAAACGGTCGTGAGGTAACTTGTACCAAGTAAACTGCTAAGGTGGAATTCTTTCTGGGAGGAAAGAAGACTTCAGCCAAATTCAGAGTCATGAATTTAGGTATCCATGAGTGTCTACTCGGGATGGATTGGCTTAAGCCTAATGACGCCCACATTCATTGTGGAAAGGGTCAAGTTTCCTTTCCAAACTCTGAAAGGGAATTTGTCACAACTCAAGGTGAGGCAGGAGTGCCAAGAATCCAATTAGCCAAAGTATCTCGGATCATAAAAGGAGTCAGAAAAGGATTACCCGTTTACCTGATCAAACTCAACAAGTTAGATCAAAAGCAAGAGTCTCATGAAGGACCTTCTTGGCTAAAGGAATACGCTGACGTATTCCCTGAGGAATTGACTGAACTTCCGCCTCAAAGAGAAGTAGATCATGAGATTAGGCTAGTGCCTGGAGCTGCACCAATTGCAAAGAGACCTTATAGAATGTCCATACCGAAAGAAATTGAGTTGAAGGAACAACTCAAGCAACTGTTAGATCAGGGTTACATCCGCACTAGCAACTCACCGTGGGGAGCTCCAGTACTATTCCAAAAAAAGAAAGATGGGACACTTCGACTATGTATTGATTACCGAGGGTTGAATCAATCAACAGTCAAGAACAAGTATCCTATTCCTAGAATAGATGAGCTTCTTGATCATCTTCAAGGTGCAAAGATCTTCTCCAAGATTGATCTCAGGTCAGGTTACTATCAGATAAAGATCAAGGAGGAAGATATTTCAAAGACGGCCTTCAATACAAGATATGGGCACTTTGAGTTCCTGGTTATGTCATTCGGGCTTACAAATGCACCTGCCACCTTCAATAGATTAATGCAGGATATTTTTAGACCATATCTTGATGATTTCGTGCTTGTCTTCTTCGATGACACTTTAGTCTATTCCAAACAGGAAGAAGATCATGAACCTCAACTTCGGATTGTCCTTGAGACAATGAGGTCTCATAAGCTGTATGCAAAAATGAAGAAGTGTGCATTCTTCAAGCGTCAGATTGAATATCTGGGATTCATAGTATCATCAGAAGGAATATCAGTTGACCCAGCCAAGGTCAGAGATGTGCTTGAATGGCCAATACCAGTATCCATCAAAGAAATACGTAGCTTTCTTGGATTGACAGGATGGTATAGAGTCTTCATCAAAAACTATGCTTTGATTGTAGCACCTCTTACAGACTTACTAAAGAAGCGATCTTCCATTACATGGTCAACTTCCGAACAAATAGCTTCGACAAATTGAAGCAAAGTTTGGTATCAGCACCTATTCTAAAACTTCCTGACCTCAATAACGAGTTCGCGGTAGTAACTGATGCTAGCATTCTTGCCTTGGGGTGTGTACTTATGCAGGAAGGTCATCCAGTAGCATACTCTTCAAGGAAATTGAAGAGTCATGAAAAGAATTATGCCACGCATGATCTGGAATTACTAGTTGTCATCCATGCTCTAAAGCTTTGGAGACACTACCTGTTGGGTAACAAGTTTACTCTAGTAACCAATCATAAGAGTCTCAAATGGATTTTTACCCAGAACGAGCTCAACATGAGGCAACGTCGGTGGATTGAAGTATTGGAGGAATATGATTTTGAAATCAAGTACCGACCAGGGAAGGAGAATGTAGTTGCCGATGCACTCAATCGCAAGGCATTCCTAAATCCCCTAATCTTGCAGAATCCATCAACGGCCAGATCTCTGGCTACAAAGGTATCTATGCCAAACAACCCTATACTTGAACTAGCTAGAGAGGAAGCATGCCATGATTTGGCCTACCAAACAATGATAAATGAAATATCTACCAACGAGCAGAATCAGAAGTTGCAAGCTAAGTATCAGGAATTTTCCATTGATAATGGACTTGTCTACTACATAACAAGGCTGTGTATACCAGCAAGCCAGTCACTTAAGCAGAAGATATTATGGGAAGCTCATGATTCTCCTTTCGCAGGACATCCTGGCTATGCTAAGACTCTTAATGCAGTTAGGAAGAGCTACCATTGGGAGAGGCTTAAAGGTGACGTTCTCAAGTATGTCACTGAGTGTTTGTCTTGCCAACGTATCAAAGCCGAACATGTCATGATGCCAGGGAAACTACAACCGCTTGACATTCCCCAAATGAAATGGGAATTCATCAGTATGGATTTTGTTGTGGGCTTACCCCAAGTCCAAGGAGGATACAATTTCATTATGGTTGTGGTTGACATGCTTACCAAGGTTGCACACCTGATTCCAGTAAAGACAAATTATAAAGCCTCCGAAATTGCGAGATTGTTTATCAAGGAGATATTCAAGCTACATGGGTTACCTAGAAGAATCATTAGTGATCGAGATTCTCTCTTCACATCACACTTCTGGAGAGCTATCTTTGAAGCTATTGGGACTCAACTCTCTTTTAGCACCGCCTACCATCCCCAAACGGATGGCCAAACAGAGCGAGTAAATCAAGTCATCGAGGATATGCTTAGGGCATACTACTGTCGAGAGCCGAAGAGGTGGATTCAATTCTTGCCTTTGGTTGAATTTGCCTACAATGCTTCTTACCAGCAAAGCATTCAAATGACCCCTTTCCAGGCATTGTATGGTCATGATTGTCGAAGTCCCCTAAACTTTTCTGATCCAACCCTAAGAGTTGAAGCTTCAAGACAAATGTTGGAGGACATGGATGATCAAATAAAGTCAATAAGACAAGACATACAAGCGGCCAAGGATAGACAAAAGGCATACGCAGATTTGAAACGTCAAGATAGAGTCTTCGAAGAAGGAGACATGGTCTTCATTTGTGTACGCCCTAAAAAGAGTTCTCTATCCCTAGGAGAATGCAAGAAGCTAAGTCCAAGGTATTGTGGGCCGTACAAAATCCTCAAATGCCTAGGACCCAATGCTTATAGATTGCAACTCCCAGAGAACCTAAAGGTTCACAATGTATTCCATATCAGTCTATTGAAAAAATATATACCCAACCCTAATCATGTACTTGATGACCAACAAATTGTAATGCCTAGTCAAGGAGTCCTTGAACTAAGGCCGGATAGGATCTTAGATGTTAGGAAAAGACAATTAAGATCTAGAACCTTGAGAGAATGCCTCGTCCAGTGGAAAGATTATCCCGAATAGGATGCCACTTGGATAGATGAAATCTCTCTCAACCATCAATATCCCCAGTTTATCTCGAGATGAGGACATCTCGATTCCTCCAAGGGGAAGAGAATGTAATATTCCGATTCGCTAATAGAAGCACGCGCGTGAACTGCCTCAAAATGAATATGAATTTGGATAAATGAATTTTTTTTTATTCCCCCCTTATCCCTCCAGCCGACTGACGAGCTGGAGGGGGAGGGGAATAGAAGGATTGAGTAAGCTCCTTGGTGGAGCCTGGAGCGAGGGTGGGGGAACATGCGTGATGACACGCAGGGGAGGGAAGATCCCCCTCCCCTCCACTATTTAAACAAGGAGGGCCAAAATGACGTCGGGACGAGGGAAAGGAGAGAGTCATGTACTGCTGTGAGAAAGGAGAGAGTGGTGTATGGCTGTGAGGAGGGAGGAGGTGTTGTATAAAGCCGCTATTTCCAGGCAGAGTGCCACCTCTCTCTCCCTTTGATCATCGATTGCGCCAGGCCATGGAGGTGAGGAGCCGAAGGGCTTTGATCTACTATGCAACCTACCAACATTTGAAGCCGTCGTGACTCTGTTGAAGAGTGTCGTGAAGGGAGAGGGACAAAAACTGGCCGCCATCAAGCATCGTCAAATCGTCTTCTTCCTCCACGTGGTGGATTCAGTGGGCCAGAGAAGCTTCCAAGAAGCTTCCTAGGAAGCTTCTAAGGGCCTTGGGAAGGCCCCCTTCTTATGGGCTTCCATAAGCCCTTCCAAGTGGGTTTTATAATCCCCCCCGCCGGGATTTAAGCCCCCATTTCTAGGGGTTCCACCTAACCCCCTTTCCTACTGAGATTCCCCTTCAAAGTTCGTTTTAACCCCAGGTTTCAATCCCTCTAAACCCCCTTTTTCCCCCGGTTTTAATCCCCCCTAAGCCCCTTCCCCCCCCCCCCGGGTTTTAAAAACCTTTAAACCCCATTTTACCCTTGTGCTAAAACCCCTTACTTTCACCTTGAAGTCACTCCCCCTAAAAGCATGAAGACCTTAAGGTCTTATTACTTTTTTCCCCTGTGTCTTATTCTTCTAAGCCTTACCACCCCCTTATAACCCTTTTTAACCCTTTTTCAACCCCCCTCATAACTCTTTTCTTTTTTTTCCCACAACTCCCTAAGCTTTCCTCTTAATCCTTCGTATTCCCCTTATTATTTTTCCCCCCCTGAACCTAAAAATCCAAATCCCTAAGCTTTCCTCTTAATCCCCCGTATTCCCCTTATTATTTTTCCCCCCTGAACCTTATTATTTCATGATCAACTTCTCTTGGAGGTGGAAGTTCAGTTAATTCCTCAGGGAATACGTCAGCATATTCCTTTAGCCAAGAGGGTCCCTCATGAGACTCTTGCTTCCGATCTAACTTGTTGAGTTTGATCAAGTAAACAGGTAATCCTTTCCTAACCCCTTTTATGATCCGCGATACTTTGGCTAACTGGATCCTTGGCACTCCTGCCTCACCTTGAGTTGTAACAAACTCTCTTTCAGAGTTTCGAAAGGAAACTTGGCCCTTTCCACAGTGGATGTGAGCGTCATTAGGCTTAAGCCAATCCATCCCGAGTAGGCACTCATGGATACCTAAGTTCATGACTCTGAATTTGACTGAGGTTTTCTTTCCTCCCAGATAGAACTCCTCCTTAGCAGATTGCCTAGCACAAGTTACCTCACGACCGTTTGCCAATTCCACAAGTAGGGTAGGTGCTTCTACTGTGGCTATTCCTAATCTCTTAGCACACGCTGGTGAGATAAAGGAATGAGTACTGCCACAGTCAATCAAGGTTTTGAAACCTTTACCTTGATAGTCCGACGGTGTTTGAATCACCGAGAATTGGCGATTCGGGCCCTTCTTATGTAGAGCGGCATGGACTGTCGCTCTTTCGAATTCCGCTTCCATAGTCGGATCTTCCCCTTCTTCTGCTTCACATCTTTGCCTATTGGTAATGCAAGCAGCTCTTCCTCTACCACGGGTGGCGGCTCCTTGACCGCGCCCTGCACCTTGACGGAGTCCTTCGCTAAGCTTGGGACATTGCCTTTTGAAGTGACCGAGTTCATTGCAGTGGAAACATCGGATGTTTCGGCCATTACCGTGAGTAGGAACAAAGTTATTGACGTTATTTGTCCTTGCTTTCTTCCTTTGTCCCTGATTGTGGCCTTGAACTCTCTTAACCTGGGGTCTGAATGCTCCTCTGTTCGGGTTGCTATAAGACCAATTCTTAATACCCCTTGGTTTAGCTTGCACTTCCTGAATTATAGGTGCCGCTCGAATGAGTGCATCCTGAAGATCTGATGGACGCATAGATTCGAGACGGGTATTTACAGGTGGATTTAAGCCTGCGCAAAATTTGGACACCTGCTGTGTCGTGTCCATTTGTGGCACATACTTTAAGAGTGAGACAAACTTAGAGTAGTATGCGTCAAGGGTGAGTCCTAACTGTTTTAGCTCATAGAACTCATTCATTTTCTGTGTACGATATGCAGGCGGCAAATATCTCCCTTGCACGGCTTGCTTTAACTTCTCCCAGGTAACGGACCCCTCTGAAATCCCTTGATCCTTGCACCATTGTTTCCACCATAGTCTGGCTTCACCGGTGAGTTTTAATTTGGCGAGCATGGCTTGATTGGTTGGTGCAGTGCCAGCTGCTTCGAAGTAGTCCTCCATAGATTCAATCCAAATCTCAGCATCCGACTGGACGAATCTGCCTCTCCCGTCAAACTCGGGTGGCTTTATCTGTTTGAGGAGGAACTTCTTCTCCTGGATCACAGTAGTACTTGATGTAGGGGGCGAATTTGGAACCTGTACCTGGGGTTGTGCCTGAGTAAAAGTTTTCTTAACATTATTGTATGATAATTGACATTAGCTTATCTTTAGTTCAGCTATCTCGTAACTCATGAAGCTACTTAACTTCTTGCAACAACCCTGATGCACAATCGGATAGTGATAAAAAGAAGTCCTTATTTATATTTATATGGCGTAGCCCTATACAACATCTCGTGTGATGATAATCCAATCATTACATTTAGTTTGGGGAGAACAACATTGTATTGGATTTGTCTACAGGAACTGTGTAATAGTAGGGTTTTGGGTCATGAATCTTTAGGAATCGATAATTCATCGGAAGCTCAGGATATCCTTTCCGCTGGAATCCATACTTCCCATGGCGGCCCAATACCTTAATCCTGTCAGCTGGGATTACACGGGTTACTTCCTCATATACATATGAGTTCAATTCAACCCTCCGACCTCGAATATGCAAAGTCGAATTTACGTGAGCTTCCACAAAAATGAACAGCTTCACGATTTTCAAATCTTCCAACCACTTGATCCTCTTCAGGTTGGTCTGTAGATAAGCGAACCGGTGGGCAGCTATGTAGTAGATTCCTGAAGACCCCGTCCATCTTCGTTCTATATATAAAGGTGATGGGTTATAAATCTGCTCCAGGATGTTCATCATTTCAATTCTCTGCCTATAATGCGGAGAATGCATTGCAGTCATAAACATGATCCGGAACACCAAAAACTTGTTCCACGCTTCATAGTTCTGCAAGACAGTATTGAAGATGAGGAAATGTTTGGACAGGAACAATTTCTTTACTTCATTTTTAATGAAATCTCATGAAAACAATTCCATTGTTGGTCGGCTCTGATACCAACTGTAACGTGTCCGCAAGAATCCTCTAGGACACGTCTTGGCAGTCCATCGGAAGGCTGTCTAGAGAACTCCGCCCGGCACTCCCATGGAATGTTACGGTTTTTGTAATCTAGGTCTTTCCGCGTCTGCCACGTAGCGGAAGTGTCCTGGCCGTTTCCCACTTAGGATCGACCAGAATTAAGGTTTTCTAGTTTGGTCATTAGCTAGCGGCAACTAGCGTCAGACCCGAGCGAACTACTTTACGCAGAACGCCAGGTCCGAAGCGGATTCACGCTGCACTTGGTTCAAGGAGAATGGGAAACGAGAGGGATGCCATGCTCAACCTCTCTGCCATAAGGCATAGTCCCATTCCGTTCCCCTAAAACAGCGTGAATCGGGTAACAGGTAAATCTACATCATCCTTCTCGTTATTTGCTCGGCGATGATGATCATCCCTCTGTTCGTTGAAGATTTTTGAGAAAAGTTCCCGGCTAACCGGGACCACCCATCCATAGGACGGACCCATGGTCCATCCTCCGCACTTTCCTCGGTTTGTTTTAGTTATGTAATTACCTACCACATTAATTTGACATATGGCAAACAGCTTCTTTGATTAACCCTGTTAAGCACTGGTTCCTTCACGTAATCTTATCACAGGACATAAAGAAAACAATGTCAAAGCAACTTCTTTATTATCATTTTATCTTTTTATCTTTGAAATACAAGGAGTTCCGCCCGTAGGCTTGTTCATAATCCGCCCGAAGGCTATCCAGTAATCCACCAGGGATCACTAATCCAAGCTTCTGCCCGTAGACTAGTATGCGGGCCTCGAGATCCAATCCCGAGTCACGTTAGCCTCTTGTGCAGGGCCCGGAAGGCGAGGGATTTACGGCCAGAGCCCCCTCTGGCACCCAAGCGTCCTCCTGCTCCAAGTAGAACTCAACGGAGAGACCTCTCACGGCGGGTTCGGTCCACGTTCCCGGCGCGGTTAACAACCCCCTTGGTTAGGGTCAGGCAGGCAGTCGGGGGTAACTGAAGCTGCCTCTCCCTTCAGGCCTTCAACCTGAAGTATTTAGATATCATTTCATACTTTAGTTCATTGAGCAAACAATGCAAACAGTGCTTTCTAAACTGTTACAAGCACAATCAATTCCAGTGGTCGTTTTAGCTGGCAAACTGTTAAGGGGTGACTCCTTTTCTCCGAATGCAACCCGCATTCGATCCGGAATCAATTGCAACTTGGCAAGATTCCTATCGTCCTTGGGCTAGGGTCATACCCTGTCAATACTTTAGGTTTGGTTTATGGTAAATTCCGGCGACCATGTCGCTTTAGTTTATTGATTAATCATTTGCGTCCAAGCAAATGCCTAGCTTCCCTTAACTTGACAAAGTTTCCCTAATGAGGATAGAGTAAAAGGACGACTACCCTTTTCCCCTTGCGAGTTTAAACTGGCGCAAGAACCCGCCAACCTTAATCCACGGAATGGCAAAACTTCTCACGATCAAACCGCAAAGCTATGTGACGTTGCAATTTATTGCACAAGTGTCGCCTCCATTCTAAGAGATCATTTCCCTTAATGAATGGCGTATTCAGGTCACGGAATTAACTTCAGTCGAGAAGGAGGGTTTAGGGTGTCTTTTTACCCACCCATCCTTAATTTCACTAAATCGACAGCGTTTAGTCCAACTCGAATCGAGTTTCATCATCTTGAACGCTTGGTCCTTAAGGTAGGAATCCTAGATTATTGTTTACATGAGCATCCAATTAGCTCAACATTTTGGGAATGTGGTTAGGACTATTGGCTTGAAGGTTTCGACTTAGCGACATTTGGAAAACTTGGCCGAATCCTTAGCCTAGTTAGCGTTCGGGGTGTCTATCGTACCATATGATTCCTTTGTGGCTAGGTGATTTGGGTAATTCATTATGCTTGTCTCGCGACAAGGATGAATCCTTCCTAGAGACAATAAACTAGATCTAAAAGAGGAAAAATAGTTGCAACTAACATATTACATGTAAACATGTGCTTCATTGCTCCCACGCATCACATGGTTCACAATAACTCTATCTTTCCTTGGTATAGTAAAAATGCATGATAATCTGGATACTAACCTTCCTAGGACATACTAGGACTTACATCAAATAATCATGCTTACAACCTTGTTGTCTACACTTTAGAATCTCATGCTTTGATAACCCATGCGACCTTTTCTAGATACGGCTCCTAATGAATGGAATTTCTGCATGATGACTATGCAACACGCAACTTTCCCCTAGCTACAATGTAGTTAATGAAGTTCATACCAACTAAAACTAGTGTTAACTTATTCCATGTTACATGCTACTTGCAAGTTCATAAGATCATTTTCGTACTCTTCTATTTTTTTCCGGATAATATCTTATGGGTGTTAACTTTTCCCCACAAATCATTACAAGGAAGATATTACCCAAAATGCGGCACACGCTTATTCCTACCATGTCTAGTAACCAAATGCACTTATTCAATTTCATTTCTTTGTCCTATATGTTTAGACTCATTACTTTGATAATGTTCCAAAATAGCAACATGCAGCTAGTCCTTTAAGGCGGACAACTCCGGAAATGCAACCGTTTCAATTCCATGACATGCACCAACCTTATCTAATGTTTAAAGAGGTAATTTATCAAATGTATTTTTAACACTGCCACATGCATTAAAAATAAGCATAAAATTCATTCTCCCTTATGGAATTAAGCGCGCCTAAACATTTCTTTTATGCGAGAATAAATTCGAAAAAAAAACCTGGACTTGAGGGCTCGGGGAGATATCCACTTGAATGCTTGGAGATGAACCTCCCGCAAGCACACCTTGTGATCTTTTTGGGGCCATCGTGGGCGTGGTCTCGGCTTCTGGTTAGCCTTTGCGGTCTACGAATTGACTTGCCTTGGCATGCAACCTCCCGACCTTTGCCTTTTTCCCTCGTACGCAGGAGATTCCTTTACGAGATTTTGGATAAATGGTGCTTGCGGAAGAGGGCTTTATGAGTTCTTTAGGGAAAACCCGGGTTGGCACGGAATTGATTCACGGATGGCTTGTGGGCTTTGACGTCTTTTTGCGAAAAGCCTTTTACGAAGGGTCTTGTGGGAGGTCTTTATGGGCTTCACCTTCTCCTCTTCAAAGTCCCGGGGAGGGGGGGGGTATGAATGGGTCTATGGGGGATGTAGTGGGAAGGGGGCTTAAGGAAGCCCCCCCCTTAGAAGCTTCTTAAGAAGCTTCTTAAGAAGCTTCTAAGAAGCTTCTGAGCTTCTGCAGCGACGTCGAGGGGGGGGAGTCGTAATCCAGCGGGCGGCGGCGGACTGAGGTGGCCTGGCGGTTTGGGGCGGCAGCTATGGCGGCTGGCGGCTGGCGGACTGGGGCGGCAGCGTGGCGACTTCACGACGGCGACCTCCTCCTTCTCACAGCCTGCCCTCCTCTCTCTCTGACTCCCTGGGGAGGGGGGGGTTTTTATAGGCCTTGGGGGGGGGTGGGGAAGAGGGCCTCCACACACGTGGAGGACTCCCCCTCATGCAGTCCAACTCACTCCTCCTTGGCCATTCCCCCCCCCCACACTCCCTCTCCTCCAGCCATGCATCGGCTGGGGGAAGGGATAATAATTTTAAAAAAAATTGCCTTGAATTTATCCAATTGCCCCTTCAAAAAGGGTGTTCCCACGCGGTTTTTACGGTCCTCAACCCCAGCCTCTAATTTACAATGTGGCGGCCTCATTTTTGAGCGTGAATGGTATGGATTAAGCTACCAATAATACGATGTAGGTGATACCCTTGCACAGGATTTACACGGCGTGCGGGAAGTCAATATTTACGGTACGCAGTGTGCGGAAATATTACATAGTATCATGGAGAAGCTACGGTAATCCACCATAACAATACTTTGCAAGTTTCCAAAATACTCCATCTCATTTATAACCATATTTCGATCCGTTGCTTGTCGTCGGCTCTCTTGCTCGAACCTTGCCATGATACCACAGTCTATTGTGGAGCGCATTTTGTCAATATGCTCCACGCAAAAATGCTGTCCGTGCGACCACGCTGCACTATATATTTTGTACTGTACATTGAAATACTCCGTATATAAAATATAGATACGACAAATCCTAAACACATCATCACCTTTGGACTACATCCCCTCGAGAATTCTCACTCCTCGATTGAGACCTCCGCCCCTTCATGAAACGTTGCAGTCAAAGCTCCATGCAACCATTTTGTTGATATAAACCGTGGCATCTCCTCCATGCCCTCAGAAAATTAAATCGGTCGATGGCGTGTACTACGTCGAAATTCAGATCGCGTTTCCTCTCGATCTTGCCTAGCTTGCTGGTACCTGGCGAGCCACGTCTCCATAGAGGCATGGTGCAACATACAAAAGTGATTCACTTCTCCTCCATTCCAGCATCCCTTTTTTTACCCCATTTCCAACCACATCTCCGGTCAGTCTATCATCGTCCTTCAGTGACCATAGCATACTGTTGTGTGAATCCACTGTTAGTAGCCACTGTGAAATATGCACTAGCGCCTCAGACACTAACCAACCTTCAACCATGCTACCTTATAGCCGAGCTCGTTATTGCACAAAGCCTTTCAAGGTTTTCATGAAGCTCTCCAAGAAGAACATCCATCGTGTATGGAGAGGTCCAGCAATCTCCACTTCATCTACAAGATGCACAAGAAGGTGGATTTGTGTCGTGTGAGCATGCTGGTAGATAGGCGTTTCTCAAAGAGACAGATATTCTCCACTGCTCCCCACCTCGTAGATTCAATAGAGGACATCTTAATCTCCTTCTGTGAGATCCATTGCACTAAAGTTGATAACTTGTAAATGGCCCCACGTATTTCTGGAGTAAGTCATCCTGCGATCGTGATCGGTAGTACAAACTGCCACAAATGAGAAAGCATTATGAACAATGACTACACTCCAAATAGCAAAATGCGCAGGCCACTTACAATCCATTCGTAGTACAAACCTGACATATCTTATGCCAATCATAGGATTTTAGCCTTGATAATTGGTCGTCTTTAGAAAACACAGACTTGAGAGAACACATCATACCCATCGGAGTGTGGATAGACTTAACTATTTGCTTCACAATGCGCTCTTCTTTAGTGGACAAAATCCAAGGAGCACGAGGTAGCTGCACACGACCATCAGCACCACTTGACTGCGGCCAAAGTGCCTCCATATTGCCTACCTTCTTTAAATCCATTCGTGCCCCTATAGTGTCTCTCTTTCCTGTGATGTGGTCCCATAGCAAGCTACCCACGTTCTTGAAAATATGCATGGGATCCAACAAGCGGTTGATCTCTAAGTGGGCCGAATATGGCAACTCGTAGAAAACTGAGAACCATCGCATTCCATTTGGATGTGACTTCGCATGGACCATTTTCAGCTCGTAGTAGCTTTGGGCATTCATACGTGTTGGAGGTTATCCAAGAAAACCTTCCCTAAGTTCATGACCCTCTGGCAAGAAAGCGGCTATATTATCTTCTTCATGGTTCGTGACCTTCGAGATTCTAACTCTGGCCCGCACAATGGACATGCATGATAACCTAAGGTAACGAGACGTGTCCCAACACCTCTATCCAGTGAATACAAACTTGAACGAGCTATGATAGATATTACCAACGAGAACAAAAGACTATTTACCTGAGAACTCTCCGAATCTCGAAAAGTCATGCATCATCCACATGAGAATGGCTCAAATATTGGCAGACCGTTGACCATCGTGCTTACTCATATCTTGCACGGTGACCCCCTCCTCCCACAAAATCTTAAGCTCATCAACGAATGGACGAAGATATACGTCCATGTTTTTTACTTTGTAGTGGCCGGGGAAGAGTAAGCTAAGAATGAGATGTCCTTTCTTCGTAGAAAGCCATGGAGGGATATTGTAGTTGACAAGGACTATAGGCCACACACTGTAAGAAGTTGAGCGCAAACCGAATGGGTTCATGCCATCCATTGCAAGACCGAGTCAAAGATACTCGGCACCCATCATATAATGGTATGGATGCTTTATGTCTAAGCGGATCAAAAGTCTCGACATCCATGGGAACCAATGCATCAATCATTGCCTCCATCTTAGGCTCCAAGATTGTAGTTAAGTCTCGAAGGCTGTCTGTCTCCTCTGGTATTGACGGTATATATTGGGTAGTACCTTCCAAGTGGTGGATTGGCTCAGGCACTCCATCCATCGCACACCCAGGAACTCTTCTAATTGGCCACAAAGGGTGCACTCCTTCTTGGGACGAGACGTCACCTCCCTGGATAGAAAATTTGCCAGCTACACCCAATCTTTTTGTATATGGTATTCAATTAGCTTGCGAGTATAATGCGTGATTGATATTAAGTTTTCTTACCATTTTTTGAAAATCCAAGATCGCCTGATCAATGATCTCAAATTGAAACTCGCCGAAGTGTCGTACGTGTTCTATAGACAATCGATGTTTTCGTCGAATATTACCAGCTTGCATTGAGAGCAAGGACATGGGATGCGCTGATTAAGATATGCCTCGCGATCTTGAACGTCAAGACCTTCATCGTTTTCCATTTTGTCTACGTTACGAAAAACAATTTGTTTTTGTTATCATTCTTTTTTTTCTTTCTTAAATTGTTTAAGAAGGGATTTTTTCTCTTGTAACTCAGCAAAAATTAACGTATGTAAAGTCTCCACCCACCCACCCACAAATTAATGTATGTCGGAGTGTTTCTGTCTCGTGGTGTTGCACCGGACCTCGCCACCACTCTCTCTTTGTTTTTTATCCATTCATTATCTCCTCTCCTTCCATCTCTTCCTCTTTTTCTCTTTCTTTATTATGCTATATGTTTATTCCCTCTCTCTCGTTCCATTTTTTTTTTCTCTTTCTCCCTCTCTCTCATTTTCTTTAATAAAACATATATCTCTCTCTACTACAACAACAACAACAACAACAACAAACAAGAAAAGAAAAGAAAACTACTATTACTACCACTACTACAACAACAACAACAAATAAGAAAACTAGACAACAATAAACAAGAAAACAAAAAAAAACCATTACTACAATAACAACAACAACAACAAACAAGAAAACCACTACTACTACTACAACCATGACTACGACTATGACGACCACGACCACGACCATGACCACGACCACGACTACCACTACGATGACCACTACGACTACGATCACTACGACCACGACCATGACCATGATGAAGAAAACGACGACGACGACGACCACAACCACGACCACGACCACGATTACCACTACCAATACCACTATCAGTACCACTACCACCACTACCACTACCACCACTATAATAAACAAGAAAAGAAAAAACAACAACTACTACTACTGCTACTACTACTACAATAATCACAACTACGACCACGACTACGACTATAACTACGACTACCACTATAATAAACAAGAAAAGAAGAAGAAGAAGAAAAAAAAAACAACAACAACAACTACCACTATTACTACTACTACTACTACTACTACTACTACTACTACTACTACTACAATAAACAAAAAAAGAAGAAAAAACTACTATTACTACGACAATAAAAAACAAGAAAACTAAACAATAATAAACAAGAAAAGAAAAGAAAAAAACTACTACTACTACAATAAGAACAAACAAGAAAACAACAACCTCTTCCCCCTTCTCTCTCTCCCTCCCTCTCCCTCTCCCTCTCTCTCTCTTTCTCTATTATGTTTAATGTTTTCTCCTTCTCTCTCTCGTTCTTTCTTTCCTTTTCTCTCTTTCTCTCCCTCTCTCATTTCCTCTCCCTCCCTCACCCTTTCCCTCTCTTTCTGTCTTTCGCTATTATGTTTAATGTTTTTTCTCTTATCTCCTCTCCCTCTCTCATTTCCTTTTCTCTCTTCCTCTCCCTCTCTCATTTCCTCTCCCTCCCTCTCCCTCTCCCTCTCTTTCTATATTTCTCTATTAAACACCCTCTCCCTCTCTTTCTCTCTTTCCCTATTATGTTTAATGTTTTTTCCTTCCTATTCCTCTCTCATTTCCTCTCCCTCCCTCTCTCTCTCCCTCTCTTTCTCTCTTTCCCTATTATGTTTAATGTTTTTTCTCTCTTCCTCTCCCTCTCTCTTTTCCTATTATGTTTAATGTTTCCCTCTCTTTCCTTTCCCTCCCTCTCCCTCTCCCTCTCCCTCTCTTTCTCTCTTTCCCTATTATGTTTAATGTTTTTTCTCTCTCCTCTTCCTCTCTCATTTTCTTTTCTCTCTTCCTCTCTTCCTCTCTTTCTCTCATTTCCTTTCCCTCCCTCCCTCACCTTCTCTCTCTCTTTCTCTCTCTCCCTATTATGCTTAATCTTCTCCCTCTCTTTCTCTCTTTCTCTATTATGTTTAATGTTTTCTCTCTCTCCTCTCCCTCTCTCATTTCCTTTTCCCTCTTTCTCTCCCTCTCTCATTTCCTCTCCCTCTCCCTCTCTTTCTCTCTTTCCCTATTATGTTTAATGTTTTTTCTCTCTCCTCTCCCATTTTCTTTTCTCTCTTCCTCTTTTTCTCTCATTTCCTCTCCCTCCCTTACCCTCTCCCTCTCTTGATCTCTTTCATTATTATGTTTAATGTTTTTTCTCTCTTTCTCTTCCTCTCCCTCTCCCTCTCCCTATTATGCAGTTTCAAGTTTTTCCCTATTATGTTTAATAATTTTTCTCTCTTCCTCTCCCTCTCTCATTTCCTCTCCCTCCCTCTCACTCTCCCTCTCTTTCTCTCTTTCCATATTATGTTTAATGTTTCCCTCTCTTTCCTCTCCCTCTCCCTGTCCCTCCCTCTCTCATTTTCTCTCCCTCCCTCTCCCTCTCCCTCTCCCTCTCCCTCTCCCTCTCTTTCCCTATTATGTTTAATGTTTCCATCTCTTTCCTCTCCCTCTTCCTGTCCCTCCCTCTCTCATTTTCTCTCCCTCCCTCTCCCTCTCCCTCTCCCTCTCCCTCTCTTTCTCTCTTTCCCTATTATGTTTAATGTTTCCCTCTCGTCCTCCCTCTTCCTCTCCCTCTTCCTCTCCCTCTCTCATTTCCTCTCCCTCTCTCAATACACATGAATTTTAACAAACAGAAGTAAAAGACAAAGAGAAAACACAAAAACAAAGCAAGAAGGAACAATGCACTCACCGTAAAGGCTCGGAGAAGGGTTTGACGGCTCCTCTTCATGATGGCCGCTCCTCTTCACCCTATGTACACTTCCTCCTCTTCTTCGCAAACGGCGGCGGTGGCGATGAGAAGCTTTTCTTCTTCCTCTTTCTCTCTTTCTCTCCCTCTCCCTCTCAAATGCAAGATGTTCGCTCTCCCTTTCTCTCTCTTTCATGTATGCGCGCAAAATAACGCGCTCGGGTTTCGACCCGCGTTTTTTTCGTCTGAGTACCGTCACTATTTACGTCACTATTTGTGTTGCTATTTGCTTCACATTTGCGACGCTTATAGCGATACCGCTATTTTGCATTGCAAATAGCCGTCGCTATACCTCCATATCCTTGTAGTGTTACTGCCACAGTAAAGTACTCCAAGTAAGTATGCAAGTCTCTGTAGGCATTATTGGCTTCTGTCCATGCATCAACTCAACTAGCATATAACATGTAATCACACTATGAGTAGTGTGATTAATCCATAAGGTATAGGGCAACAACCTAGGCCACTCCCTGACCCATCCACCACATGCTTTGGCCAAACCACATGCTTTGGCCAAATCTTTCACAATCGTTGGATGGCCTCTTTGGCTCTTCTCATTGCCTTCTGGATTATATGCCAAACATTACAAGGATTTGAGCTAGTAGCGACGCCGATTAGCGACGGCGGGTAGCGGCGTTGCTATTGGCATCGCTATTTGCATCGCAAATAGCGATGCCAATAGCAACGCTCCACAGGGAAAAAAAGCGGGCCGAAATCGAGCGCGATTTCATTTCGCGTTTGCACATTGTGTATTTTGAGAGCGAGAGCGAGGGAGAGAGCGACCGTCATGAGAGAAGGAGAGGAAGAAGACTTGCCGCCGCCGCCATTGTTTGCGAAGGAGAGGAGGAGCCTTCATCGCAAATAGGAGCCGCCCCACACTCGCCATATCTCATCGGTGAGTCTCCCTCTCTCTTTGTTTTGCTTGTTTAAGGTTTAAATCACTTTATCTTTTGCTTGTTTAGGAGAGAAAATGAGAGAGAAAGAGAGGGAGAGGGAGAGAGAGGGAGAGAAAGAGAAAGAGAGGGAGAGGGAGAGGGAGAGGGAGGGAGAGTGCATTCTCTCTCTCCCTCTCCCTTTTACTTGTTTAAGGTTTAAATCACTTTCTTTTTTGCTTGTTTAGAAGAGGAAATGTGAGAGAGAGAGAGGGAGGGGGAGATAAAGAGAAAGAGAGGGAGAGGGAGAGGGAGGGGGAGGAAATGAGGGAGGAAATGAGAGAGGAAGAGAAAGAGAAAGAGAGGGAGAGGGAGAGGGAGGGAGAGTGCATTGTCTCTCTCCCTCTCCCTTTTGCTTGTTTAATGTTTAAATCACTTTCTTTTTTGCTTGTTTAGGAGAGGAAATGAGAGAGAAGGAGAGAAAGAGAGGGAGAGGGAGAGAGAGGGAGAGAGAGAGAAAGAGAGGGAGAGGGAGAGAGAGGGAGAGAGAGAGAAAGAGAGGGAGAGGGAGAGGGAGGAAATGAGAGAGGGAGAGAAAGAGAAAGAGAGGGAGAGGGAGAGGGAGGGAGAGTGCATTCTCTCTCTCCCTCTCCCTTTTGCTTGTTTAATGTTTAAATCACTTTCTTTTTTTCTTGTTTAGGAGAGGAAATGAGAGAGAAAGAGAGAGAGAGGGAGAGGGAGAGAGAGGGAGAGAAAGAGAGGGAGAGGGAGGGGAAGGAAATGAGAGAGGGAGAGAAAGAGAAAGAGAGGGAGAGGGAGAGGGAGGGAGAGTGCATTCTCTCTCTCCCTCTCCCTTTTGCTTATTAAAGGTTTAAATCACTTTCTTTTTTGCTTGTTTAGGAGAGGAAATGAGAGAGAAGGAGAGAAAGAGAGGGAGAGGGAGAGGGAGAGAGAGAGAAAGAGAGGGAGAGGGAGAAAGAAAGAAAGAAAGTTATATTAACGTCTTCTAAAGACCAAAACTGGCCTATGAGACAAACTGTGATACAACTGATGAGGTCCAGCTATCCAAAATAAAAGTGATGAATGAAAGGCTAAAAACTGGAAACTGAAAATATGGTGCTGTGAGTGTGATAAGTGTCGTGTATGTGTATGTGCGTATGTAGCTCTGGTACTCCAGATAATGGCTACAAAAGGGGAACAAATGTCGGCTGTGATAGGGGAACAACTGTCGGCTGTGATAAAGTGGTGCGATGTGTATATGTAACAGATGCAGGGAGATATACTATCTTGGGATGTAGTAGCAGTCGTCGAAGTCGCTAATAGCAGGTGATCCCTCCTGGATGCAGGATGTGGTACATCAGCGATGGAGAAAGAGCAAACTGGAGATCTGAGATCCAATGTGTCGAGTGTCATCGGAGAGGGAGAGGAATAGGGAGAGGGAGAGGGAGAGGGAGGAAATGTGAGAGGGAGAGAAAGAGAAAGATAACATATATTGGAATGATAGCATATCCATGATTATGGTAATGGTATCCACTTTGCTTTTTTTATGGGTAGCATTACATCGACTCCTTAAGAGGGCTAAAAATTAGTCATACACTTTATAAAGTCTAATTAGGAGATTTAAGATGCACGATAATAGACTTATCAATAATGGTATGCAATATGTTTTGCCATGGGCCACGTACATTGGTGACTCTTTAAGATGGTATAAAATTGGTCATGTCCTTCATAATGTCCAAGTAGGGGATCTAATTGTGATATGCATAATTCATTGTTTTTGTATTAACTTTATAGGCATAACAAATTAGAAATCATGCCAACTAGTCAATGGAAGGACTAAAAGAAAATGATATCCTAGCTAATGGTCATTACGATACTTCATCAAAATGAACCCAAAAGTATTGTTATAGAAGAAGAATCCCTTAAATTGAGTATAGGATATTTTCTCTCAGGTCTTATGACTATGAGTAGAATTGATTGAAACAAAATTTATTACTATAGTTGATAAATTTCATAGATGGCATTAATTTTAATACGTGATCCTAGGACAAAAAAACCACATTTCTAAGATGCTTTTTGTTGAGACTGATTTATTATTAGACTAAGAGATCCTCAATGATGCTCATAAATGGATTACTTATACTCAAAGTCCTCTAGTGCAGTTTTTTACAATAACGAATAATTATCTACTGGGATAAACAAATCCTTGAGCATGATATAGGGCCGAGATATAACATCAATAAATCTCTCAACTACTATGTACAATGCAAGATTTATGGTCAACTTGCAACTTGACATACATCTCCATAAAGCTATCAATTTGAGCCTCGTTTGCTGTAATGTAGATAAGATGGAAAACAAAGATGGACGATGATAGATTGACTGGAGATGTGGTGGTTGGAAATGGGGTAGAAAAAAGAATGGATGCCTCAATGGAAGAGAAGGTGAATTGCTTTTGTATGTTGCACCATGCCTCCATGGAGACGTGGCTCGCCAAGTACCAGATTGCAAGGCAAGATCGAGAGGAAGCGCGAGCTGAACTCTAATGCAGTACGCGTCATCGACCGATTCGATATCCCGAAGGCATGGAGGAGATGCCGCGGTTTATGTCAACACGATGGTTGCATGGAGCCTTGACCGTAGCATCCAGCGAAGGGACAGAGGTCTCAATGGAGGAGTGGGAATTCTCCAGGGGATGTAGTCCAAAGGTGATGAGGGGTTTAGAATATGTCGTATCTAAATTTTATATGCGACATCTAATTTGAGTGTTTCAATGTACAGTATAAAATATATAGTGCAGCGTGGTCACGTGGACGGCATTTTCGCGTGGAGCGTATTGACAAAATGCTCTCCACAATGGACTGTGGTGTCATGGCAAGGTTTGAGCAAGAGAGCCGGCGACGAGCAACGGATCCGAACACGGTTGTGGATGAGATGGAGTATTTTGGAAACTTGCAAAGTATTATTACGGTGGATTACCGTAGCTTCTCCATGATACTATTTGGTGTGCAGTGGTTCAAAGTGGTACTTGGAGGAGCTGGAGCAACAGCTCGACGAGATCCATCTGGATTTCTCGAAATAGATTCCGAAAAAAAATGGACGGATTTGCGCGACACCTTTGTGTTTCCGGCCCATTGTGAACAGGTGCATA
Organism: Lygodium microphyllum; assembly: GCF_053477565.2. Lineage (NCBI taxonomy): Eukaryota > Viridiplantae > Streptophyta > Polypodiopsida > Schizaeales > Lygodiaceae > Lygodium > Lygodium microphyllum. Next base: position 127,155,048 of record NC_141162.1, on the reverse strand, counting down.
GAGTCATTTGCTTGCTAATTGTAATACGACATGGTTTATGTCAGAATGGTTTGAACTCGCTTTGTACGTGTTTGTGAACATGTAATCTTCTATCAAACACCCGACAACCTCGATGGTGGTATGTTATACCTTCAACTCCTCGAAGTGCAAGAGTATATGGTCAAAGCGATGTTCCGGGCATAGATGAAGATAATATGCAAATAGAGGGGTCAATATTACAAGGAGTGGAGGCCTCCGCAAGCTTGGAGCCCGTATCAGCTAACAATGATGGAAATACAGAAGTCCAAGAATTTTTTGAGAACGAGGCAGACTCATTCTTTTGTGGTGACATGTCTATCGACCTTCCAGTGTATGCAGAGTTGTGTCAGGAGATTAACATGGGACCATAGGATACTTCATTCTTGGAGCATCCACTTACTCAATTCGTTGTTTAGATCTCTTATAAAGGTACATAAGATATGCATTTTAAGAGGGATTTTTTAAAAATGATTTACATTACTATGCTTCGTATAGTTTAAATTGATTATTCTAACATCATTTTTTATCTGTGCAGGTGAAATTTTCAGGATGAGTTGAGGGATGAGCGATGAGGAGTTTCAAGACATGATGGCACGCATGTCTCCAGACCAGCTCGCGAGATTCAAAGAGATGGCAGACCAGGAGCTGTCTTGTTCTTCGTCAGGGTGCTCTACTAGATCTGCTTCAGCGTGATCAGATGCTCCAGCTTCGAGCAAATGATCTCGACGCTCACGACTTGGGCCAGAGGGAGGGACTGCATCGGGATCAGGGGATGCTACTGTGGAGACACGAATGTGGTGTCTCCGTCTCGTTGTTCAGCTGGAGCTGCGTCACCTCTAGGATTTGTCACACCTGTGGGGACGTCTACTCCAGTTACTCCGGCTTTTGCGCAGCCGTCAGCAGGTGGCACCCCTTTTGGTGGCACCCCTTTGAGTGCCACTCCGAGAGAGGTTACCCCCGTCGGTACACCGAATGTAGAGGGGTCTCCTAGATATGCCCAAGAGCGTGGACGGAGATGGGAGAGGACCCATCTTAGGCAGACTCCTAGCGGTTATGGATATCTGGTTGATAGTAGGTCAGGAGCCATCATCATGAATGATGAGGGGAGGAGGGTGATGGCTCGCATGAGAGAGTTGTGGCAACAAGTTTTTCGGCACAACGTCCTGGATCATTGGAAGAACCTACCGGAGGGGAGCAAGGACTACATAGTAGCATCCTTGCACGAGGAGTTTTCGGTGCCAGCCGTAGTAGATAGATTCTCTACGGGCTGGATGATGGATTGCATGCGTGCATACATGTCACATAGATGATCCGACGCACACAAGGCAATCAAGAGTGGGGCTGCAAAGCCCGAGTGGTTAGATGCAAAACGACTGGCGCCGGCGACTGAGGGAGGAGGCTACAGATTCTCCAGGATGTTGGAGTCAGCAACGCGAGGCGGCGAGGGCACGACTCGAGGCGGGAGTGGTCCATCATCTTGGGAGTGGCGGCCACAGGACATATTTGGAGGACTTTGTAAGTTTCGCTTTTGTTTTGCTTGTTTGTTTTTTTGAAATATTCTTTGTACTGACAATCATGTTTCTAACAGTTAGCAGTTTGTTTTCTTTGTAGCACTCCATTACAAATCGTGATCCGCAAGGCCTTGAGACTCGATATGCAGAGAGGCACTGTCTCAATGCATTGATCGACCGATTGTATAGACGCGGCGGCCTTGTAAGTCACTCATCTTTCTTGTCGGTAGTTACCATGAGATATTTGAATGCATTATTGTATGGTGGATTGATGTGTTGTTTCTTTTTCTGCAGAATCCGTGCGATGCTCCTTTGCAGCGGGACGAGCTTTCAGGGGACGAGGATTTGTAGCTCGCCCTTGGATCCTTGGAGCTCACACACCTTTATTTTTTAGTCGCCTAATCTATGTAGACATTTTCTATGTATTAGTGATATCCTGTCATGATTGTACCAATCGCTTTTTATGCGATCATGTATTTATTTCATGTATCAGTTTTATGATTTCAGTATACATTCTTTTTGTTTGCCAGCGCTTTGTATACAGTAGTGCAGAAACTATTTTGTATGGCTCTCATACAGCACACAGTGCTATATGTAGCAGGGCAGCTTGCTGCCCTGCCACAAATTTTTTTTCCCCTGTTACCATCGCTATTTGCGTCGCAAATTTACTGCTCGCGTCGCTATTGGCATCGCTATGTGCGTCGCAAATTTACTGGTTGCATTGCTATTGGCGTCGCTATATGCGTCGCTATTAGCGATGCATATAGCTACGCCAATAGCGACGTTTCTATGGCGTCGTCAATAATGACGCTTTTTGCGACGACGGGGGCAAATTTTGTTGTTTGTATTTTTGTCACTTTAAACATCGGTATAAGGTCTATATCTTGTAGTGGAAGTCAAAGCCTAGTTTAATGCCAAGGTGAGAGAAAAACTCCCTAGCCTCATCAGCATCCTACTCACCTCTATCTACAATAATTTTTCCAATACATCCATACTTGCAAATAACATTCTCCAACAGAAACTTACAAACCACTGAAGTAGACTTCATTCGTAATGCTCTTCCTTCCACTTGATTTGTGAGATCTTCTCTTACCAAAATAATATATCTCGTCTGCCATAAACCAACAGGCATAGTAATCAAATGAAGAACCCACTTGTAATGAATACATAGCGGGTAGGTAGGATGAAGCTCATCTCTATGCCTCACTGAAGAGAACAACTGAAAATCAGGGCATGTCTCAACAAACTATGAGATATCTCTATACGTGCCTCTCCACCAATAGCGCTCTTTGATCTTCTCATAGGTTGCCCAAACAGCTCGATGACCAACCCAAAGACTTTCATGAAATTCTTTCATTATCCGTACTTGTGAAGCTCTATCACAGACAACTCTTAATTACTATCATCCTTGCTTTTATGGATACTTCCAAAGTAGCCCACTTTGTAAGAAGAACCCATAAGCTTTTCTCTTGATCTTCTTGAAGTCCACATCAGTCCATCCATCGTGTCTAGACATGGTACTCCAATAACGACCAATCTGTAAATACTCTCCTGTATACAAAGACTCATCAAAGCTTTCCAAAGCAGACACATAACAAATATAATCAGTATGCATGGCTGAAAGATCAACGCCATCATCAACGTCATTAATGCAAGAAAACTCCATACCATCATACCTCACACGTGAAAGCATATCAGCTACTGGGTTATCTATACCTGTTATGTGCCTGAACTCAGGATTCATGGATTTTATGTACCCAATCCACCTAAGCATGGCAATATCTGGAGTAGAACAACTCGTGATCCTACCTAGAAGAGGGAAAAAATTAGTCTCGACCACCAAAGCAGCACCTCTCTGTCATTATTGAGAGCCATGATAACTCCCAATAGCTCTCTCTTAATCTGTGAATACCTACGTTGCCGCTTGTTTAGAACTTTTGCCCCAAACCGAATAGCATACCTATTCCCATCTGCATCATCTTGGCCAATAGCCCATCCAATGTCGATAGGACTAGTATCAATAGTTAGAACAATAGGTCTCTCACACTCATAATCTGCCTTTCAAATAGTCAAAGCAACTCTCAATAATTTCTTTAGTTTCTGCATAGCTTTAGTATGCTTTATCTCCCAAGAAAAACATTTCCCTTTTCTCAAGAGCTGATAGAGATCATTTGCAACATGAGCAAAATGAGGAATCCAAATAAGATAAAACACACAACCCTCAAGATACATGCGAACCTTCGAAGTAGAAGAGCAAGTATCTGCAATCTTCTCTATGGCATCAACCTTAGTAGGAGAAGGCTTCCTGCCATAATATCCACACATATGTCCAACAATCAAAACTTCTTTGGCTCCAAAAATAGACTATAATACTGACAAGTTCAAATTCACTTCCTCCAACTTGCAAAGAACCTTTTCAACATCTCCAATATGTAAAGCCACAAAGAACCTGCCTCCATGATCGTCTAAAGAATCATCTTTTTCATTCTCCAATCAACCCTTGATAGGTAAATCATCAATGAAAGGCATGTTAAGCTCAAGAATAAAATCTCGTAGAACCTTGTTCATCCCATTCATCATATGGATTACTGAATTAGTAGCTCCTTGCGAAAGCGTACATGTTCAGACAAGGCCTAAAGGTGTCTTCATCGTAGTCAAATATCTGCTCTCAAGGGCAAGATTAAATTGATCATATCCAGAATAAATATCACCAAGTGAATAGATAGTACGCCCAGCAAAATCTTTGGCAAACTCATCCACAATAGGTCCCGCACCAACATTTCGAATAGTGACCTTGTTTACTAGCTCTAAGTCCTGTATGAATCTGAGCGTCCCATGCTTCTTATGAACTATGAACCATCTATTGGAATATGGAGCTGAAGGGAGCTCTAGAATCCCCATCCTGATCTGCTCATTCAAAAGCTCCACCAATTTGGGCAAGTGAGCCCTCAGCATAGGAATAGGCCGTAGATTCCAAGGGACATACGGAATGGTAAAGATAACCATAGGTGTCACAACCCTAGGATCAATACATCCAATCTCATGTGGAGAGAAAGCAAAAGCTTTTCTCGTCTGCATAACATCTCTTCAAAACATCTTACCTCTTTGGGAAGTAGAAATTCTTCGGTCCCAAACTCCATCTCTTTCAATGTCTTAGTTGAAAACTTATGTCCATTGACACCCGCAGGATCTCGTAAAGGAGGTTGCAAAGTAGCTCTCCTAACCATCTCATTACTATTGAAAGGTAGCGATCTTGCAATTGGTCTAGCCTTCTTGTCAACTATCTTATATTTGTCTGAATTACTTTGGATTCATTGCTACAACTTGCAAATTTCAACCCTTGATGAAAATACATTGGTAAACACAAATTTTGCTGTGTATAAACAGCAACATCCAACTCTTTTTGTTGAAATAGATCAGTAAAGAATAATTTTTGCTGAGAATCCTCAGCACCCAAATTCTTTTGAATCATGAATCAACAATTTTGCAACAGATCGCCAGAGAATGGACTTGTAAGACATATGACAACTCTTGATTGTTAGTACTTAGCAATACTGAAATAACTTCCATAGTATTTGAGCATGAAAGGCCATCATAGAGACCATCTATCTTATCTTGTTCTTGCAAAATACCTGCAAGAATCAATTCTTTTTCTTTTCTTTTTACATACTGCTTGGTATCTCTAGGCATATTGAAAATATGCTGAAAACAAAAAGTACTTTCAGTGGATACACCATAAATACATGAGGAAAAACTACCGCTCTCAGGAGGCGAGAGCTTTCCCTGCTGACTCGTACCACTATCGTCTCGCAAGATAGTGATACCTAACAAAAATTCAGCTCTCCTGCTAGAAGAGGGGAATCCCTCAAAGAATCTTTATTCTGCTAATGGTTAATACAAATGGTCATGAACTAGACACCTCTCTTTCCATCCTTGCTTCAGATCCTTGCATAGGCCGACCCATCATCAAGAACCTTAGTCTCTGTTGCTAGGTGGCACCTATGAAAAGGGATGAGCGCCTTAAATGGTTCTCCTTTGTGTGTACATTGGCAGGATGAGCGCCTTAAATGGTTCTCCATCAATGCGGGGCACGCTCCTAAGAATTGTCTTAGGCAGAAGGTCGATGGGGACGCCTATCCTTTCTAGGCGTCGATGCAAGTGTGAACGTGGGTGATACCATTTTATCCACATGAGTATTAACGCCTTCGTGAATTAATTATCGTATGGAATTCCAAATTAATTGATTTATATGGCTAGCTACAATTATTCAGTTGGTTATTATTCTAACATGATTTTCTTAATTTTTGGAAGCTAATGTGTAGAGCAAAGAGAATTGGAAAGGCGCACCACGTGCAAGCATTTTAAAGATTATTTCCTCAAGAATTTATTTGGAAATTATTGAATTATTGTATTAGACGCACCGCTATTTCTTATAAAGCGTGCGCATAGCCTCTATGTAAATATTTATTAGCAAAATAGATTTTTAGAATATATGTCTAATAAAATATTAATGGTTCTAGAGAGTTGTGGGATGCACAACTGCTAGCATCCATTAATTTAGATTACTCTATCTCTTTTCTAGTACACTCAAACTCTTTATGCAAAGAGTGATTGTAAAGGGCCTAAATCTTGGGCAAAGAAGATTTCATAATATTATTATAAATACGGCATGAAGGGAGCTGCCCACTTCATGTCGGGGGGAGATTGAAGCCAATCTTGTGTTGCTTCATCTTACTTTGTTTGACTTAGAAGGAGAGAGTTGCCACTGATCACACTGTGAGCCATGCGATGTGGATGATCGCAAGGGTGATTTTTCTTCCGGAGGTGAGGCTTCTATCATGGCTCTTGTGAGGTTGGTGGTCTTGCGGTGACTTGGGCATTGAACACTTTTGTACAAAGACTTGTGTCATCCTTCATCCACTTGACGCTTCGTGAGAGTATGTGTAAATCACATGCATCGATCATGATGAACAGCTACAATGCAAAAAATATTACTTCATCTAAATCCTATGGTGTTGATTGCAATGCATCCAATCCAAGCTTGTTAAAGATATTCCATGCATTAGTAGTAAGGAAGGTTTGCACAGATGGGGGAAGCTTGCCCCTTTAATGACTTAAAAATAAAAAGTTGTGGTAGGATGGCATTTGGCAAGCAGCTCATACAACATAAAGCCTACTCGATTTGTGTGAGGCGAGGTGAATTTGGCCGATCAGGCGACTAGGGTTGTGCCGGTGGTGGGCGCCTGGCAGGCTGGGCAGGGAAGACGTTGGCTGGGACCCAAGAGGTATAGTCCCTGGCCGCCTGGATCTTAAGAATGTCCCAAAACAATTCATCAAATTCCTTCTTGAATCGAGCTTCCTTCTCCTCCTTTGAGCATCTAGTGCTCGAGTTTGGGGAGGGCCCACATGGCCAGGGTTGCTACTCCCCAGGCATTCCCCTAAGCTTCTGTTTTCTTGGCCTGGGAAGTTTTTGGCCTGCGTCTAGGGCGGTGTCTCTTGGGGCCTCGTTTCTTTACATACCTCTTAAGGGTAGGCACATAGCATTCTGACGAAGGAGCTTGTGTCACATGCTCCCTTCGACGGTGGATAGCATCCTTGCAAGCCAGTTGCACTGGGTGCTCCATGACGGCTACTGTAGAGGAACCTACAAAATGTGAGCCAAGGTTAGGCTTTGAGGAAAGGTAGAGTTATTTGCATGGAAGAGATTAAATAGTGGATTATCAAGTGTATATGAAGAGGAGTGAGGTGAGGTGAGACATAGACCGGAAAGGGAAAAGGTGTACAGAAGGGGATGGTGCCCCATCTATGCCATCAGAGATGTTGGTCACAGCTTCCTATGGCGGTAATGAGGGTTGCATGTCCTTCACTTGGAGATGGAAATGGTCACACATCTTCTACATGTGTGGTGAGAGGAGGACTTGAGGAGCTCAGCCTGTCAAACCCAACTCTTCTCCATGTACTTGACTATCATTGCTTGTGTGTGTTGATATTATCTATACAGGGTCACAAAACTCATTGTTTATTTATGTACATATTTACGAACCCATCACATTGCGAGGATAAAAACCAATTGTAGAACTTAGGATTGTACTAGAGTGTGGCACACGCATCTAGTACACGTGGTAGCCTTCTTAATAACATCAAGTTTTTTGCAACATCAAGTATCATGGTACCTTGTTCGAGTCTACTTGCAACATGTAGATCCTCCTCAGTGAGAACCTTATCAACTAGGGAGTTCTCTTGGCTAGTTCCGGCTAAGTCCATACCCCGAGTGGTAGTCAATACTCAAAAGAAAGTCGATGTTGCATAGGTTGGATCTCTTTGAGAATTCCATTCAGCCAATCGCTCCTCAGAGACTATCATAATCTGGGCTCCTAGTTCTCGGCCATTGCCATGCGGTTTTCAAATCAACGTTTTTCAAATTGACTTCAACCCTCTGATTGTCACTTTAGTTGCTCTATCTTTAAGAGATTTGGTTGGCAGAACACATAATTGAATGTTACAGTTAAGTGTAGTTTGTCAACTTCCTTGTCAGAGGTGAGTCGCATGCATTCATGCATGAGCCTGTCATAGTGCTCGTCAAGATGTTCTTACTCTTCCTAGGATAGGGAAAATGGCAAGTATTCCCCAAGTTGCTTCTTGGGAATGCACCCATGTCCACAAGGACATAGACACGTGCGAATACTTTGAGTTTAGAATCCAACTCAGTTAAGCATTCTATGACACTTCTATGTTCAACGAGGGCTTGCTGGATTGCTATCTAATGCAAGGTTCTAGGAGTTTCCCTAGGCTTTAGCATAGCTAGGGGCTCAGGCCTAGATGAGCAAGATTGGTCGACTCTAGGATTGCTTATATCCTCGGGGTTTCTATGTGTCTCTTGAGGCTTTGTTGTTACTGCGCCATGGTTCTCCTTGGATGCGACTGGTATAGATTGGTCACCCTATTGTGATAGTGTTGTATCCACTCTTGATTGGTCAATGCGAGTTCCATTGTCGTTGGATTGAGTGTTGCAAGAAACTTTTGATGGTAATAGCTACTTTGATTTTTCAGATTACACGAATGTGTCTGAGGTTTCATCGCTATTAGGAGAGACATCAATGGGTTCATTGGTGGATGGAATCGATGCTTTATTCCTAAGCTCTTCAGCTCTCTTGGTCTTAATGTTCTTGGGGTCCACAACCACTTGTAACTGCTATTGTTTTCGCTGTTTTCTCCTCTTTTTCTTGGTCAATAAAGGTGCATCTCTTAATCACTCAAGACCTTGAACTAGGTTAGCCGTTGATGTGCTTAGTTGGGTCTCAGCTTTCCCTTTCTCTAGTGTGTGCTCACGGGATGTAGGTTCGACCTGATGGACAGCCTTGCCAGGTTCATTGGTCAAATGCGCCATCTCCTTGGCTACATCTTTGAGAGGTTTCTCATCAAGCCTAGGCTTTGTTGGGGGTAAAGGCACCTCTGCCTAGCTGCCCGTGTATTACTACACTGACAGTTGCCACTACTGCACACTGTAGGTGGTAGGCGCCTGTCACCATCACTTTATTCTTTATTCTTTTAGTGAAATTTTGAATAAAGGAAGGCCCGGTCACACATTATGACTGTTGGAGTTCCCATTTCTAGTATCTCCCTTTCTTGCTCTTGCTCTCCCGCCATAGCTCTCGAGTCCAACCTTCAATCCATCACTCCCTTTCAACTGGTATCAGAGCTTTGCTTTCTAACTCTTGAGCTTGGTTCGTGGCATTCTCAACATCCCATCGACTCCTTACTTACATTGGGTCTCCTTCTTGGTAGCCATATTTGACTCCTTTGAGCTCTTGTCACTCCCCGGCTTCTGAAGCACCTTCTCGGCATTATTGGGCACCTTCAGGGCATTACATCAGAGGTATTTGATCATTTTCTTCAGGGTTTACTTCAGTTCTCAAGTCTCACAGGCTATAAACAAGATTGGGGCAGCCACCATTGAAGCTCCCTTGCTTCATATCTCACTTGCCTTTGAACAAGACTTGCTGGAGCTTGTTTGAGGCGTTCCTTGGCTTTAACCAGACCCCTCCGAAGCTTGGCCACCATTTTTTGTAGCCCCAGGACCAGCATTTATAGTTGGAGGAATCACGCAGCTCTCCCATATGTGTCTTCAGCATTGACAGTCATAATAACTCTCCCCTTCCATTGGCACTTGGAAAGGCTCCATTTCGGGCATATGAACATGCTTTGATGCTTGGTTTTGATGGTTGATGTGTTGGCATAGAATTTTGACTGATTTAACACTGTTTTGGGACTGTCATAAGAGTCCACAGGTAGTTTATGAAAGTATGTATGCCTATTGTTTGGCAACCATTTGAAGCTAATTTTGGTGCTGAAATTCTCAGTTTTGAATAGTAAATCACTACTGTACACAGTTGGGCTTAAGTCATTTTACTCATGTATACTTATACCTATGCTTTTCGGGCTATGTTTCGAACATATATGGTGATGTATTGACACTTGGGGCTCGACATAGAGCTTGGTTTTGATTCGGGATCATTGGTTGAGCTTGAGCTCTCTTTGCAAAGCATTTGGATGCTCCATCTTGGATGTACTTATGGCATATATGTTGATTATGTCTAACTGGTCTTGACATGCTTAGCCTATGCCATTACTACATGCTAGTTACATTGTTTGGAGCCTATTGCTACTGGAGCTCGGTCTTGGCATAACCTTGGATTCTCAGATCTTACTTGAGCTATTTATTGGCTTGCCAGAGTTGTATCTTGGGATGTACTTGATGTCTTACATGCTTATGGATGCTACATACAGATGCTCTACTCCCTCCTACATGTTCGGGATGTACTATTGATGTATTGTCTTGGACTTATGTCATTGGCACTGTGTCTTGCCTTGGCTTGAGCTCTTGAGCTCGTACATATGGCTTTTGTGCCAATGGAAGCATTCTTGAATGCTTATCAGACATTGAGCAGGTGGTACTTTTATGCATTGAGCCATTACATGCTATTGAGCAGTTTACAGACACTTGAGACTTTGGGACTTCTTACCTTTTGGGATGATACATCATATTCCTTGGTTCACTGTATGCTTATGAGCTAAGTCTTAGTTTTGGATCCGTATCTTTGTGAACTGACACCTACTTGTGTCAAGTTTTGGTAGTGGTAGGAACACTTTGCCCCGTTGCTTGGGGGGTGTGCCTACTCACTGGAAGATGTTTGTATGACATACTTGGGTGTTGGATTCATGCTTATCGATTGTCATATACTTATGCTATGCCCGCATGATGTCGGCTTTGGTCTTGGCAGTATCTGATTGCCTTGGGATCCGATTTTGGCACTGTTAGCTCTCTTTGACTGAAATCTGAAATTTATTACAACAAGCATATATGTATGGAATGACATGGATTTTTCATTTTGAAACACTCTGAAATTATGTACTTTCACTAGTACTTGGTGGGCAGCAGCTTTGGTTCCACTTTCTTTGCCATTTTTCCTAAATTTTGGTTATTTTTTTATCATTTTCTACAGTAAACAACAAGCAGTTTTGAACTGTCTACAGTCTTCTAGCCTGCATTATGGCAAGTTCTCATGCTATTTTCAACATCACTAAGCTTGATGGTACGAACTAATCTTATTGGATTTGGCAGATTTGGCAGGTGTTGCTGCAGAAATCGTAGATCAAACCTTTGAGGTTAAGCGGGAATCCACCTGCAACTATGCCAGATGAGGAATGGCTTGAGCTTGATGAGTTATGCAAGTCCACTATTGTATTGTCTCTCATAGAATAGGTTCACTATAATGTCTTTGAGGAAGAACAGAGTGCATGTCAGTTGTGGGAAAACATAAAAAATCTCTATGACAAGAAAAGTCCAATGAGTCAGATGTATTGGCTGAAGCAGCTTATGGATTTGTGCATGAAGGAGAATGTGACTATGTCTGCTCACTTGAGCCAGTTCCATGCTATACTCAAGAACTTGACTTCACATGACATCACTTTTGCAGAGGATGTCACTTCTCTTTTCTTGCTTAGTACTCTTAATGAGTCATGGGATGTATTCCGTATTGCATTATGTGCCTCTACTACTACCTTGAAATTATCTGATGTTGAGAGTGCTCTTCTGCAGGAAGAGGTTAACCGTAAGAATTTGGATGCCTCTTGTGTGACTCATGCTATGACAGTTAGAGGCAAGAATGATGGATATGGAAAGCATGGCAGTGGTAGTGGCCGTGGACGGGATTCTTAGAAATCTCGGTCCAAGTCTCATGGGAAGTCACGTAGCAAATCCCGTGGCAAGAATGTAGATGTTACTTGTCACCATTGTGGGAAAAAGGGTCATATTAGGCCATAATCCCAAGAATTGCACAATGAAAGGTGCAAAGATAAGGAGAAAACAAAGTGCAGGATAAGTCTTCTGATCACAGCATAGTACCTACAAAGTCCGGTGTTAAAATTGGAGAGATCAATGTTATACAGCCTAAGAATGTTGATGATGATGATTATATCCTAGCAGCTTCTTCTAGTGCTTCGCAGATGACAGAGATACACTCTATGTATGCACAGTGTTGGCTCTTGGACTCAGGTGCGTCCTTTCATGTGATACCTTGCTGAGAGTGGTTTCATTCATACCGTACTGTTTCAGGTTCTGTGTGCTTGGGTGATGACAACTCTCTTGATATTGTGGGCATTGGTGATGTTAGGCTGCAGTTTCCCTTTGGCAGTAGTTTTGTTATGTAGGATGTACGTCATGTACCTTCTTTAACACGCAATCTCATGTCAGCTGGATAGCTTGATGATGCAAGATATCATGTATGTTTTGGAGACTCTGCATGGAAGATCACTCGTGGGGCAGACTTGTAATTGCGAGAGGTGCCAGGGCTGGCAGTCTCTACCCCTTGATTGTATCAGCTTCTTCCCTTGATCATGTTTTGTCTGTGGGTTCTATCCCACATGTATCTCTTTGGCATGCCCATTTAGGCCATATGTCTTTGAAGAGAATGAAAATGCTTTCTGGTTTGCAGTACTTACCACCCCTTGATTATGCATGTTTTGATTCATGTGAGCATTGTCTTTATGGCACACAGACTAGGTCTATGCATGAGAAGTCTGGTAGGCCACACATGAGTGAGCCCTTGGCATTGGTACATTCGGATGTCTATGGGACATGCCTTGTCAGTCTATGGGTGTTGCAAAGTATTTTGTTACATTCATAGATGATTTTTCATGGAAATTTTGGGCTTATCCCATTAAGTTTTGGTTGTGTTTCAGAGATGGCTTGCATTGGTTGAGAACTAGTCTGGGTATAGGCTAAAATGCCTAAGGACAAATAATGGGGGTGAGTATGTCTCACGTGCTTTTGAGCAGTTATGTGATGAGAGGGGTATTAAGCGCTAGTTGACTGCCCCCTACACCCCCCCCCAGAATGGTTTGGCTGAGCGGATGAATAGAACCATCCAAGAGCGTGTATGCAGTATGCTTAGCCATGCAGGCCTACCACAGAGCTTTTGGACTGAGGCAGTTAGTACAGCTGTGCATGTCATAAATAGATCACCCTCTAGTGGTTTGGATTTCCAGGTTGCAGAGGAGGTATGGACTGGAAAACCTCCCTCTTATGCACATCTCCGTGTGTTTGGATGTGAGGCATTTTGCCATGTGCCCAGGGACAAGAGAAGTAAGATGGATCCCCAGTATACCATGCCATGACAAAACACATAGAGATACACTATCATTTTATCAGAGAGATGGTTCTTGTAGGGAGAGTAGATCTTATGCATGTAAAGACTGATGAACAGGTTGCAGATATCTTTACCAAGTCTTTGGGTAAAGATAACTTTAGTGGTTTTAGACAACTACTTGGAATTCATCAGATGATTTGAGCTTGAGGGGGAGTGTTAGCATATCAAGCTCATACTATTCTCCTGTTAGTATGTATGACCAACATTAGCTGTGTCCAGCTGTATCTGCAAGTGTGGGACATTAAATAAGTCGGTGGTCTTAGACCCAGTGTAAATGGTCCTATGGACCTTAGTACTATTGTATACACTTACTCTATGTGTGTGGTTAAGTGAGAATGTATGAATGAAGAAGATGAGAGCATGCTTGCTCCTCACTCTGTCTCTGCCTCTCTCAATCTCAATAGAGGATAACACCAATGGGTTTTAGGAATGTGATGTCCTCTTGTATCTATCCACAGAGTGTGAGATAGAGGGGGGTTGAGTGTGACTAGTGTTTCCTAAATCAATTATTGAGAGGCGAGAATTGAGGGACATTACGACAATTGGAGTCAGATATATTCTCATTTTCCTATGCACACACGGGATTGGTCTCTACTATCACCACAGGACACGTCACTTTATTTTGTGCATTGCATTATCCGGATCCCTAGCCTTCCTGCTTGCACCTATGCCAGATGGGATTGGACGCACTAATGCACCATCAACTGTGCACCTTGGCATACTCCCTCTACACCATCCTCCTTGTCGATTCCTAACCTGGGTGTGAGAGTTGGGTTTGCATCATGATTCACTTGAGTGATGTCAATAATGGGGCGAGTGATTGTTCTTTCATTCCATTTGAGTGACCGTGAGCTGAGTGCAATATTTTGCGCAATCGACAGTTTTGTGTGATTCCCTCAACAAAGCTGCCTCCCTGGGTATGGCTACTGCATGGCGTCTACCCTGCTAGATGTGAATGTGTTGCAAAGACACCTTGGTCTCTCCTACATCCGACTGCGACACAATATGTGACATCGACAGTCAACCTCAATTCTCTCCAACATGGGCCAAGTTTTCCTAAACCTACACATTTTGTTTCTTAGTGATGGTCAAGTCTTAAGTGTGGGGACGTCAGCAATTGGTCTAATGTGTGGTCGTAGTCCCTGATGTTTGGTTTGCCCTTCCTGTTAAGGTTTTAAGTGTGGAGACACGTCCCTGCACATCTATGATGCATACCCCCTGCATATGCCTCAATTTGATCATGCATCTATGCCATGCCCTGCTTTTAACCTGATGGGGTCCCTTATCACAAGGGACTTTTAATCGTTTCCTACATAGGAAAAAAAAGGAAATTCCCTATCAATTCCCTAGTTAAAAATACACACAAGTAGGGAAAGAGGAACATTTCCTAGTTAGAGAAACTAGGGAATCGCATAGGAAATTCCCTAAATAGCCATGTAGGGAATGTAGAGAATTTCCTATGCAATTCCCTAGTTTCTCTAACTAGGAAACGTTCCACTTTCCCTATTATTTACTTTTCATACTTTTGTGTAATTTTAATTAGGGAATTGATAGGGAATTTTCTTTTTTTTCTTTCATAAGTAGGAAAATATTTCCACTATGTTTCCCTACATATGGTAATTTTCCTATATACAAAAATATCTTATGTGATTCTAATTTTTCTATAGCTGGAAAATATTACATTTTTCTTAGTCTACATATTCCTACTTATGTGAATTTCTAAGTAGAAATTTATCTAGCAAATTTTCAAATAGAAAATTATATAGAGATTTTTTAGTTAATTTCAAATAAGATATAATACACATCTAATAGATTATGTTAAAACTTTTCACTATATAGGCTTTTTTTTTCTATGTCAAGAAAAATTTCCTAAATAGAGAATATTTTTCTATATAGGGTTTTTTTCCTATGTAACAAGCGGAATACACACATACTAAGGGTTAGATACCCAATCACACTAACTAGGGTATATAAGGTGTAAGAGTCCCAGATTAGGGAAACAAGTTATTATCAAGAACATACTCTTCATCTTCATCTCTAGCTTCCATGGCTTCCTCCTTTCTTCTCTCCTCTTTTCTGTCTTTCTCTCTCCTCTTCTAGTCTTCTTTTCCCTTCTTGCTCTCTATCTCTCTCTTAAGCTCTTCTTCTCTCTCCTCTTAGTTTCATTCATTACAAGTAGTATGAGATCTTTAGGATTTGGTCCTTTTCTTCTTTCCCATTTCTTCCTTTTCAAATCCCAAAAACCTAGTTACTCAGCTTACATGTATAGGTATAGCAAGAAGGACTGTAGTTAACCTCAGCTTTTTGGAGCAAGTAGGAGCTACGGCTGGAGACTCAGACATATCTAGAGGTAAAACGGTTAAAATAGCAGGTCATCACTTCTTTTCATGAAAAATTTAGGGGTCCCAAGCCAAGTTTGGAGTTCCAAGAGTTGGAAGAGGGAAAAAATCCCAGTTACTTTTACCAACCAACACAAACCCTCCAAGCTTGCTCCAACCATCAGCCAACCTCAAAAGGAATCCCTGTCAAGGTAGCAGGCAGCAACTTGCAATTTGTGGAGCAAATCACGCTGCTACCCCTGGCTTCTTTCTGCCTCCTTCTCCTACTCCTAACCTTCCCCCTAGCACTCTTGGCCTCTTGGGGGGCAAGGGCTAAACCCTCTTCAACAAGATTTGATCCCTTCCCCTCTAACATTGAAACCTTGATTGAATCCCCTGTTGAAAACTGTATGTGGGCAACCATTACTACTCAATCCAAGCTCTTGATCCAGCCCACAACCTGTGGAGCTCAACCATCAGGAGATCTCTCAACCCCTTTTTCCCTTCCTTACCTAGATTGAAGACATGGAACTCAGCTTGCATGGGAGCCTTGTGGGCAGCCATGAAAGATCCACTTGAAGCTTTCCCTCTCTGAAGCTCAAGCTCAGGAACAAGCATAGGAGCCATCATCATCTTTAGGAGTATTCAAATGCTGAAGTCTTCTCCCATGGGAATGCCCCAACCAACCGGGCTTGATTGATGGAGCAAACGAGCATCATGGCTATGAATCAATGGTCTCCCCAAGCATTGAAGAGGTATGCTAATCTCTCAAATTTAGCCACTTACTGAGCTTAATCCCTTGTTGGAGAGATTCAACATTGCATAGGCTCAGTAGCTCAATTGCCTCTACATGCATGCATCATATCCAATCCTGAAAATTCATTGTATTGGTTGACATTAACCCCCCATTTTGTCTTGTGCCTAGGATAAGCCTCAAATCCAATAATAGCCATTGTAAATTGGGTAAGTAGTAGCCAATGGACTGCCAAGGTAACCCCTACCTCAACCCTTATCCATTCCTTGCATCTCATGAAAAGGCTCAATGTCTCCTTTCTAATGAATCTCATGATGATTGCTTAATTAAAATGTCTGCCATGTATACTTCAACTGAGGAAAAAGGCCGATGCCAGCAGGTGATGTGGTAAGACAAAAGAGAGGTGACCCTCCCTTACCACTTAAGACCCTAAAGGGGTGCACAACCTGGCCCGTGGGGAACTTTGCCCACCTCTCGGTGATCCAGAGCTCGATACTTGTATGTAAGTTCAGGTACTTCCCCATGATCTCCATTTTTCCTAATGCAATGATTCCCCTTGGATACCCCATCAATGCTAAATGGCATCCATATATAACACTTGAAGTGCATGTAGTCAGAAGAGATGTATGGGAGTGAATTCACTTATGCATTGATGGTAGATATAAGATGGGTATGCAATGATGCTTGGGATAATGCTCAATATGCTCAAGATGCTATTTATGTTGCTGATCATGCCTCTCTAACTATGCTCCATCCATGTAAGGCTTTTGCAATAAGAGCCAGGCAGTGTTTTTGGTCACAATCCTATAGGACAATCAATAAGATCCCATTGTAGAAATTTTCATTTTGAATTTGGGAGTAGTCCCTTGATTTGAATAAAAAACCTTCCCAATCGAAGCTATGGTTTGAAAGTTATGCCTATTTTTGTGCACTAGGGTCACTGTGGATAGGGTGCAGAAGACCGCTCTAGGACAAGCACAGTAGATCCATTGCAAAAAATTCTGATCATTTTTTATCACAAAGGTTAATATCTCATCTCAAAGAGGACTTTGACCCCTCCAACTGGAGCCAAAAATCTCATCAATAGGAGTTCCCTACAAAAAGTTATGCCCCTTTTACTGACAGCAAGTCCTGTGGACTGCATCCAAATGGCTGGCCAGAAAGGCAAAAGCAAGGCCTAAGAGGAACTCCAAAGGGAGATTCAAGAATTCCGGACTCCCGATGCCTAATGGGTGCTACATTTTCTAGTGCTTGAGGCTGCTCTGGTGTCATGTAGTGCTTATGGGCTATTGATCAGATCCAAATGGCTTTGATCCCACGATTTCTACATGGGAGATTCTGATCCCCTAATTTCTACAAATTCATCAATAGCCTTGTCTTCTAGGATGCTATCTTCTACATCAAGCTTGAGTCATTCTGTCATGTTTTGTTGTAATTCAGCTACTCCTTTTGCTACATCTTTAGCAGCTGCAAGTGCTTGATGTTCAAGGCAATCCCTTAAAACATTGCAACTCAATAACAATAGTACAAAATTGAAGGAACCATGACAAACATAATGGCCATGTTCTATAGTAGTAGCTCACAGAGCTGTCATTTATCAGTAAGCTTGAACAATAGTTTTTCATTTATCAGTAAGCTCACAAAAAAGAGAGAGAGAATATATCCCACCTCATCTAGAGGATCATGCTTCTACCCTGGTAAACTATACACCTTTCTCTTTTTTTTTTCTGGTTTCTCCTTGGAACCTTTACTCTTCTTTGAAATATCATTTGATGATGATGCTTTGCTAATTGAAACACAAACTTGCATATGCAGAAAATATCAATACACATAGTGAATGTTAGATAAGAAAACCTCACACCATCCTAGTCCTTGAAATATTAGTACACATTTTGAATATTGAGAGTGAGAAAACCTAAACACCAATGTACTCCCAGCTAGTGTTGTCATCTTTTTAGAGATTAATTCATACTGTGACTAAGTGATGTGCTCCTATTTAAGGGGCACTTGAAAGTGCGATCAAATTATGTTTAGCCATACTATCAAAAGCCTATTTAAATACATTTAATGCATGTGTTGAAAAAAGACGGATGTCTATAGAGCTTCAGTCTAAATCATCAGCAGATCCATAAACGTTACAGTAGTATGAAAGTGAACAAGTCAAATTAGAAAGTAAGCAAAGTTTTGTACAATTTATTGTTGTATATGGGATTCATCCCTCCTGGAATTGATGTTATCCCATTGGCAATGTGAGTGATTGTATTTATCTTCCTTTCACCATATGGCAGATCAGTCATGAGAACACCAAACTACTAAAAGCTATCTAGCTGTCACAGAAATTCAGTAAAATACAAGTTGTTGATCATACCTTGCTAATGCCAAATGAAGCCCCGGTTATGATGACGATCTTCCCGTGCACATTCTGCTCGAGGATTGCATGAATATATCGTGATGTAACCAAGAAGTGTCTATGTATCCTTAAAAAGGAATTCAAACATGGCTTACCTCTCATCATGGAGAATGCCCACCTACTACACCATTTTGGAGTGCTGATGTTATCATCTAGCCAACATATTGTCCATTTTCTACACACTAGGCCACATATCCAACATAATTACACATTTGTGGATTGCTACTGATGCTAAGAAAATGAAATAATTAAGCATTTTGTAGTTATATATACATTTTGTTAATGTGCTTCTAGAAGAAGACATCCCTTACTTGAGTATCTTCAATCTTCAATCCAAGGTTGATGAAATTATGAGCTCCACAATTAAAACTCCAAGACTGCAAAAAAAAATTGACCCATAACATATTTTAGTTGCATAGACATATCATAGTCCATACTAGTTTAACAATATTGCTACATTTAAACTATATGGACTGAAGTACTTTAGCAATAGAGCTACATAAGTACTTTAGCAATAGTTATCTAAACCATACGTAAACAAAATTTTAAAAAGCACGATTAAAGGTGGGCCCATGGGTGCAATTTCAGTGGCATGGCTACATGCAGAGTCCATTGCATGCAGCTCTGACAGACTATCCTCCTCCTCCTCCTCTCTGGGAGTTGTTTGCGATCTCAATTTTCATGCATGCTATGGCTCTGTTTTCATTAGCTTGAGGATATGCCTATGTTTTCATTAGCTTCATAGTGTTGCTCTGATCTGCAGGTCATTTGAGTATATGCTTTTGATCTGTGCACATATTTGGGAAGGGGCATCTTCAAATTGTGGAACCGATCATAACACTCCTCTAGCAAGGAAATGTCAATATTAGACTTAGTAGTAAGGTTGAAGACTCTGGGGCAGAAGATCTTTCATGGCTCTCAAACTAACTACATATGTGTGCCTTATCCTCAATCAAGGAGGTGAGCATCTTAGAGAGAGAGAAGGCCTTCTCCTAAATCAAGGAGGAAATCATCTCTGCTTCCTCAGACTCTTTTCGTTTCAATAAGGGAAAAAAGAAGGAAAAATAGATCAACACTTTTAATGTTGTCCAGAAGGCTTATGAGGTGCTGATTGATCCTGAGAAGAGACAGATTTTCTTGACTAGACAAATGAGTTTGATGATGGAGTTCCTGGATGTCTCTATAAGTCACAGACGTGTTTTCATTAGGAATGCACGATGGTCAAAGAAACAATACAGTTCAGAGAAGCACAATCTTACCTCAAACTTCAGCATCTCTGGACGTGAAGCCACAGGTCAGTTCATAGGTGCAGAGAGACTCATCTGAGTAATCACTTTCAAATAATTTTGCCTCCATAAATGCTTTCTGTGTAGCCATGTACTCTCCCACACCGAGTGACAGCAACCAATTTCAGGCTCATCAAGAACATATGACTCCAATACAGCCACAATACATGCCACACTTTCTAATGAGCAAAGAAAAAATGATGAAAGTAATGTACTTGTGAGTATCTGATTGTTCATTGGCAGAAATATGAGGGATCATCTATTGCTTCCAACATTAGAGTTTTAGGCTTTTGTTTTCATCAAACAGTAGCATTACCCTGTAAATAGCATGGAGTAGACAACGGGCAGTCGCACCCGATGTTGATTCCAAGGAAGGGCCTATGGTCTTTATCAATATTAAATGACTAAAACCAAGGAATAGGCAACTACATCTTCTTGATTCGAAGGAAAGGCGTGTGATCTTTATCATTATTAAATGATTAAACCCAGGGAATAGGAGACATAGAATGCAGTGGGACAGTGTAGATGTTTTCATCTAACTGACTGAGAGCAGTGCTCAAAGAATGTCTATAAATGATCAAATGACAAGAATACAAAGAGCTAGAAGAGAAAACAGATATATGAAATCAAAGTGGATCTAATCATAACTTGGTAATGAATGGAACGAGAAGAAGACCTGAAAGAACCACGTGAGGGGCAGTCTGTGCATTCTGATTAGAACCAAGGTAATTTTTTGAATACACCTGCATGGGGAGGGCAACATTAAAAAACCTGGATGGGAAGGGGCTGCCTTCTGATCTCAGACAAGTATGAAATGTGACTGAAGAGATAATCAAATTCCGCATAACGGAACAAAGAGTATCAAATGCATTTTCCTTGGTTATGGGGATGCATGCGAGATGGGTTATCGTCTCTGGGATCTGCAGGCGTGAAAAGTCATCCGCAGTCATGATGTAGTCTTCCATAAAGACAAAATGCATAGGCAGCCTAAGAGAGTTGTTGGGATCTGCATGGTCATATTTCAGGAGTATCCGAGAGCTCCCGCATAGCTAGTTGGATAGCCTATAGCTGCAGCAGATGCTCATGGTCAGGGTGTTGGACAGGCAGTTGGGCAGGCACCAGAGCCTGCTGTGAGGCAGTCTACTAGAGACAGACGTCCACTTGATAGATTTTAGCCCTCGATGCATTATATCTTGGTTATAGATATAGGAGAGCCTTTCACATATGATGAGGCTATGCATAGGGGTGATAGTCACTCTTGGGAGAGGGCTATGCAGTCTGAGATAGACTCCCTGCATAAGAATGACACTTGGGATTTGGTTTCCTTTCATACGGGCAAGAAGGCTTTGCCATGCAAGTGGGTGTACAAGCTAAAAAGTACCCGTGGACACCCCAAGCCGGCATACAAGGCTAGATTGGTAGCAAAGGCTTTTAACTAGGAGCATGGTGTGGACTTTGACGATGTCTTTTCTCCTGTGGTTAAGATCACCACCCTGCGCTTAGTCTTGGCTTTGGTTGCTCAGCTTGACTTGGATTTATACCAAATGGATGTCAAGATGGCTTTCTTACATGGGGACTTGCATGATGAGATTTATATGGAGTAGCCTAAGGGCTTTTCAGAACCTGGCAGGCAGCACCTAGTGTGCAAATTGAAGAAAAGTCTTTATGGCTTGAAACAGGCACCTAGGGAGTGGTATCATAAGTTTGATGCCTTTATGCAATCACAGGGCTATAGCCAGAGTGCTATGGATCCGTGTCTTTACTCGAGAAGAAAGCCCGTGATGGTTCTTTATTGATTTTGGTACTCTATGCAGATGATATGCTGATAGCAGGGAAAGCTCATGATGAGCTAGATGCTCTTAAGGCTCAACTCAAGAAGAGATTTGATATGAAAGATCTGGGACAGGCCGCTCACATACTTGTTATGCACATTAGAGGCGATAGGCATGAGGGAATCCTCTACTTGTCATAGAGGGAGTACATTCATAAAGTCCTTGAGTGCTTCCACATGCAGGACGTAAAGCCTATTGGCTGTCCATTGCCTTCTTATGTGAAGGTATCACAGGCTGATTGTCCGCAGACAGATGAGCAGAGGGTCGAGATGGCCAAGATTCCCTATGCATCTGCAGTGGGCAGTCTTATGTATGCCATGATAGCCACTCATCCAGATATTGCCTTTGTAGTTGGTGTTGTGGCACGCTGTATGGCTATACCAGGCAAGAAGTATTGGGATGCCGTGAAGGGTTTCATGAGATACCTGAAGGGCACTGTAGATATGTTCATATGCTATGGCAGCCAGGATACAGGAGTCGTGGGGTACATTGACTCTGATTATGTAGGACATGCAGATAGTAGAAAGTCCACTTTCGGCTATATATTCACCTATGCTGGAGGTACAGTTTCTTGGATGTCCAGGGTACAGAACTGCATGGCCCTTTCTACTACAAAGGCTAAGTAAGTTGCAGCCACTGAGGCTTGCAAAGAGACCATTTGGTTGGGTCGTTTAGTTGCTGACCTTGGTATTGATGCTATCCCTACACTGCATTCGGATTCTATGAGTGCTATTCAGTTAGCCAAGAATCCGGTCTTCCATACGAAGACGAAACACCAATGTCAGGTCCTCAGGCAGATTGAAAGTGGTTGTCTTTTTTTTCCCTTTAAGAATTCACTTGTGTAGAGATTGAGCCTAAACAGATCTAGTCACAATAGATTGCACAGGCATATCCTTGGGCTGAGAGCTACGGGTGGTGTCATGTTCCACCTCGTAGACATTTGGAAGCTTAGCTGGAGATAGAGATTGGGATTGAGTAGCTACACTTGGTGACTACTATTGTGCTTCCTGTGTCCGTTTAGGGAAAGAGGGTGTAGGAGACTTGGGACTCCTAAGTGGCTTTAACACTGGCTGGAATATTTTCTCGTGGCTGCTAGGTGATTGTGCCATTTTCTTTGTCAAACAATCAACCTTCTTATGAGCAGCGTTGTGCATGTGGTGCTCATTATCCTCTTGGGAAGTCCAAAGCTCCTTGAGCATTAGTGGTCTTTGTGCACGCTCAATGGTTACATCTCACATATGCTTATTAAGCATACTAGACCGAGGCTTTTCCTTTCGAACACTCATGTTTGGTTTCTTACCCCGAGACCTGAAGTTTCTCTTAGATTTCCTCCTATGCTTCTTTGATTTTGATTGAAGCTAGCCTTCAGCTGATAGAGGTGGTTTAGCAGGGGGTTTTGGTACCCAAATCCATCGATTACCTGCATAATACCCTTGAGCACATAGCAAAGCTTTGGATATCCATTGCGGCGTTGTGCTGGCTCTCCATCAATACCTTCGTCTATAAGGCTTGGGTTTCTTTTGTGATCTTATATGATATTTATAAGTCCAAAGCCTGTCATTGGCATTGCCTCCTGACCTTCTTGTTTCAAGCATGGCCTTGCTCACTGGTTCTCTTTGTTCAACATACGCTTCTATCAACTCTTTCAACAGGTCCTTGCTCTCATTACTAGGCTTGCCTGTTATGTCAACACCTTCCTTGCCTTTTCCTTGAGATTCATGAGGTCACCCTTGCTAAAGGTTGTGATTATCCTCACACTTGGTAGTGTTAGGTGTATTCTCTGTGCTACATTGTTGGCCTCACACTTGGTCGCCCTTTTGAAGGGTCTTCCTAGGAGGGTTTCCTTTCCGCAATGAGCACTATTTGGAGGGACATGAAATAGAATAGGCAAGCTTTCAGTTTCAATTGTCGCGAGGATTTTGCAAATCCCTATAAGTGCTTGTGAGTGTCCCCCATAAGGACTAAGCATTGCATTAGTCGGTGTGAGCTCTAATTGGCCCAGTAGGGTCCATGCGTCATAGGTCAAGATATTAAAATCAGCTCCTTCATCAATGAGGGAATCGACAGTGTGCTCTCTTTTCGCGGTGAGTTTGACCCTAAGATAAGTAGGCGGCACTATGTCTTCATCTTCCGGGTCTTGGCTTATAAATTTAAGCCTTTTGAAAAACACCCTTGAGTCCCCAACTACACGACTGGATGTGGATTCTCCACTGACATCTCGGATTGTCTGTGTACTGCTATTCAAGGTGCATCTATCATCAGGAATATCATATCTAGTCACCCTCACAGTTGTAGCTTGATCTTGTTGATTTTCACTTTGATTAGATGCAGTCCGAATGCAACACATTCATGTTTTTGCAGTGTGGCCTTTTTGCCCTTGTTGGCTAGATTGGCCCATTGAGGTTTTAGGGTCTCTGTTTGTCTTTGTTTGGGTATGGGCTTTTGGTTGCTCTTTTGTAAGTGCAAATCCATGCCTGTGTAGGGCCATTACTACACTAGGATCTAATTTGGAGGACTTATCACGGAACGTGTTTTCTCTCCAACTACCTAGGGGAGGTGTGGAGGGGGTAGAGCTGCCTCTGTGGGGATCTGGGGGGGCAGTCCCCCGTGGCCTGCATGGCCGTTACAAAAAACACCATGCATAATTTGAAGGACTATTTATAGCCAATTTTTGAACTACTTGCTCTAGATTTCAGCCCAATGATAGATCTATGATATGGTTTCGGCTCTATATGGTCTCTTAGTTAGTTTCAGGGTCTATAGGTTAAAATTTGAAAAAAATATCTAAATTCAGCCCAACATGTATGAATTGCAGGGGCTAGGGGGACTGCCCCCCCCAGACCGAATGGCCAAGGGCGGAATGAGACAGGGCCAAATGCAACTGGTACGAATGTCAAATTTGACGAGTCCGAGTGTGGTTTTCCGAGGGCCGAGTCAGATGGGCCGAGTCAAGTGGGCTAAGTGTCAACTTGTCCGCGTAGGATTGGACCAAGTCTGCAGGACCGAGGGCCAAATTTCAAAGTTGGTATCCGAATGCTTCACTCAGACGGGCCGAATGAAAGGCGTTGGTCTAGGGCCGAATACTAAAGGGCC
The DNA here is from genome assembly GCF_053477565.2 of Lygodium microphyllum. Lineage (NCBI taxonomy): Eukaryota > Viridiplantae > Streptophyta > Polypodiopsida > Schizaeales > Lygodiaceae > Lygodium > Lygodium microphyllum. Next base: position 127,130,118 of record NC_141162.1, on the reverse strand, counting down.
AAATGGCCAAGTGATTCGAGTGGTTAGCATCCGAGTGGTAGTGGGCCGAGTCAAGTGGGCCGAGGGCCACCGATTTTGGGACTCGGCCCAGAATCGCCTCACTTGGACGGGTCGAGTGCGACATGGATTTTGCCAACTTCAAAGAACTCGTTGCGTCAAGTGATCGAGGCCTTCTTACAACCTGCTCTTGAGCACCTCCAAATCCAAGCTACTCATGTAGCGGAAGGTGTGGAATTACCTGGGCTGGGCAAATAACTCCTAGATGACCAGATTGAAGCATGTCCATGTGATGAAGATCTCTCTCTCTCTCCAGCTCTCCTGAAACCCTACAATGCAAAATGTGGCCTTTCTTGCCACTCCTAGTCCCATATCACCCTGCCCAGGCCTATACTCACCTTAGTCTTGCTTCCCTTACTAACATTTAACCCAAAATTTCATTTTTTGCTCTTCTTTTCCCTATTTCAGGATGTTATACAGCAACAGAAAATCCTACTATGTGCTCCAATGTTTTTCTCCTATCCTTCCTAAATGCAAGAAAAAATCATAGGAGAAATGCCTACACTACTCCATCATGCTTTTCTAAGTCCAAAAACCAAAAACCTACTTGCTAAGGAAATCGAATAGCTCTTCAAACTCCCTCGCTTCTTACCTATCTATCTCAAGCACTGGTTTGGAAAAAACCATACGTCGATGCTCGATTCAAAGCGTGCAAGCACTCAAGGCTTGAATCCATTGGTCCCGGCAATGGAACCAAAATGTGGGAGCTTTCGCTCAACCGCCGAGACCCATGGACTGCTTATTGCTTCAAGCATTCCAAGTTCAGCACTAATGGCTACCTCTCACATAGCCGATGCACCATCCATATCTACGAGTGTAGTGAGCTTACCTCCATGCCGATCAAGTTACCTCCTCTCTGGCGCACTTCGGTAGCTCCACAATCCAAGTGCATGCTTCAAGCAAGCTCCATCCTCAAGCTCCATGCTCCAAGATCCATTGCCGTGACCAAGAGAAGAGAAGAGAAGAGAAGAAAAGAGGAGAAGATGGAGAGCTTCTCCTCCCTGGTCCCTCACCATCACACACTCACTCCCTCACACTCTCACACTCCCTCTCTCAAGCACAAGCTCAAGCTAGCAAGAAGAAGAAGAAGAGAGCCACTTTTTGCTACACACAAGAATGAGCTTCTCATTCACTTTTCAACTTTATATACAAAACCCTAAATCCCTTTTGGGTGGTCATTCCCTTATCCCCTTTTTTACATGGCTGACCATGGCCTAGGCCCTTTTTACCATTGTCCTCCTATCTTCCTAACTTCCTTTCCACTGCCTATCTACATTTACAAATTGCACGGGTGAGAGCCTGGCAATCTTAAAATACATCATGATGTGCCTTGCACTTTTTTACAAAAGTATAGACTTTCGCTTTTTCTCGTGCACCTTTTTCGTTGATTTAGGAATTTTTTGCACTTCTTGTGTTTCCAAATTCTTCTTGGCATGCCTTCGTCTTCTGTTTCACTTTTTCCTTTGCCTTGTCTTTTGCTTTAGATTTCCTAACTTTTCCACCTTATTCGTTTGAGGGTTAACACTGGTAAATAAATATAGTTTTACAAAATTCATCGAAAAACCTCACGGAATCCACCGTGGAATATGCCTCCTGGCATCAATTCCACCAGATCATTCCTTCTTTGTGCACTATCAGCAACAAAAGCTAGCTTTTTACATGAAGCTGTCCACTATGGATTTGCATCCTCCAAAGGATGTATGGGGTGGTGCTTGGTCTTCATATCTTTTAGCAGAAGTTACAAGAATGGCTTTTGTGGATTTAGTCATACCAAACACAATGTTGATATCTTATATCTACCTTAGAGGTGATCTACTAATTCCTGATGATGAGGATATGACTTGGTATGTAGGAGATATGGTATTGCAAGTTATTCTTCATGTTAGACACTGTTCTTAAGCCTCCCTTATGGCCAAACAAGATTTTTTTAGAGGCTCTCCAAGCACAAATCATCTTTGAATAAGACAATGTCTAAATCTAGCTTACCTTCAAAGGCTTGGAAGCTACCATCAATAATCAAGGCACCATTCAAGCACTCAAAAGAAAAATGCAACAACTCTTTTATTTCTAGCCCCCCTCAGTTGATTAGTAGTTGCTCTAGTTTTGATTTGCAGATACAAAGACGAAGAGGGTGGATACAGATTGATTCATTGTGATGGGACCTCAGATTAACTAGCCTAAAATTCCAGGGGATTGGCAGACTCCTATCCAAGCTTATCATAATTATTTGCAATTTATCCAGATTCATCATCAATCTACTGATCCTTCAGTTTGATTGACTACTCATTTTGCTTGTTATCTAGCGTACATGCATTGACACTCTCATAATGATCAGAAGCAAGTTCCAAAGTTGTGCTTAAATGCCAGTTTGGTTATTGATCCTTGTCAATTAGATATCTTGTACTTTCATGCTATTTGTCTACTGAGCATATATCTTGTCCTTGTGGAGAGGATGTGCTATTTGCAATTCTTTCAAAATCCTCCCAAGATATTTGTAGATGAAACTCTTTCTATGGATAAGTTTCAAAATCATCAAGTCTTTAAAAGGGAACATCTTCATTGATATTTTCTTTATGATATACTTGGTTGATTGAATTTTAATGAAATCACTCATTTCAATTTTCCCTTGTTTGGGGTATCATTCATATTCATCTATGTTATGTGTTCTATGAGTGTGTGGGTTTGTTTCATTTTGTGTTTATCTGGATATATGGTTCGATAAGGTGAAAAGATTGAAGATGTTGATTTATGGATTTGGCAAAAGTTTTGAAGACTTGTGAAGTACTGAAAGAATATCTAGAATCCTTTACTAAATTGTTTGGTTCTCTTTTGAAAACTAAGAATTGGTTATGTTATAAAAGTATTTTTCTTTCGTCAATTCGTTTGATAGATCTAGGTTATTTTGAAGATTAATGGGGTTGAGATTGGTTTGTGGATGTTAATTGATCAATGTTCGAGAATGTAGTATTGAGTTAGTTTTTGGACTTAGTATTCCTCCTTTTTCAAGGTTGCGAATATGTTCCCCGATTAAGTGTGGGGATATGTTGATGGCTTAATTGACTTGCTTTTTGGGCCAATAAAGGTTATTTTTCTAAGCTAAATGGTTGATTTTTAGAGTTTATTGATTGATTTTTGTTGTGTTGGAAGTGTTTTGAAATGTGTTGGGATAGGTTGAGTATGTTTGAAAAGCTTATGATGGTTTTTATTTGAGATATGATGTTTTGATAGGTTTTCTAATGTGTATGTTTGGTTCTGATATGGTCTATTTTGCCTCTGTTTTGATATGTTTTTTTTTTGTGAGGTTGGGAATGTGAATAAGTCTTTTGAGGAATGATTGAAAGTGTATTGAATGGTTTTGGATGGTTTTAATTGGTTTTGGTTTGAGGTGTATGATTTTTATGCCTTTTGTTGACCCTCTGTAGTGTCTATAGAGTTTCTTCTCTATTCTGTAAGCCTCTGTTTTGCTTCTATATCTATTTTAATGAATGGATGTTTAGCTTGGGTGTGGAAGATCATGGTTAGCCACCAAGTCCCATGGACCACTTATTGCTTCAATAATTTTAAGCCAACTGCAATGGATACCTCTCACATAGTCGTGAGCATTCTCACATCTATGAGTGTAGTGAGCTTACCTTCATGTCCAATCGAGTTGCTTCCTCTCACCAACTCTCCAGTAGCTCCAAGATCCAAGTTGCAAGCTTAAGCAAGCAATAGTGGAAACATCTTCTTCATTCATGAACTGATTTTGATGGTTATTATTCTGAACCTGTTGACATGCTCTTTTCCTGTGGAAACATTCACTGACCATGTGCCTAGTCTTACCACAATAATGACATGTGACCTGATCCTTATTGTTGGTGTTGAATCCTCATCCACATCCTTTTGCTCCATAAGTTCCCTTTGCGCAAAAGAGATTGTCCTTTAAAATAGTTTCTTTTGCATCCTTGTTTTTAAGTTTACTTTCTTCATCAAGTAGAGAATGCTCAATGTCTTTAAGTGATAGATTATCAACATTACTTAGGGTAGACATAAGGTTCTCATATGGTTCTTGATTTACACTTGCTAGTAGCACCACTATGGCTTCATCCTCATCTATGTTCTTCTTTAAAGTTGCAAGTTGAGTTTTTAGGTTCTTAAGCTTGTTAATATGCATGGTCATCAAAGAACTATCTTTTACATCTAACTTATAGAACTACATGAGAAATTTTACTTTTGAGGTTTTAGCTTGAGTTCCAAAGATCATGTCAAGCTCATCCCATGCCTTTTTTGCATCTTTGATGCAGGAGATATGGTGCAATACATCATTAGATAGTCGCTAGGCAATGATGCTTAGAGCTTTGTTGTTCATCTTTTTCTACTCTTTTGTCTTAAGTTGGACTTCTTCAATGAACCTGTCTTCATCATCTTCCTTCTTGCCATTTGCATCTCCTCTATCATCCTCAAATAGATCCCAGAGGTCTTTCCTCATGAGATGGTACATTGTCTTTCCTTTCCATGTGTGAAAGCCTTCATCATTGAGTTTGGCTATTTGCTCAAGTTTAGACATTTTGAAGAAGGTCTTACCACGAGTATACTCGGACAGTGTCTATCCTTTTACAATGAGATTGAGGCTTACAAGTGATTTAATCAATTGGGCATTCCACAATAAAAATCTTCATGTTTGTCATTACAAGAATTGAGATAAAACCAACAAATGAATTGTTCTTGAATGTGCTAAGAACAAAAGTGCCAAGAAGCACTAGGTTAGTATCAAGAGATACTAGCTTGATGTCAGGCTTTATGATGCATGATTTCAAGTGGACTGCTTGAGTTCAAGTGGGTTGCTATATCTTCTTCTTGAATTTTGCACTTGCTGAAACTGATCAGATCTAAACGACAAGAACTCCAGTTGACTGAGAAGGATGAGAAATTGAAGTGGGAGAAGAGCTCAAGTTTGGTGGCTATGGAGTTTGTGTTAGGGTTCACGCAGGCTGACTAGTTTTTTGTTTTGTGCAACAAATACAGTGGTTCATTTATCACAATATTTATGTGGAAAGTAGCTTATGTATAGGACTTCAAAATATTTATCACAATATTTATGTGGAAAGTAGCTTATGTATAGGCCTTCAAAATCTTATGTATATCCCAAGGAATTCACTATATGTATACCCTCTATACGTGTGTTCAAGGCCTATATATGTATTTATAATAGGCCATGTGGGTCAATGATGGGCCTTTGGGGAGATTGGCCGTGGAGAAGAAGCATAACAAAATGGATGTGAGGTTCTGGAGGCCGAGAAGTGATCGAGTGGATGACGGGGGTCTCAGAGGTCAGTGGTGGTTGATCATGGGTTATCGAATGTACCTGAAAAGGAAAAGGAAGTGCACTATCTGAGGCTGTTCCTATCTCAGTGTGTAATGCATGGTGTGCATGCCAGTGGAACTGGGAGTTGGGTTGAACCTCAAGCGAAACCTCAAGCAAGCCTGTGGTATTATCCCACACTTGAGGACCCAGATCATACAAGTGGAGATGTTGTGGGTGTGACTTAGGGAGACAGGTCTACCCGTAGGTGAGTGTAAACTCCCTAGGCACATCCTGCCCTTGATGTGCCCTAAGTGTGAAGTGGGGGAAGGGGCTAGGGGCTAGGGCTATAATTGTCCCTAGGTGCATTGTGTCTGTAGCACTTTGATGGTACATGAGAATTCAATTTCTTCCTTTTCTTATGCTTCGTCTTTGTCTTTTCTTTGCCTTCTTTCTTTCTCTCCTTTAAAAAAAAATAAAAATACATTAGGAGGGAGCCCACTAAATATCATCCTTGTATTCTTCAGGAGCTACATTATTGTGAGGAGGCCTAAGAGACTTGGTAAGAAATGGTTCGCTTTGCAAGTAGCCTTTTATGTAAATACATACATTTAGGGGTGCCATTGATAGGAAGGGGTGACTGCACTTGGTGAAGTGGTTGTCATTCATATCTTCAAGGATTGCCATACAAAAGGAAGGTAGGAGCGTGGCCCTCATCATGAGGTGGGACATCGCGCAACTATTGATTCCTACATTGAGATAAAAAAAGAGTGGTGATAGCTAGGCATCTTCCACTACGGGCTTTTGCTTGAGAAAAATCCTAAGTACCCTAGGATAATTACAGTAGTGATGAATACGGGGTCAAGGCAAGATGAAAACTCATCAAGGAAGTACGTGATGGATGGACGGATGTCTCACTCATTAATGAAGATTAAGTACTCCTCTAGACTCCTTGCATCACATTATAGATCTTGCGAAAATCATATCTACCATGCACGTTTGGATTATAGTCTATCCCTATTCTCTATGGATATGGCATATAGGTGGGATCATTGCGCTCCTTTGGGTATTAAAAAAGGCCATCCAAGCATCAAGGTTGGAGTCCCATGCACGTTTTTGCCATTTCCTTTGGGCTTCATATCCACTAATGGTCTTTGGGATCTCCCAAACCTTGTCTTGCCAGTAGTCCGCAGACTCTCTTTGCCACCCATAGGGTATTTTTCTTGTTCATCTATCCAATAGTTTCCTAGTCGTTGTGCGATCCTAATCACCTACTGCACCACTCTTAGAGACATGACCCTGTCTAAGGAGTGAGAGTAGTATAAGGAGAACTCAAAAGGTTGGCATTTGTTCTCCCACTACTCAAGATAGCTAGTTCCTAGGCCTAAACTCAAACCATTAAAGGATATAAGAGTTTCTATGCATCTCAACACATAATCTTCAAAAAAATCTTTAGCTTCAACCACCATCAAGCTTTTGATCATCTTCAGCTTCGACTTTATCTCCATTTGACAAGAATAAAGCACATACACCTCACACACACATCACAGAACACAGAATTCACATACACTACAATGATGTAGTCTGAGTGGCACATGCTCCAAAAAAAATGGAGAGCAAAAATAAGAAAATATTTCATTAAAAAGAATATACAATCAAAAGCCTACTCCACTGCTATGTAGAATGAACATATTTCTTCTTGAACTTCATGCTTAGCTTGAGATATTCCAAGGTGTTGCTCTCATCTACAAAGTATATAGGCACATTCTAGCGAAATTGAAGACAACACATCCTTTCCAACAAGATAATGAATCTAGTAGGAAAAGCATATGCAAAGTAGTATAACTAAGAGCCAATTTTAAAGATTCCTTTGAAGCCGAAAAGTGGTCGGGAGGCCATAAAAGACCAAATTTTCATGCAAAATGAGACCATTGTGATAATAAATCTATTACTTACGCATAGAATCACACTTTTGGAGACGTGTATTTCATGGTTGGGAGACCAGTGTGATTCTATGCGAAAGTAATAGATTTATTTATTTTATGATAGATATTCTGATAAAATTGTTTGTAAATGGATGGATTTGGTCCTTAATTTTGAAATCTATAAGAAATCTTGAAGGAAACCATAAAATTTAGTCATAGAATGATTTATATCAAAATACGCAAAACCTATAATTATGTGATTTTCATAAAAATGATAAATTTTGGAGATTTTGTTGTGATTTTGGGATTCATATGGATTAGAAATGAATATAAAATCAATTCTCACTGATTGTGATTAGTCCCAATCCATAAATCAAAAATATCAAAAATTTTATCTAAATAAATGAAGAAAATAACAACGGTATGGCTTGTGTATGTATAAGCCTTAAAATAATGTTTTGGTCAAGACTAACTATGGCAGCTATTCGGATTTAAATAAATAATTTATGACCACTATCCTTATGGTTATCTTTTTTTTCCAAAACCCATGAATACAGATTAGTTATGAATTAATGAGGTATATTTTAATATTTTATCTATTAATCAATTCTTATATTTAAGGCATGCAGTAACTTAAGACGTGTGGATTCTAATGGCGGAGGAGGATCTTTAAAAACATTTTATTCCTTCCTTTTGTGAAGACAATCAGGCTTCATATGCCCTAACTCACCACAAAGAAAGCACATTCCTTCCTCTTTGTACTTTTGTATCTTAGAGGGTGAGAGATACTTGCACTTCTTCTTGTTAACCTATGGCTTTGAATATTGGTCATAGATAGAGGTAGGTTTTCTTTGATTAGCCCTGTCTCTTTGTTGATCATAGAGCTACTCTTGTCTAGCTCTATAAGAACTCATCTCCAACTTTCGAGATGTACCTAGTGTATGCAAACTTTTAGCTATGATGGCAGACTCCATCATGCGAGATAAGGTTTCATGTGGATACACCTTCATGGTCGGATGTGCAAGCTAACACTCATTCAAATGAGAAGAAGAGACAAATCTTAAAGGGTTGGGGGACACTCAACAATCAATGCGATAAAGGTGGAAACGGAAGAGATTAGAGACCCTGACACACGGATATTAAGTCAAGATGAATATGAAGTTTTTGATGGCCCCCTCTTGATCTCAAAGAAGAGGACTAAATGTCCTTCTCCTTACAGGGATCTCCTGGTGTTTCATGGGCTGCAGGAGGATGAGGATCCAATGGTACACTTGAAAGAATATGGCCTAACTTGCCTTGCAAGTGGGTTTGATGATTTACATCGGATGCTTGTATTCTCAAATACCCTAAAGGGAGAGGCCAGAAAATGGTATTGGAGCCTCCCAAGAAGGTCAATCAAATCATTGGATGAATTATGTGATAGATTTTTGGATGAATATGAGAATAAGGTTCCCATTATTCAGGTATTGGAATAACTTATGCAAACTCGGAAAAAGTTATATACCTCCATCAAAGAGTACATGAGAGCCTTTGATGACATTTTGAAGATTTGGCCAAGGAAAGTTAGTCAACTACCAGAAGACATACTTGGTGAACTCTTTGTCAACGGCTTGGTGAACTCTTGGTGAACTCTTTGTCAGCGGCTTGAAAACAAATATGTAGTTCCAACTTAGGATGAGAAACCCTAAGTCATTGAAGGAGGCAAAGGTTCAAGCAGAAGATCATGAGAGATGTATTCAGAGATGTTGGGAGAGCTATTGGAGTTTTTCCCACACCCTTGAAATCCATAAGGATTGGCAACATTTGTTGAAGGTTAGTCATGTTGGAGGTGAAAATGACAGGTATAGTAGGGAGAATCCTTGCATTAACTATAATGACCTTGAGGCCCAAGAACCGTGGCATCCTAGTGCAGCCAATCCCATGTTCCAAATCCATGAGCTAGATAGAAATGGGTGTAGACCTAATAGGGTGGAGTGGTTAACCAACCCCTAGTGGTCTAAGTTTGAAAAACAAATCATGTCAATGAGATGACGCCCCATAACATAGCTGATATATGCTACCATGTGAAGGATGTCTCAACCATTGAGAACTAGGGTAATAGGGAATCTGGGATTTACAATGGTAAAGATCCACCTAGAGTTGAATATAGTAGCAGGAACTTCTTGAAGGGAAGTGATAAGCAGCAAGTGAGCTGAGATGGATCAGTCATCATGAAAGAATATCAAAATAGAAGGAGTGGTGGCAGCCAATCAGGCCATGCAAAGATTAGAAAGAGATGGGTTTGGAGGCCCAAAATCTCTAAAAGTGTGGCTAGTGTATCGGATCACAAGCAAAGAGTTCCAACTGGATATACTATGGTTAATTCCCAAGTGGATGAGACCAGAGGCCATAATGATATATCTAGCAATGTGCACTGCTCAAGGATACATCATTGTGATGGGCCTAGGATTGAATCCCTACCTAATTTGGGTAGCAACAATGACACATTCAAAAATCCAAATAGGAAAGGGTTAAATGAGTTGAAATCTACGGATCTCTCTATAGGAGAATCAGGAAGGAGATGTGGTAGATTCTCTTCAAGAGGCCATGGTATGGGACATGCTAGTGATGATAACCAACAAAACAAGTTAAATCAATAGTTTAGTGACATGCAAATTATAAGAGACCATTGTAATTCTAGAGGTAGGGGGAGCTCGAGAGAAAGAAGTGGATGACAGAAAACAAGTTCTAGCAATTCTATATTTTCTACCATTACTATGGAAGAAGATGTCATATTATAGCCCATTGTTTTGATATGAAGGATGTCATTTGCAATGGCAAGTCGTAGCAAGGAAATCATACATCGTCTTCAAGATAGAATGATGAAAAAAAGAGAGTGTTTGTTTGTCATGCAATATATGATGAAAGTTGTTATAGGAAAGGGGGCACATGATGATGTATACCATGTTGATTTGAGTGCATCTAATCATATAACCTGCCATGCTAAATGATTTGGAGAAATGCATAATTTATAAAGTGTAGGTTATGTAGAGACACATGATGATTCATGTCATTTGATTTCACATATTGGAAAAGTTCCATTGTCCTTGCATGATAGTCAGACAAAGTATTTATAAGATATTTTACATGTGCCATCAATGATAAAGAATTTGGTATTTGTTGGTCAAATGGTAGAGCAAGGGTTGTGGGTTAGATTTAATGCAAAGTGTTGTTTTGTTGAAAGCTTTAATAATAAGTGAAGGTTGATTGCAAAATAAAGAAAAGTTGGTCATATGTTTACTTTGGATACTAGAGTCCCTACTATAAATACTGATATGTATGCTAAAGGCAAAGATGTGGTTGCAGACATTGAAATATGACACAAATGTTTTGGATATGAAAATCTCCAAAGGCTAAAATTAATGTAGTCCAAAGAGTTGCATTCAGAGTTATAGAATTATATAAACTTTGTGAAGCATGTCAACTTGGGAAGAAGGCAAGGCAATCATTTTCACATGTTAAAGATGTAAGCAAGAATACACTTGATATTGTGCATACAAATGTTTGGGGGCCTATCGAGTATGTATCTCTTGGTGCTAGCAAGTACTTTGTTGCATTCATTGATGATTGCTCTAGAAAAATCTAGGTATATTTCATTAAGAAAAAGAGTGAAGCGTTTGAGCACTTCAAAACTTTCAAAGCTATTGTTGAAATAGAAACAGGCTTGAAAGTTAAGTGCTTGAGGTCAAATGGAGGGAAAGAATATCTCTCCAATGAGTTCAATGGATTTTTAAGGTCTCATGGGATGAGGCAACAATTTACATGCAAGTACATCCCACAACAAAATGGGATTGTAGAAAGAAAAAATAGACATATTACAGAAATTGCATGGGCATTGATGGCTAATAAAATTATGCCTAAGCATTTTTAGTTTGAGGTTGTTCATACTATTGTCTACATTATGAATAGGTCTCCTATAGCTATAGTTTGTGGTATGATCCCTAAAAAATGTTTTACAAGCAAGAAACCTGACCTATCACACTAGAAAGTATTTGGCTATATCTCATATGTTCATGTGCTTGATGAGTTAATGAAGAAGTTGGACCCAAAAACTAAAAAATGTATTTTCACTAGATACTCTACTGATGAGTAGAAAGACTATCACAATTGTAACCCTACTAGTGGTGAGTTTTGAGTAAGCAGGGATGTTTTTTTAAATGATACGAGCAATTGGTATGATTCTAGTGGAGATGCATTGGATGATTTTGATGATCATGATAACCATGTGTAGATAGAAAAGTAGGAATCATAGACTCTTAGTGGTTCAAAGACAACAATTTATAGTAGATTTGTAGTTAGTTCTTGGTCTGAAAGACTAACGGCTAGACTAAGGGCTAGGCCCACATCTTCAACTACATCTACTAGTGTTAGAGGTAATGACAAAGAGAAGAAGAAAATGTCTAATGGTAATAATGCATCAACTAGTCATGTAGTTCTTGATGGAGACTCTAGTGGCTTAGAGAGCTTGGATGATGAGCTTGGTATTCCTTTAGTTAGGACACTAGGTGTACAGATATAAAATGGTAATGTAAAACCTCCATTGAGTGATCCAGTGGTATGGAGGTCTAGTAGGGTGAGATAACCTATTGGAAGATTTGATTTTGAGGGTTACATAGCTCACCATTATGCTTATATGGTAAAGGTAGTTGAGGATATTCAGCCCACTTGTTTTGAGGAGGTTGTTGGTTATGGTTATTGGGATGCAACAATGGATGAGAAGATGGCTACATTAGGGGCCAATAGGACTTGGGATCTAGTATCATTGCCTAAGCGCAAGAAATATATTGGTTTTAAGTGGGTCTATAAAATAAATAATAACACAGATTGCTCTATTAGTAAGTATAAGGCCAGGCTAGTTGCAAAAGGTTATGCACAGACGTATGGCATAGATTATGAAGAGACATGTTTTAGATGCAAATCACCCACTTTATATGAAGAAGGATGATGTAGGTTTGGTTGTCATAGTCATCTATGTGGATGACTTAATTATTATAGGTGATAGTGATTGTGGGATTTCTAATATCAAGGGCCTTTTGAAGCAAAAGTTTGAGATGAAGGATTTGGGTGAGCTAAGATACTTTCTTGGTATTGAGGTAAATAGATGTACTAATGGTATATGGCTATCCCAAAGGTAGTATGGCTTGGATATATTATGCAAGTATGGTATGCTGGCATGTAAGCCTCTTTCAAAACCATTTGAGAAAAATGTAAAGTTGAGTGTGAATGTTAGGGATGAGATAGAAGACCCTACTATGTTCAGGAAGATAGTAGGGAGTTTGATCTATATGATTATACACAAGGCCAAACTTGAGCTATGATGTTGGAATTATGAGTCAGTTTATGCAGGTACTTAGGAAGCCTCATTTGGGTGCAATCAAATACACATTGAGGTATGTGAATCCACCTTGCATTATGGACTTTTTTATGAGAAAAGTAAGGATGTGCAAGTATTTGGATACATGGTGGATGAAAATTGGGCTATTAGTAGGTCTGATGGAAGATCTACCAATGGATTCATGTTTTTCCTTGGTAGTGCACTAGTTAGTTGGAGTAGCAAAAAGTAACCAATGGTTTCTTTATCAAGTATAGAGGCTAAGTATAGAGGTGCTGCTATGGCAACATGTGAGATTGTATGGTTGCAAAAGTTATTGGGTGATTTCGATATGCAAGGAGATGGTTCATTAGTCATTCATTGTAACAACATGAATCATATATAGTTAGCTAAGAACCAAGTGTTCCATATTAGGAAAAAACACATTGAAATGCATCACCATTTTGTAAGAGACAAGGCACTTGCAGGAGATATTGACTTGGTATATGTTAGCACACATTATTAGATAGTTGACATTTTCACAAAGGCATTGGGCAAAAATGGGTGTAGAGAAGCTTCAAAAATTTTGAAGCTTACTTAGAGTTGCAACAATGTAGCTGAGCTTGAGGGGGAGTGTTGACATGGCAAGATCAAAATATGTAGACATTGATGATTGACCACTTGGTTAGAAGGGTCTGCAAGTCTATAATTAGTATGTCAATGGTCATTATGATCCTCATATGGCCGCACTGACTTATTTCTTATTATATTTGGTTTATTAGATTTACCTATAGAGCTGGTATAGTTATAGTACAAGTCGATTAGTATAGCTAGTTATCTCTATATATTGTATCTTATCTATACTTTGTGTACATTGTATTATGCGAGGAAGAAATAAGAAAAACCAACAAGAAAATGTTTTGGCCTCCATATCTCTTCTTTTGTTCTTAAATGATCTTCCTCTTGTGTATAGTGTATGTTTTTTCTGTAATAGCTCAAGCAAGTCCTCCCCCTACGTAATTCATGACAATATAGGATTCATAGTTATACCAAGGTCTACAACCATAGAGCCTCCTTCCAAGCCTCAATTGGTTGCAATGTACTCAACCTCGGTAGTAGATAAGGTTGTGCATTTATGCATCCTCGTCATCCCAGAAACACCTCCAGAAAAAGTGAAGACATAGGTAGAGGTGGAATTCCTACTTTCATGTCCTACATATTTTGAATCTATATAGCCCAAGAGTCCATTATCCTTGCTATTATAATAAATAAACATATCTACAATTCCCTTAAGGTATCTCATCATACCCTTCATGGAATCCCAATATCTCAAGCCAAATGTCTCTATATAATGAGTCACAACTCCTAGTACAAATGCTATGTGAAGTCTAGTGGCTATCATGGCATATATAAAGTTGCCCATTGCGAATGCATATGGGACCTTGGCCATCCTGGCCTTCTCATCATCGGGTGAAAATCTATCTAATTTCTCTTCACATGAGAAGGTAATGGATAGCTAATAGGTTTACCACCATGCATATGGAATTGCTCAAGTACTCTTTGGATGTTCCCCTTTTGGGACAAGTAAAGGAGTCCCTTACATCGGTTGCATATAATACACATAGCAAGTATGTGAGAGACATGACCCATATCCTTCATCTAAAATCTCTTCTTGAGCTCAATCTTCAAAGTATTCAACTCAGCATGAGCACTCCCAAAAATTAGCATATCGTTAATATATAGTACCAAATTGATAAGGCTACCATCATATGCCTTCTTTTGTAAAGACACAGATTTATATCAATGTGGGACTAACTGTGCAAATGAATAAAAGCATCAAATTTATGGTACCATTCCCTAGGTTCCTACTTAAGTCCATAGACACTCTTTCTCAACTTGCAAACTAGGTGTTCCCTAACCTTTTTTGCAAAGCCTTAGGTTGTTGCATATAAATTTCCTCGTGCAAGTCCCCATGTAAGAAAGTTGTATTTATATCCCTTTGATAAAGCTCGAGATAATTGTGTGACCAAGGCCAAAACCAAGTATAGTCATCTTGACCATAGATGAGAATATCTCATTAAAAGTAAACTACCTTTTCCTATTTAGAGCCCTTTGCAACCATCAAATGGGCCTTGTATACTAGGTTTGGGTGACCAGGGATACTCTTCAACTTATATACCCACTAGCATGGAAATGCATGTTTACCATCTACCACAAGAACCAAGTCCCACATATGATTTTTCTATAGTGAATCAAACTTAGACTACATGGCCCTCTCCCAAGAGTAACTATCACCTATGTGCATAGCCTCCTCATAAATAAGACGCTCTTCATAATTTACGACCAAGATATAATGCATAGAGAGCTCAAAACAATCAAGAGAATATGAGGCTATAGTAGAGTATCTCAAAATTGGCTGTGGGGCTCATATTGCATATCCTCTTTGTCTAATATCATGATTATGCACAACAGGCGGGTCCTGGGCCACTATATCATTAATAGGCAAGTTTTCAAACTAGGACTTGATGTACTATAATAGGAGGCTTCTCCTGAAAGACCACCTTGCATACTTCAACCACCTACTCTAGTCTCTTATACAACTTATTCTCATGAGACACAACATCATGGATGTCGATAACCTTTCGAGCATCTGATTTTACGAATATACCAAAAGTGACAGCCCATCTGACCTGCATTACAATAACCAAGGAAGATGCATTTGATAGACTTTGGATCTAACTTATTATGCTTCTCTTTGGAAATATGGCAAAAAGCTTCACATCCAAACACTTGCAAGTATGCATACAATGGAGGCTTACTAAACCATACCTCCTCAACAACTTTACTACCAAGAGTAGTGCATGGGGATCTATCAATCAAATAAACTACAATAGTAACTACCTAGCCAAAAAATACTATGGTAAGCCTAATTGACTAAGTATATTGTGGACTCTTTCCTCAGTCGTCCTATTCATGTACCTTGCATCACCATCCTAGGGTGGGATGTAAGGGGCAATTAATTTATGATTAATACCTCTCTCATCATAGAAGTGCTCAAATGTCTTAGAGGCATATTCACTATCAATTGTGAGATCATAAACATTTCAACTTATCCCTAGAATGATTCTCAACAATAGCAAGAAAGTGTTGAAACATAGGTAAAATTTATAATTTCTGCTTTATGGCATAGACCCAAATCTTATGTAAATAATAATTAATTAATATAATGAAATACTTTGCACCACTTGATGACGAATAGGGCCTAGGATCAGAAAAGTCTAAACGCACAAGAGCCAATGGCTCACCATGCATGTAGAACCAAACTTTTTATACGAGTTACAAGTTTGCCTTTCATACAAACAATGATCACATGAATCAAGACATAAGTAGTCAAGAGATAGTAAATATTGCAAATGAGTCAAGAATTTCATTTCTTTTAGGAACATATGCCATGATAGAGCCCAGGTTTTACTAATCATTCAAGTTAACTCATACATAGAAAATGATTCAAAACTATATGTAGAGGTGGATGCCATTGTAATATTCCGATTCGCTAATAGAAGCACGTGCATGAACTGCCTCAAAATGAATATGAATTTGGATAAATGATTTTTTTTAAATTCCCCCCTTATCCCTCCAGCCGACTGACGAGCTGGAGGGGGAGGGGAATAGAAGGATTGAGTAAGCTCCTTGGTGGAGCCTGGAGCGAGGGTGGGGGAACATGCGTGATGACACGCAGGGGAGGGAAGATCCCCCTCCCCTCCACTATTTAAACGAGGAGGGCCAAAATGACGCCGGGACGAGGGAAAGGAGAGAGTCATGTACTGCTGTGAGAAAGGAGAGAGTGGTGTGTGGCTGTGAGGAGGGAGGAGGTGTTGTATAAAGCCGCTATTTCCAGGCAGTGTGCCGCCTCTCTCTCCCTTTGATCATTGACTGCGCCAGGCCATGGAGGTGAGGAGCCGAAGGGCTTTGATCTACTATGCAAGCTACCAACATTTGAAGCCGTCGTGACTCTGTTGAAGAGTGTCCTGAAGGGAGAGGGACAAAAACTGGCCGCCATCAAGCATCGTCAAATCGTCTTCTTCCTCCACATGGTGGATTCCGTGGGCCAGAGAAGCTTCCAAGAAGCTTCTTAGGAAGCTTCTAAGGGCCTTGGGAAGGCCCCCTTCATGTGGGCTTCCATAAGCCCTTCCAAGTGGGTTTTATAATCCCCCCCCCGGATTTAAGCCCCCATTTCTAGGGGTTCCACCTAACCCCCTTTCCTACTGAGATTCCCCTTCAAAGTTCGTTTTAACCCCGGGTTTTAATCCCTCTAAACCCCCTTTTTCCCCCGGTTTTAATCCCCCCTAAGCCCCTTTCCCCCCCCCCCCCCCCGGGTTTTAAAAACCTTTAAACCCCATTTTACCCTTGTGTTAAAACCCCTTACTTTCACCTTGAAGTCACTCCCCCTAAAAGCACGAAGACCTTACGGGTCTTATTACTTTTTCCCCCCTGTGTCTTATTCCCCTAAGCCTTACCACCCCCTTATAACCCTTTTTAACCCTTTTTCAACCCCCCTCATAACTCTTTTCTTTTTTTTCCCACAACTCCCTAAGCTTTCCTCTTAATCCCCCATATCCCCCTTATTATTTTTCCCCCCCTGAACCTAAAAATCCAAATCGTCATCATGGCCTCGGATGATATCCCGTAAGGGAAAAGTAGCCGTGAGATAAAAGATAGGGAGGGAAAGTAGAGGGAGTGAAAAGAAGGAGTGAAGGAGGAAGAGTGGGAAAAAGATAAAAGAAAGGGAAGGAAGGAGAATAAGTGCTTTCTATTCCTTCTACCCCAAGTCAAAATCCTCCAAGGGTTCCGTGGTTGCAAAACCACACTCACCCATACACTTTTTTTGATCCAAAGAGACGGTGGAATTCGAGAAGAAAGAGGAAAAGGCTATCTCACATTTGAACTACGATGCCGCCGAAGAAAGTCCAAGGTGTAGCTGTGGGAGGGTCATCCACCGGTATCCATGTGGATATCTCACCCCAAAACCAGGTTTTTCTTCTTGTCTTTACTTCGGTTTTTAAGTCGATCTTGCAAAGAGAAATTGTTAGGGATAGGATATATTTGTCCGAGTTATTTGTAATGAAGGAGTTTAGCTTATTTGAATGAATGATAACGAATAGAACTTAGTTTCCTTCGAGTTGCGTCAAGCATTATAAATTACGAGCAAGATTATCCATTTACTATAGTAGTATATTTTAGTCCTAAAGGTGTAGAAATAATATCTTGCACCATTAGCCTTATTTCTTTCGCAATGAGTCATTGTAAATGGTTAAATTCATGAAAGGTTTCTTTCGTTGCCCAATTTACTAGAAAGTTATCTTTGCTGATTGTACATCTTAGCAAGGCAAATATTGTTATTTGGCATGAGTTCGTCTGTAAGGAAACGGAAGTTTAAATTGAACTGTATTGACTGAAAAAGTAAATGGTCACCAGAATAGCAAAACTGTGACAAGACGATTAATATTACCTTCCAAAAATTATCCAAACCAATCTAGACATAGAAACATTCATACCCTAAGCACTTGACTACTTCCCTTACTGTAGGGACAATAAATTTGTAAAGATAAGAAACTAGGGTTTGTCCCTAAGGTTCTTAAAAGAAGAAACCCTAGGCCTGACATACATCAGCTTAAAGGATCTAAACAGATTATTCCAAAACCAGGACTTGCGCAACAAGTATGAAATCATTTAGTCTTGTGATTGATTCACAAGGAGAAAGGGTAAAAACCCTCATCAAGGATGGCAGATCCCTACGCAAGCTATCTTGCAAAAAGACGTATTTTTGGATATCCTTCTAAATAAGGAAGGTTGTAAACCGGAAACTAGCATATCTAAGGAACTTTAGGGTTAACCAAGTTGGGTATGCCCTACACCGGAATGTAAAAGATCTTGCCAATTTACAAGACACCTTGGGAACGAGTGCTGATACACTCAAAAAGGAAAGAACACTTCCTTAGCAGTTTGCCATACAACTGGGTTGATTAATGGAAATTTTTGTGCTTGCTAGAGATTTTAGGGCTCTGTTTTATGAATTACAAATTAAATGAGTACCTATACTTCAGGTTAAAGGCCTGAAGGGAGAGGTAGATTCAGTTACCCCCGACTGCCTGCCTGACCCTAACCAAGGGGGTTGTTGACCGCGTCGGGAACGTGGACCGAACCCGCCGCGAGAGGTCTCTCCGTTGAGTTCTACTTGGAGCAGGAGGACGCTTGGGTGCCAGGGGGGCTCTGGCCGTAAATCCCTCGCCTCCCGGGTCCTGCACAAGAGGCTAACGTGACTCGGGATTGGATCTCGAGGCCCGCATACCAGTTGGCGAGCGGAAGCTTGGTATAGTGATCCCTGGGAATCACTGGATAGCCTTCGGGCAGATTATGGACAAGCCTACGGGCGAAACTCCTTGTATTTCAAAGATAAAATGATGAAATGTTAAAAGAACTTGCTTGATATTGCTTTTCTATGTCACGTGATAAGATTACGTGAAGGAACCAGTGCTTAACAGGGTTAATTAAAGAAGCTGATTGTTATATGTCAAATTAATGTGTTAGATAATTACATAACTAAAACAAACCGAGGAAAGTGCGGAGGATGGGCCATGGGTCCGTCCTACGGTTGGGTGGTCCCGGTTAGCTGGGAACTTTTCTCAAAAATCTCGAAGAACAGCGAGATGATCATCATCATCAAAACAAATAACGAGAACGATGACCTAGAGTTACGTCTTACTCGATTTACGCTGTTTTAGGGGAACGGAACGGGACTATGCCTTATGGAAGAGAGGTTGATCCTTGCATCCCTCTCGTTTCCCATTCTCCTTGAACCAAGTGCAGCGTGAATCCGCTTCGGACCTGGCATTTCTGCGTAAAGTAGTTCGCTCGGGTCTGACGCTAGTTGCTGTTAGCTAATGACCAATCAGGAAAACCCTAATCCTAAGTGGGGAACGGCCAGGATACTTCCGCTACGTGGCAGACGCGAGAAGACCTAGATCGCAAAACCCATAACATTCCATGGGAGTGCCGGGCGGAGTTTTCTAGACATCCTTTCCGATGGACTGCTAAGACGTGTCCTAGAAGATACTAACGGACACGTTACAAGTTGGTATCAGAGCCGACCAACAACGAAATTGTTTTTATAAAATTAAGTAAAGAAATTGTTGCTGTCCAAACATTTTCTCATCTTCAATGTTGTCTTGCAGAACTATGAAGCGTAGAACAAGTTTTTGGTATTTCGGGTCATGTTTATGACTGCAATGCATTCTCCGCTTTATAGACAAAGAATTGGGATGATGAACATCCTGGAGCAGATTTATAATCCATCACCTTTATACATAGAACGAAGATGGACGAGGTCTTCAGGAATCTACTATATAGCCGCCCACCGGTTTGCTTATCTACAGACCAACCTAAAGAGGATCAAGTGGTTGGAAGACTTGAAAGTTGTGAAGCTGTTCATTTTTGTGGAAGCTCACGTAAATTCGACTTTACATATTCAAGGTCGGAGGGTTGAAATGAGCTCATATGTATATGAGGAAGTAACCCGTGTAATCCCAGCCGACAGGATTAAAGTGTTGGGCCGCCATGAGAAGTATGGATTCCAACGGAAAGGGTATCCTGAACTTTCAATGAACTATCGATTCCTAAAGATCCATGACCCAAAACCCTACTATTACACAATTCTTGTAGATAAATGCAATACAATATTGTTCTCCCCAAACTGAATGTAATAATTGGATTATCATTATATGAAACGTTGTATAAAGCTATGCCCATGTAAATACAAATAAAGACTTCTTTTTATCAATATCTGGCTGTGCATAAGAGTTGTTAAAAAGTTAAGTAGCTACATTGTTTTTGAGATAGTTGAACTAAAAATGAAAGATAAGCTAACGTCGATTATCATATAATAACGTCAAGAAAACTTTTAACCAGGCATAACCCCAGGTACAGGCTCCAAATTCGCCTCCTACATCAAGTACTGCTATGACCCAGGAGAAGAAGTTCCTCCTCAAGCAGATAAAGCCACCCGAGTTTGACGGGAGAGGCAGATTCGTCCAGGCTGATGCTGAAATTTGGATTGAATCCATGGAGGATTACTTTGAAGAAGCTGGTACTGCACCTACCAATCAGGCCATGCTCGCCAAGTTAAAACTCACTGGCGAAGCCAGACTTTGGTGGAAGCAATGGTGGAGGGATCAAGGGATTTCAGAGGGGTCCGTTACCTGGGAGAAGTTGAAAAAAGCCGTGCAGGGAAGATATTTACCACCTGCATATCGTACTCAGAAAATGAATGAGTTCTACGAGCTAAAACAGTTAGGACTCACCCTTGACGCATAGTACTCTAAATTCATCTCACTTTTAAAGTATGCGCCATAGATGGACATGACGCAGCAGGTGTCCAAATTTTGTGCGGGCTTAAATCCACCCGTAAATACCCGTCTCGAATCTATGCGTCCATCAGATCTTCAGGACGCACTCATTCGAGCGGCGCCTATAATTCAGGAGGTGCAAGCTAGACCAAGGGGTAACAAAACTTGGTCCTATAGTGACCCGACCAGAGGAGCATTCAGACCTCAAATGAAGAGAGTTCAAGGTCACAATCAGGGACAAAGGAAGAAAGCAAGGACAAATAACATCAACAACTTTGTTCCTACTCAAAGTAACGACTGAAACCTCCGTTGTTTCCACTGCAATGAACCCGGTCACTTCAAGAGGCAATGTCCCAAGCTCAGCGGAGGACATCGTCAAACGCCTTTCCAAGGTGCAGGCCGCGGTCAAGGAGCCGCCACCCGTGGAAGAGGAAGAACTGCCTGCATTGCCAATAGGCAAAGATGCGAAGAAGAAGAAGGGGAAGATCCGACTATGGAAGCAGAATTCGAAAGAGCAACAGTCCATGCCGCTTTACACAAGAAAGGGCCGAATCGCCAGTTCTCGGTGATTCAGACACCGTTGGACTATCAAGGTAAAGGTTTCAAAACCTTGATTGATTGTGGCAGTACACATTCCTTTATCTCACCAGCATGTGCAAAAAGATTAGGAATAGCTACAGTAGAAGCCCCTACCCTGCTTGTGGAATTGGCAAACGGTCGTGAGGTAACTTGTACCAAGCAAACTGCTAAGGTGGAATTCTTTCTGGGAGGAAAGAAGACTTCAGCCAAATTCAGAGTCATGAATTTAGGTATCCATGAGTGTCTACTCGGGATGGATTGGCTTAAGCCTAATGACGCCCACATTCATTGTGGAAAGGGTCAAGTTTCCTTTCGAAACTCTGAAAGGGAATTTGTCACAACTCAAGGTGAGGCAGGAGTGCCAAGAATCCAATTAGCCAAAGTATCTCGGATCATAAAAGGAGTCAGAAAAGGATTACCCGTTTACCTGATCAAACTCAACAAGTTAGATCAAAAGCAAGAGTCTCATGAAGGACCTTCTTGGCTAAAGGAATACGCTGACGTATTCCCTGAGGAATTGACTGAACTTCCGCCTCAAAGAGAAGTAGATCATGAGATTAGGCTAGTGCCTGGAGCTGCACC
The DNA here is from genome assembly GCF_053477565.2 of Lygodium microphyllum. NCBI lineage: Eukaryota > Viridiplantae > Streptophyta > Polypodiopsida > Schizaeales > Lygodiaceae > Lygodium > Lygodium microphyllum. The sequence goes on along the minus strand of NC_141162.1, from coordinate 127,107,942 downwards.
AATTGCAAAGAGACCTTATAGAATGTCCATACCGAAAGAAATTGAGTTGAAGGAACAACTCAAGCAACTGTTAGATCAGGGTTACATCCGCACTAGCAACTCACCGTGGGGAGCTCCAGTACTATTCCAAAAAAAGAAAGATGGGACACTTCGACTATGTATTGATTACCGAGGGTTGAATCAATCAACAGTCAAGAACAAGTATCCTATTCCTAGAATAGATGAGCTTCTTGATCATCTTCAAGGTGCAAAGATCTTCTCCAAGATTGATCTCAGGTCAGGTTACTATCAGATAAAGATCAAGGAGGAAGATATTTCAAAGACGGCCTTCAATACAAGATATGGGCACTTTGAGTTCCTGGTTATGTCATTCGGGCTTACAAATGCACCTGCCACCTTCAATAGATTAATGTAGGATATTTTTAGACCATATCTTGATGATTTCGTGCTTGTCTTCTTCGATGACACTTTAGTCTATTCCAAACAGGAAGAAGATCATGAACCTCAACTTCGGATTGTCCTTGAGACAATGAGGTCTCATAAGCTGTATGCAAAAATGAAGAAGTGTGCATTCTTCAAGCGTCAGATTGAATATCTGGGATTCATAGTATCATCAGAAGGAATATCAGTTGACCCAACCAAGGTCAGAGATGTGCTTGAATGGCCAATACCAGTATCCATCAAAGAAATACGTAGCTTTCTTGGATTGACAGGATGGTATAGAGTCTTCATCAAAAACTATGCTTTGATTGTAGCACCTCTTACAGACTTACTAAAGAAGCGATCTTCCATTACATGGTCAACTTCCGAACAAATAGCTTCGACAAATTGAAGCAAAGTTTGGTATCAGCACCTATTCTAAAACTTCCTGACCTCAATAACGAGTTCGAGGTAGTAACTGATGCTAGCATTCTTGCCTTGGGGTGTGTACTTATGCAGGAAGGTCATCCAGTAGCATACTCTTCAAGGAAATTGAAGAGTCATGAAAAGAATTATGCCACGCATGATCTGGAATTACTAGTTGTCATCCATGCTCTAAAGCTTTGGAGACACTACCTGTTGGGTAACAAGTTTACTCTAGTAACCAATCATAAGAGTCTCAAATGGATTTTTACCCAGAACGAGCTCAACATGAGGCAACGTCGGTGGATTGAAGTATTGGAGGAATATGATTTTGAAATCAAGTACCGACCAGGGAAGGAGAATGTAGTTGCCGATGCACTCAATCGCAAGGCATTCCTAAATCCCCTAATCTTGCAGAATCCATCAACGGCCAGATCTCTGGCTACAAAGGTATCTATGCCAAACAACCCTATACTTGAACTAGCTAGAGAGGAAGCATGCCATGATTTGGCCTACCAAACAATGATAAATGAAATATCTACCAACGAGCAGAATCAGAAGTTGCAAGCTAAGTATCAGGAATTTTCCATTGATAATGGACTTGTCTACTACAAAACAAGGCTGTGTATACTAGCAAGCCAGTCACTTAAGCAGAAGATATTATGGGAAGCTCATGATTCTCCTTTCGCAGGACATCCTGGCTATGCTAAGACTCTTAATGCAGTTAGGAAGAGCTACCATTGGGAGAGGCTTAAAGGTGACGTTCTCAAGTATGTCACTGAGTGTTTGTCTTGCCAACGTATCAAAGCCGAACATGTCATGATGCTAGGGAAACTACAACCGCTTGACATTCCCCAAATGAAATGGGAATTCATCAGTATGGATTTTGTTGTGGGCTTACCCCAAGTCCAAGGAGGATACAATTTCATTATGGTTGTGGTTGACATGCTTACCAAGGTTGCACACCTGATTCCAGTAAAGACAAATTATAAAGCCTCCGAAATTGCGAGATTGTTTATCAAGGAGATATTCAAGCTACATGGGTTACGTAGAAGAATCATTAGTGATCGAGATTCTCTCTTCACATCACACTTCCGGTGAGCTATCTTTGAAGCTATTGGGACTCAACTCTCTTTTAGCACCGCCTACCATCCCCAAACGGATGGCCAAACAGAGCGAGTAAATCAAGTCATCGAGGATATGCTTAGGGCATACTACTGTCGAGAGCCGAAGAGGTGGATTCAATTCTTGCCTTTGGTTGAATTTGCCTACAATGCTTCTTACCAGCAAAGCATTCAAATGACCCCTTTCCAGGCATTGTATGGTCATGATTGTCGAAGTCCCCTAAACTTTTCTGATCCAACCCTAAGAGTTGAAGCTTCAAGACAAATGTTGGAGGACATGGATGATCAAATAAAGTCAATAAGACAAGACATACAAGCGGCCAAGGATAGACAAAAGGCATACGCAGATTTGAAACGTCAAGATAGAGTCTTCAAAGAAGGAGACATGGTCTTCATTTGTGTACGCCCTAAAAAGAGTTCTCTATCCCTAGGAGAATGCAAGAAGCTAAGTCCAAGGTATTGTGGGCCGTACAAAATCCTCAAATGCCTAGGACCCAATGCTTATAGATTGCAACTCCCAGAGAACCTAAAGGTTCACAATGTATTCCATATCAGTCTATTGAAAAAATATATACCCAACCCTAATCATGTACTTGATGACCAACAAATTGTAATGCCTAGTTAAGGAGTCCTTGAACTAAGGCCGGATAGGATCTTAGATGTTAGGAAAAGACAATTAAGATCTAGAACCTTGAGAGAATGCCTCGTCCAGTGGAAAGATTATCTCGAAGAGGATGCCACTTGGATAGATGAAATCTCTCTCAACCATCAATATCCCCAGTTTATCTCGAGATGAGGACATCTCGATTCCTCCAAGGGGAAGAGAATGTAATATTCCGATTCGCTAATAGAAGCACGCGCGTGAACTGCCTCAAAATGAATATGAATTTGGATAAATGAATTTTTTTTTATTCCCCCCTTATCCCTCCAGCCGACTGACGAGCTGGAGGGGGAGGGGAATAGAAGGATTGAGTAAGCTCCTTGGTGGAGCCTGGAGCGAGGGTGGGGGAACATGCGTGATGACACGCAGGGGAGGGAAGATCCCCCTCCCCTCCACTATTTAAACAAGGAGGGCCAAAATGACGTCGGGACGAGGGAAAGGAGAGAGTCATGTACTGCTGTGAGAAAGGAGAGAGTGGTGTATGGCTGTGAGGAGGGAGGAGGTGTTGTATAAAGCCGCTATTTCCAGGCAGAGTGCCACCTCTCTCTCCCTTTGATCATCGATTGCGCCAGGCCATGGAGGTGAGGAGCCGAAGGGCTTTGATCTACTACGCAAGCTACCAACATTTGAAGCCGTCGTGACTCTGTTGAAGAGTGTCGTGAAGGGAGAGGGACAAAAACTGGCCGCCATCAAGCATCGTCAAATCGTCTTCTTCCTCCACGTGGTGGATTCAGTGGGCCAGAGAAGCTTCCAAGAAGCTTCTTAGGAAGCTTCTAAGGGCCTTGGGAAGGCCCCCTTCTTATGGGCTTCCATAAGCCCTTCCAAGTGGGTTTTATAATCCCCCCCCGCCGGGATTTAAGCCCCCATTTCTAGGGGTTCCACCTAACCCCCTTTCCTACTGAGATTCCCCTTCAAAGTTCGTTTTAACCCCAGGTTTCAATCCCTCTAAACTCCCTTTTTCCCCCGGTTTTAATCCCCCCTAAGCCCCTTCCCCCCCCCCCCCCCCTCGGGTTTTAAAAACCTTTAAACCCCATTTTACCCTTGTGCTAAAACCCCTTACTTTCACCTTGAAGTCACTCCCCCTAAAAGCATGAAGACCTTAAGGGTCTTATTACTTTTTCCCCCTGTGTCTTATTCCCCTAAGCCTTACCACCCCCTTATAACCCTTTTTAACCCTTTTTCAACCCCCCTCATAACTCTTTTCTTTTTTTTCCCACAACTCCCTAAGCTTTCCTCTTAATCCCCCGTATTCCCCTTATTATTTTTCCCCCCCTGAACCTAAAAATCTTAACAGGGTTAATTAAATAAGCTGATTGTTATATGTCAAATTAATGTGTTAGATAATTACATAACTAAAACAAACCGAGGAAAGTGCGGAGGATGGGCCATGGGTCCGTCGTACGGTTGGGTGATCCCGGTTAGCTGGGAACTTTTCTCAAAAATCTCGAAGAACAACGAGATGATCATCATCATCAAAACAAATAACGAGAACGATGACCTAGAGTTACGTCTTACTCGATTTACGCTGTTTTAGGGGAATGGAATGGGACTATGCCTTATGGAAGAGAGGTTGATCCTTGCATCCCTCTCGTTTCCCATTCTCCTTGAACCAAGTGCAGCGTGAATCCGCTTCGGACCTGGTGTTTCTGCGTAAAGTAGTTCGCTCGGATCTGACGCTAGTTGCTGTTAGCTAATGACCAATCAGGAAAACCCTAACTCCGGTCGATCCTAAGTGGGGAACGGCCAGGATACTTCCGCTACGTGGCAGACACGGGAAGATCTAGATCGCAAAACCCGTAACATTCCATGGGAGTGCCGGGCGGAGTTTTCTAGACATCCTTTCCAATGGACTGCTAAGACGTGTCCTGGAAAATACTAACGGACACGTTATAGCCATCTAGCTTAATAATGTTGGGATATGGTAGATGGGGTATTTATAAGGATTTAGGGAGATAGAGTCTAGGGTCTAGGTTTTTAGATTTAAGGAGTCTAGGATTTAAGGTTTAGGGTTTGGAATCGGGGTAAAGTTTTAGCTTTTGGGATCTAATGCTTTGTATAAAGGATCAAGTGTTTAAGGTATTTGGTAAATGGTTGAGGGTTTAGGGTTTACAACTAAGGATTTAGGATTTAGGACTTAGGGTGTACGGCCATGTTGGATTAGTCTAGGAAGAGATGTGATAGTGTGACATGAGTATATAGGTGCATGTAAAATTGTGTTTTCACATTTAGTCTAGGAAGAGATGTGATAGTGTGACATGAGTATATAGGTCTCTGCAGAAATGGGTTTTTTCTATGTCATAGTGAGCATGGCATTTCACATGGTTTTAAATGGTGTGAGATTCCTACTTAACACAAATTTTGACATGAACTTAAATGTAGTTCATATTGCAGACAAGTACACACTACTGTTAATGTGTAAACTTTGTTGTGCAAAGTGTACATTATTGTAGGCTCTCTAGTGGATAAGAGGAGAGGACAAATAAGAGGAAAAATCCACAAAACATCAAAGGTATAGGTGCCTATATTTCTTTTGATGTTTGGTTGGATTTCTAGTATTCATTGTTGTTGATTTGTTATTGTGTTGATTGAGTGGGTAAGGGTGTATATTTGAGCCATTGCTTTGGCATCATTAGGATATTCTAGGGACTAGCATGAGGGTGTGTTGAGTGTATGCATTGCTAATGCATATGCACATATCGTATGCATTGCCTATGTGTGTAATCTATGTATATATAGACCATATGCGTATACACTATACATAGTCTATGCGTATGTGTTTGAGTATGGGATGTGTTTGTTTAGCCTACATAGGACAGCCTATGTGTGGCATATGTGTAGCTTATCCATGGCTTATGCATCTCCTATGTGTAGCCTATGCATGGCCTACATAGCGCCTATCCTATCCATGGCATGTGCATAGTCTATGCATAGCCCATGCAAGGCTATACATGGGCTATGCATAGCCTATGAATGCGCTATAGTGTATGTGTTTCTTATGTGTGTAGCATATCTATATTTGGTGTATATGCATATACACTATGTCTGTAGCATATGCCTATGTCCATACATGAATGCAATGTCACTAATTATGATGTGATGTGCTTTTGTAGATGTATTTGATCTTTTGTTGCAAATGTTGATGTGGATGGGATTATCATCTCAAAATCATAGCCCTCACATTAAGACAAAGAATGCAACTCATGAGAGATTCATGACATTTGTGAATGCATTTTTGGAGCATCCCCCTTTCGTAACAACTGAGCTCTATGAGTTTATCACTAGCTACGCACCATAAACAGCCTCAAAATCCCTAGCTAGAGTTGCATCCATGTCTCCATCATATGAGAAGTCCCAAAAAAGTAGTAGCCATGGATGCAAGTGTAGAAGAAAAGACGGTGGTAGGACATTCGTAGGAATCTATTCTACTGGGAGTGATCATAGCCCCTCTCCATCACAATGTAATATTTCTACCGAAAATATATATTAAGGCCATGTGAATTCTCGGCAAAAGATAATGTCAGCATTGGATCCCGGACGGTACGAGCTTAAATGCGATGTAGAATTATCTCTTTTGGCAAAAAACCGGGACTACGAAACCGCATATGTCGCATGAATCCCCTCTTGGGAAGAGGTCATGGGGATAATAATATTTGATTTGGATAATTAATAGGATAGTGGCCAATTTTTTTATTCCCCTTACCCCCCATCCGATAGTTGTGCTGGAGGGGAGGGGAATAGCATGTATGGGAAAGCTCCTTGTTGGAGCTTGCTCAAGGAGGGAAAACATGCACTATGCCATGCAGGGGAGGGAGGATCCCCTCCCCTCACCTATTTAAGGATGGTGGAAGAATTGGGGGGATGGCCGCTGCTGGAAAGCTCGAGGAGGGAGTGAAGAGTAGATTGATGTTGCTGTGTGGTTGAAGGGAGAGAAAGAGCCGAGACGCTGTGCAAGAGTGAGAGAGGTGGTTGCCGTTGCCATAGAGCAAGGGAGGGATGCCGTAAAGCCAGACAAGATGCCACCCAATCACCAATTGCAGCTGCCGCTGCAGTCTAATTCACCCTGCCCACATCGCCGTTAGCAACCGAGAAGGGAAGTGTTGGTGTGGTGAGAGAAGGAGGGTCTGACTGTCGACGTGCCGTGAAGGAGTATAGTCATGAAGGAGGGGAAGACTGTCGACGCCGTCGTGAGAGGGAGAGGAGGAGCCAACACATGTCGCTGCCACCAGTCAAAGTCTACGTGCTTTTTTAGAAGCTTTAGAAGCTTCTAAGGGGGGGGCTCTATAAGCCCCCTTTTCCCCCCTGATTTGCCATTGAAGGGCCCCCCCCCCGCTCTGCAAAAAAATTCATTCTTTAGCCCTTTCATACCCTTTTTGAAAAGCCTCCTTTCCGTGCTTTAAAGAAGCCTTACCAACGAAAGACTTTAACCCCCCCCCCCCACAAATTCTTCTTTCGGGCTTCCTCCTAGCCTTGATCATGTGGGCTTACTAAAACACCCTCCTGCCCCGGGAATCTAAAGCCCCTTTGTGTGCCCCTTTCATACCCTTTGTTTTTCCCTCCTCCTCAGGATTCTTCAACCCAATTTCGCGTGAATTCCACCTAAATCCCTTCCCGCAATTCACTAAGGGTGTATGCATAAGAAGAAGACAAACAAGATCGTAGTTCTGCACCCAAGGCGAAAAGGCTGAATTTGAAATTGCTCCTAAGAAAGCACAAGGCGCCGCCGCAGGAGGATCGTCTCCTAACATCCACGTGGATATCGCACCCTAAGTCCAGGTTTTCCTTCCTAATTTTTATTTTACATTGTTATAATTTTATGTGTGTGGATGATTTTGGGAGATAGGATGCACTTTCCGTCTTAAATACTTTGGTTAATTTAAAAGAATTAGCTTACGATGGACAAGTTTGGTCATTAGTAATTTCAATAAAACGAACAAAATAAAGTGAGCAAAAAATTGATATGCATTTCTAGCAAGTAGCTTTTGTGCATTTCAATGAATTGAACTTAGATTAATGTCCATATTTACAAAACGAAATTAAGATAGTGCACTCCGTTTAGGCATGGGAGTATAAACTGCATGTCACATTATTAGGACATATCTTCTTTGCAATGAGTCATTATGGAAAGTGCTAATAATCCATAGGAAATTACAAGGTATGAAATGATTCTTAAGTTGCACAACTCTAGTCATTTGGTATAAATATCGTTTTTCAACTGCATAATTATTAGAAAAAGGTTGCATGATTTAGCATGAATCTTGTTTGATGATTAATTGGAATTAGGCTATAACCTAACCTATGCTTAATCTTAAATCGAAAATTTAGGGTTTGAAAATCAACTTACGCGTTAGACAATGAGTCATGTGGTTATGAAAATGATAGCGTAGTTATCTTCAAAAATAGACAGGTTAAATTGGCATAAACCTAAACACCTAAAAACCGCGGAGTAATCGTTTAGAAAAGGGTTAATTCAATGCAACGTATCCCAAGGAACTGACTAGGGTTAGCATGGTAAATACATTTACCTAGTCGCACGTATTGCTAAAACTAAAACTCCGATACCCTAAAGACTAGCCCACATTCACGTAATGTAGGGACAGTAGGGCATACTTGCAAGAAAAGATTTGGGGTTTTCCCACGAATCTCTTGCTAAAAAAAAGAAGATGAAACTCGAAACCCTAGGACCGACAATGTCGACCTAATGCAACCAGGAACGGGTTATTATATCTAATCATGACACCGTGATTAGAAGACACACTTGTGCAACAAGTGCAGAGTCGTATGATCTTGTGATTGGATCACAAGGGAATGGCCAATTCTCGGAATGAGGTTGGCAGATTCTTACACAAGTTATCTTGCAAGAGGATGAATAGTCGTCCTAATATAGTATCTTTCTGGGGTAAAGATAATTGCTTGGAAGCAAAGGACAAGCCAATAAATTGGAATAACATATGAACTTAAGGTATTGGTCAAGTTGGGTTAATAGGATACGCCCTAACCCATGATATAAGGGATCTTGCCAAGCCATAGTTCATCCCGGATCGAGTGCTGAATGCACTCGGAAAGAAGGATTCTCTCCTTAGCAGTTGGCCAAAAATAACGACCAATGGAATTTTTTTGTGCTTGTAATAGCATTAAGAGCACTGTTTTGATTTGTTTGCTCAAAGAATTAAAGGATAAATGGATATCTAATGCTTCAGGTTAAAGGCCTGAAGGGAGACGCAGCTTCAGTTACCCTCGACTGCCTGCCTGACCCTAACCAAAGGGGTTGTTAACCGCATCGGGAAGGTGGATCGAACCCCCCGTGAGAGGTCTCTCCGTTAAGCGGTACTTAGAGCAGGAGGACGCTTGGGTGCCAGGGGGGATCTGGATGTAAATCCCTCACCTTTCGGGCCCTGCACAAGAGGCTAACGTGACTCAGGATTGGATCTCGCCACATACTAGTCTATGGGCGAAATCTTGGATTAGTGATCCTTGTGGATTGCTGGATAGCCTTTGGACGGATTGAGGATAAGCCTATAGGCTGGACTTTATATATTTCCAAGATAAATATGATAACCTATTAACAAGGAACTTGTCTGACATTGCTTTTCTATGTCAAGTGATATGATTACGTGAAGAAACCAATGCCTAATAGGTTAATTAAGGAAGCTAGTTGATACATGTCCAACTAAATGTGTTAGGTAATTAAATAACTAAAACAACCTGAGGAAAGTGCGGAGGATGTGGCCATAGGTCCGTCCTACGGATGGGTGGTCCCTATTGGTTGGGAACTTTTCTCAAAATCAAGATGGACAGTGGGAAGATCGTTCAAAGAACACGAACAACAAGAGCGTTGACCTAGAGTTATAACCGATCCTGATTTACGTTGTTTTAGGGGAACGGAATGGGACTATGCCTTATGGCGGAGAAGTTGAGCTCCACATCCCTCTCGTTTCCCATTCACCTTGAACCAAGTGCAACTTGAATCCGCTTCAGACCTGGCATTTCTGTGTAAAGTAGTTCGCTTGGGTTCGACACTAGTTGTCGTTAGGAAATGACCAATAGGGAAAACCCTAATTCAAGTCGGTCCTAAGTGGGAACGACCAGAATACTTCCACTATGTGGCATACACGGAGAGTCCTAGATTGCAAACCCCGTAACATTCCATGGGAGTGCTGAATGAAGCTTTCTAGACAAGCTTTCCGATGGACTGCTAAGACATGACTTGAAGATAATAGGTGGACACGTTACAATTGGTATCAGAGTGAACCAACGAAGGATTTGTTTTTATGAAATCTTAATAAAATAAAGTAAAGCAAATGTTCCTGTCCAAACATTTCCTTACTTTCAATGCTTTCTTGCAGAACTATGAAGCATGGAACATGTTCTTGGTATTTCGAGTCATGTTTATGACTGTGATGCATTCCCCGCATTATCAACAAAGGATTGAGATGATGAACATCCTAGAACGTATCTATAATCCATTTCCTTTGTACATGGAATGAAGATGGATGGGTACCTTAGGAATCTATTATATAGTTGCCCACCGGTTTGCATACCTACAGACCAACATAAAGAGGATCAAGTGGTTGGAAGATCTAAAAGTCGTGAAGCTGTTCATTTTTGTGGAAGCTCACGTAAATTCAAATTTACATATTCGAGGTCGGAGGGTCGAACTAAACTCATATGTATATGAGGAAGTGATTCGTGTAATCCCCGCCGACAGGATTAAAGTATTGGGGCGCCATGAGAAGAATGGGTTCCAAAGGAAAGGATACCTTGAACTTCCAATGACTTACCGATTCTTGAAGATCCATGACCCAAAACCATACTATTATACAATTCTTGTAGATAAATGTAAAAAAACATTATTCTCCCCAAACTAAATGTAAACTGTTAGCTTATCATCCCAATACATGTTGTATTCCGAAAGGGCTATGCCCATATAAATATAAATAAGACTTCTTTTTATCAATGTCTGATTGTGCATGGGAATTGATAAAAAGTTAAGTGGTTAGATTACTTGGTTGATAGCTGAAATGGAGATGAAATATAAATCACAGCGTTTAACGAGTAATAATGTTAAGAAATCTTTGTCCAGGCACAACCCTAGGTACCGAATCCTAGTTCGCCTCCTACATCAAGTACTGCTGTAATCCAGGAGAAGAAGTTTCTTCTCAAACAGATTAAGCCACCCGAATTTGACGGGAGAGGTGGATCCATCCAAGCTGATGCTGAAATTTGGATTGAATCCATGGAAGATTACTTTAAAGCAACCAGTACTGCACCCACCAATCAGGCTATGCTCGCCAAGCTGAAGCTCACCGGTGAGGCCAGGCTTTGGTGGAAGCAATGGTGCAAGGATCAAGGGATTGCGGAAGGATCTGTTACCTGGGAGAAGCTAAAGAAAGCTATAAAGGGAAGATACTTACCACCTGCGTATCGCACGCAGAAAATGAATGAGTTCTACGAGCTAAAACAGCTGGGGCTTACTCTTGATGCATACTACTCTAAATTCGTCTCACTTCTAAAGTATGCGCCACAGATGGACATGACACAGCAGGTGTCAAAATTTTGTGATGGTTTAAACCCACCAGTGAATACCCATCTCGAATCGATGCGCCCATCAGATCTTCAAGACGCACTCATTCGAGCTGCCCCTATAATTCAAGAGGTGCAGGCTAGACCAAGAGGTAACAAAACTTGGTCTTATAATGATCCAAACATAGGAACATTCAGGCCTCAGATGAAGAGAGTTCATGGTCAGAATCAGGGACAAAGAAAGAAAGCAAGGACTAATAACATCAACAACTTTGTCCCTACTCAAAGCAATGGCCAAAACCTCCGTTGTTTCCACTGCAACGAGCCCGGTCATTTTAAGAGGCAATGTCCCAAGCTTGGAGGAGGACATCGCCAAGCACCTTTCTAAGGAAGGCTGTGGTCAGGGAGCTGCTACCTGAGGCAGAGAAAGAACTGCCTGCGTTGCCAATAGGCAAATATGCAAAGAAGAAGAAGATTCGACCATGGAAGCTGAATTTGAAAGGGCGACAGTCCATGCCGCTCTACACAAGAAAGGCCCGAATCACCAGTTCTCGGTGATTCAGACACCGTCGGACTATCAAGGTAAAAGTTTCAAGACCTTCATTGATTGTGGCAGTACACATTCCTTTATCTCACCAGCTTGTGCGAAAAGATTAGGAATAGCCACAGTAGAAGCACCTATCTTGCTTGTGGAATTGGCAAATGGTCGTGAGGTTACTTGTACCAGGCAAATCGCTAAGGTAAAATTCTTTCTGGGAGGAAAGACGACTTCGGTCAAATTCAGAGTCATGAGCCTAGGTATCCATGAGTGTCTACTCAGAATGGATTGGCTTAAACCTAATGACACCCACATTCATTGTGAAAAGGGACAAGTTTCCTTTCGAAACTATGAAAGAGAATTAGTCACAACTCAAGGAGAGACTGGAAATCCAAAAATTCCATTGGCCAAAGCATCTCGGATTATAAAGGGAGTCAGAAAAGGACTACCTGTCTACTTAATTAAGCTCAACAAGTTAGATCAAAAGTAGGAGTCTACTGAAGGACCCTCATGGCTAAAGGAATACGCGGATGTATTTCCTGAAGAGTTGACAGAACTCCTGCCTCAAAGATAAGTGGATCATGAGATCAAGCTAGTACCAGGAGCTCCGCCAATTGCAAAAAGACCTTATAGAATGTCCATACCAGAAGCAATTGAGCTGAAGGAACAACTCAAGCAACTGCTAGATCAGGGCTACATCCATCCTAGTAGTCCACCATGGGGAGCTTCAGTACAGTTCCAGAAAAAGAAAGATGGAACACTTCGACTATGTATTGATTACAGAGGGTTGAATAAATCAACTGTCAAAAACAAGTACCCTATTCCTAGAATAGATGAGCTTCTTGGTTGTCTTCAGGGTACGAAGATCTTCTCCAAAATTGATCTCAAGTCGGGTTACTATCAGATAAGGATCAAGGAAGAAGATATCCCCAAGACGGCCTTCAATACAAGATATGGACACTTTGAGTTCCTAGTTATGTCATTCGGGCTTATGAATGCACCTGCCACCTTCAACAGGTTAATGCAGGATATTTTTAGGCCATATCTTGATGACTTCATGCTCGTCTTCTTCGACGACACTTTAGTCTATTCTAAACAGGAAGAAGATCATGAACCCCAACTTTGGATTGTCCTTGAGACAATGAGGTCACATAAGTTGTATGCTAAGATGAGGAAGTGTGCATTCTTCAAACGTCAGATTGAATATCTGGGATTCATAGTATCAGTGGAAGGAATCTCAGTGGACCTAGCCAAGGTCAGAGATGTGCTAGAATGGCCAATACCAACATCTGTCAAAGAAATACGTAGCTTTCTTGGATTGACAGGATGGTATAGGGTCTTCATAAAAAACTACGCTTTGATTGCAGCGCCTCTGACGAATTTACTGAAGAAGCAAACATCCATTGCATGGTCAACTCCCGAACAAACCAGTTTTGATAGATTGAAGAAAAGTTTGGTATCAGCACCTATCCTAAAACTTCCAGACCTCAATAAGGAGTTCGAGGTAGTAACTGATGCTAGCACACTTGCCTTAAGATGTGTGCTCATGCAAGAAGGTCACCCAGTAGCTTACTCTTCAAGGAAACTGAAGAGTCATGAGAAGAATTATGCTACCCATGATCTGGAATTGTTAGCTGTCATCCATGCTCTAAAACTTTGGAGACACTACCTGTTGGCTAACAAGTTTACTCTAGTGATTGATCATAAGAGTCTCAAGTGGATCTTTACCCAAAACGAGCTCAACATGAGGTAACGTCGGTGGATTGAAGTACTGGAGGAGTATGACTTTGAAATCAAGTATTGACCAGGGAAAGAGAATGTAGTTGCCAATGCACTCAGTCGCAAGGCATTCCTTAACTCATTAATCTTGCAAAATCCATCAATAGCTAGGTCTCTAGCTACAAAGGTATCTATGCCAAATAATCCAATACTTGAGTTAGCTAGAGAGGAAGCATGCCATGATCTAGTCTATCAAAAGATGCTAAGGGAAATCTCTATCAAGGATCAGGACCAAAAGATGTAGGCTAAGTATCATGAATTCTCTATCAATAATGGACTTGTCTACTATAGAACGAGGCTATGTATACTGGCAAGTCAGTCACTTAAGTAGAAGATATTGTGGGAAGCTCATGATTCCCCTTTCTGAGGACAACTTGGCTATGCTAAGACTCTCAATGCAGTTAGGAAGAGCTACCATTGGGAGAGGCTTAAAGGTGACGTTCTAAAATATGCCACTGAGTGTTTGTCATGTCAACGTATCAAAGCTGAACATGTCAAAATGCCAGGGAAGTTACGACCACTTGACATTTCCCAAATGAAATGGGAATTCATCAGTATGGATTTTGTTGTTGGCCTACGCCAAGTTCAGGGAGGATACAACTCCATCATGGTCGTGGTTGACATGCTTACTAAGGTTGCACACCTTATTCCAGTAAAGACTAACTATAAAACCTCAGACATTGCAAGATTGTTTATCAAGGAGATATTCAAGCTACATGGGTTACCCAGAAGAATCATTAGTGATTGTGATTCTCTCTTCACATCACACTTCTGTAGAGCTATCTTTGAAGCCATTGGGACTCAACTCTATTTTAGCATAGCTTACCATTCCCAAATGGATGGCCAAACAGAGCGAGTCAATCAAGTCATTAAGGATATGCTTAGGGCATACTGCTGTCATGAGCCAAAAAGGTGGATTCAATACTTACCTTTGGTTGAATTTTCCTATAATGCTTCTTACCAACAAAGCATTCAGATGACCCCTTTCCAAGCATTGTATGGTCATGACTGTCGAAGTCCCCTAAACTTCTCAGATCCAACCTTGAGGGTTGAAGCTTCAAGCCAGATGTTGGAAGAGATGGATGACCAGATAAAGTCAATAAGATAGGACATCCAAGCCGCCAAGGATAGACCAAAGGCATACGCGGATTGGAAGCGTCAAGATAGAATCTTCGAAGAATGAGACATGGACTTCATTCGCGTACGCCCAAAGAAGAGTTCCCTATCCTTAGGAGATTGCAAGAAGCTAAGTCCAAGGTATTGTGGACCGTAAAAGATCCTCAAGTGCCTAGGACATAATGCTTATAGACTCCAACTCCCTGAGAACCTAAAGGTTCATAATGTATTCCATATCAGCCTATTGAAGAAGTATATACCTAATCCTAACCATGTACTTGATGACCAACAAGTTGTAATTCCTAGTCAAGGAGTCCTTGAACTAAGGCCTGACAGGATCTTAGATGTTAGGGAGAGACAACTAAGATCCAGAACCTTGAGAGAATGCCTTGTCCAGCGGAAAGATTATCCCGAAGAGGATGCCACTTGGATAGATGAAAGCACTCTCAACCACCAATATCCCCAGTTTGTCTCGAGATGAGGACATCTCGATTCCTTGAAGGGGGAGAGAATGTAATATTTCTACCAAAAATATATATTGAGGCCATGTGAATTATTTGCAAAAGATAATGCTGGCATTGGATCCCGGACGGTACGAACTTAGATGCAATGTAGGATTATCTCCTTTGGCAAAAAATCGGGACTCAAAACTGCATATGTTGCATGAATTCCCTCTCGGAAAGAGGTCATGGGGATAATAATATTTGATTTGGATAATTAATAAGATAATGGCAAATTTTTTAATTCCCCTTACCCCCCCAGCCGACAGTCGTGCTAGAGGGGAGGGGAATAGCATGTATGAGCAAGCTCCTTGCTGGAGCTTGCTCAAGGAGGGAAAACATGCACTATGCCACGCAGGGGAGGGAGGATCCCCTCCCCTCACCTATTTAAGGATGGTGGAAGGATTGGGGGGATGGCCATCGCCAGAAAGCTCGAGGAGGGAGTGAAGAGTAGATTGATGTTGCTGTGTGGTTGAAGGGAGAGAAAGAGCCGAGACGCTGTGCAAGAGTGAGAGAGGTGGTCGCCGCTGCCATAGAGCAAGGGAGGGTTGCTGTAAAGCTAGACAAGACGCCGCCCAATCACCAATTGCAACTGCCGTTGTAGTCTGATCCCCCTGCCCACATCACCGTCAACAACTGAGAAGGGAAGTGTTGGTGTGGTGAGAGAAGGAGGGTCTGACTGCCGACGTGCCGTGAAGGAGTACAGTTGTGAAGGAGGGGAAGTTTGTCGACGCCGTCGTGAGAGGGAGAGGAGGAGCCGACACGTGTTGTTGCCGCCAGTCAAAGCCCACGTGCTTTTTTAGAAGCTTTAGAGGCTTCTAAGAGGGGGCTCTATAAGCCCCCTTTCCCCCCGTGATTTGCCATTGAAGGGCCTTCAAGTGGTCCTTAAGCCCTTCCCCCCCCCCCCCCCTCTGCAAAAAATTCCTTCTTTAGCCCTTTCATACCCTTTTTGAAAAGCCTCCTTTCCGTGGCTTTAAAGAAGCCTTACCAACGAAAGACTTAAACCCCCCCCCCCCAAACGAATTCTTCTTTCGGGCTTCCTCCTAGCCCTAATCATGTGGGCTTACTAAAACACCCCTTGCCCCAGAAATCCAAAGCCCCTTCGTTTGCCCCTTTCATACCCTTTGTTTTTCCCTCCTCCTTGGGATACTTCCATCCGATTTTGCATGAATTCCACCTAAATCCCTTCCCCCAATTCACTAAGGGTGTTCGCGTAAGAAGGAGACGGACAAGATCGTACCTCTGCACCCAAGGTGAAAAGGCTGAATTCGAAATGGGTCCTAAGAAAGCACCAGGCGCCGCCGCAAGAGGATCGTCTCCTAACATCCACGTGGACATCTCACCCCAAGTCCAGGTGTTCCTTCCTAATTTTTATTTTACATTGTTATAATTTTACGTGCGTGGATGATTTTTGGAGATAGGATGCACTTTCCGTCTTAAATACTTTGGTTAATTTAAAAGAATTAGCTTACGACAGACAAGTTCAGTCATTAGCATTTTCAATAAAACGAACAAAATAAAGTGAGCAGAAAATTGATATGCATTTCTAGCAAGTAGCTTTTCTGCATTTCAATGAATTGAACTTAGATAAATGTCCATATTTACAAAACGAAATTAAGATAGTGCACTCCATTTAGGCATGGGAGTATAAACTGCGTGTCACATTATTAGGACATATCTTCTTTGCAATGAGTCATTATGGGAAGTGCTAATAATCCATAGGAAATTGCAAGGTATGAAATAATTCTTAAGTTGCACAACTCTAGTCAATTGGTATAAATATCATTTTTTAACCGCATAATTATTAGAAAAAGGCTGCATACTTTAGCATGAATCTTGTTCGATGATTAATTGGAATTAGGCTATAACCTAACCTATGCTTGATCTTAAACCGAAAATTTAGGGTTTGAAAATCAACTTACGCGTTAGACAATGAGTCATGTGGTTATGAAAATGATAGCGTAGTTATCTTCAAAAATAGACAGGTTAAATTTGCATAAACCTAAACACCTAAAAACCGCGGAGTACTTGTTTAGAAAAGGGTTAATTCAATGCAACGTATCCCAAGGAACTGACTAGGGTTAGCACGGTAAAGACATTTACCTAGTCGCACGTATTGCTAAAACTGAAATTCTGATACCCTAAAGACTAGCCCACATTCACATAATGTAGACAGTAGGACATACTTGCGAGAAAAGATCTAGGGTTTTCCTACGAATCTCTTGCTTTAAAAAAAAGATGAAACTCGAAACCCTAGGATCGACAATGTCAGCCTTATGCAACCGGGAACGGGTTGTTATATCTAATCATGACACCGTGATTAGAAGACACCTTTAATGGGTAGAATAGTCCCATAGTTGATGCGACACTTGTGCAACAAGTGCAGAGTCGTATGATCTTGTGATTGGATCACAAGGGAATGGCCACTTCTTGGAATGAGGTTGGCAAATTCTTACCAAGTTATCTTGCAAGAGGATGAATAGTCGTCCTAATATAGTTTCTTTCTAGGGTAAAGATAACTGCTTGGAAGCAAAAAAAAAGCCAATAAATTGGAATAACATATGAACTTAAGGTATTGGTCAAGTCGGGTTAATAGGATATGCCCTAACCCAGGATATAGGGGATCTTGCCAAGCCGCAATTGATCTCAGATCGAGTGTTGAATGCACTCGAAAAGAAGGATTCGCTCCTTGGCAGTTGGCCAAAAATAACGACCAATGGAATTTTTTTGTGCTTGTAATAGCATTAATAGCACTGTTTTGCTTTGTTTGCTCAAAGAATTAAAGGATAAATGGATATCTAATGCTTCAGGTTAAAGGCCTGAAGGGAGAGGCAGCTTCAGTTACCCCCGACCGCCTACCTAACCCTAACCAAGGGGATTGTTAACCGCACCGGGAAGGTGGATCGAAACCACCGGGAGAGATCTCTCCGTTAAGTGCTTCTTGAAGCAGGAGGACGCTTGGGTGCCAGGGGGGCTTTGGCCGTAAATCCCTTGCCTTCTGGGCCCTGCACAAGAGGCTAACGTGAGTCGGGACTAGATCTCGAGGCCCGCATACTAGTCTACGGGCAGAATCTTGGATTAGTGATCCCTGTGGATTGCTGGATAGCCTTCGGGCGGATTGAGGATAATCCTACGGGCTGGACTTTATGTATTTCCAAGATAAATATGATAACCTGTTAACAAGGAACTTGTTTGACATTGCTTTTCTATGTCAAGTGATATGATTATGTGAAGAAACCAGTGCCTAACAGGTTAATTAAGGAAGCTGATTGATACATGTCTAACTAAATGTGTTAGGTAATTAAATAATTAAAACAACCTGAGGAAAGTGCGGAGGATGTGACCATAGGTCCACCATAGGTGCCCCGTCCTACGGATGGGTGGTCCCGGTTGGTCGGGAACTTTTCTCAAAATCAAGATGGACAGAGGGAAGATCGTTTAAAGAACACGAACAACAAGAGTGTTGACCTAGAGTTATAATCGATCCCGATTTACGCTGTTTTAGGGAAATGGAATGGGATTATGCCTTATGGAAGAGAGGTTGAGCTTCGCATCCCTCTCGTTTCCCATTCTCCTTGAACCAAGTGCAATGTGAATCTGCTTCAGACCTGGCGTTTCTGCGTAAAGTAGTTCACTTGGGTTCGATGCTAGTTGCCGTTAGAAAATGACCAATAGGGAAAACCCCAGTCCTAAGTGGGAACGGCTGGAATACTTCCGCTACGTGGCAGAAACGAAGAGTCCTAGATCGCAAACCCCGTAACATTCCATGGGAGTGCTGGGTGAAGCTTTCTAGACATCCTTTTCGATGGACTGCTAAGACGTGTCCTGAAGATAACAAGTGGACACGTTACACACAAGCCCAATGGCATGAAGAAATACCAATTGAAGCTGAGAAGGAAGAATATAGACTACGTTTTTACTACACATTGACTAGCATGGGTGTCTTCCAAGACCATAGGGAAAAATAAATTGTGAGTTTCATGCAAAGTCTAATACATGCTAGCTATGAGATTGCTTTAGACCCTTCTCCGACCAAGCCCTTGCTAGCTTAAAGTTGTGATTTTTCTAGTGTATGGGAAGTTTTCTAATCCCATGCATTCAATGTTTATAGAACATTGCGCATGAGAAAAGGTCTAGAAAATCATTACTAATAAGAGGTCCTTAGTTAAAGCTAGAGCATTGAAATAAGAGGGCAGAACAAGGCTTGGATCCTATACCTATGTTGATTTCTACACATGGTCA
Organism: Lygodium microphyllum; assembly: GCF_053477565.2. NCBI lineage: Eukaryota > Viridiplantae > Streptophyta > Polypodiopsida > Schizaeales > Lygodiaceae > Lygodium > Lygodium microphyllum. The sequence goes on along the minus strand of NC_141162.1, from coordinate 127,088,619 downwards.
AGAGAGGGTTGAAGCGCAAACCAAGGTGGAGCATGAAATCTTTATCTCATAATAAAGAAGACACAAAAAATCCTAATGGAGCAATTTGGATCATCGGATTTTGGATTAGGAGGCTTCAATACATGGGAGACAGAGTTTGTAAGTATTAACATTTGATCTTAAGTTTTATTTGTGCTTAAATTTATCATTGGTTTTGTTGTTATTAATGTTCTTTTTTTTTTAGTTTAGCACAGTGGATTGAATTTGCACTTATCATGAGACAACCTATAAGCACCATCACAATAGGCTCAACACATGGATGCATCTACATGCAGAGAGCGTCATCATAGAACAATTGTGGCGAGAAATTATGGTTAGTAGAATATGTTGAGTTTTTCTTTGAACTTTTGAAATAGAAAATTTTAGTCATTTTTAACACTACAAGGATTTGAGCTAGTAGCGACGCCGATTAGCGACGGCGGATAGCGGCGTCGCTATTGGCGTTGCTATTTGCGTCGCAAATGGCGATGCAAATAGCGACACAAATAGCGACGCTCCACAGGGAAAAAAAGCGACCGAAACCGAGCGCGGTTTTCATTTCGCGTTTGCGGCTTGTGAGTTTTGAGAGCGAGAGCGAGGGAGAGAGCGACCGTCGTGAGAGAAGGAGAGGAAGAAGACTTGCCGCCGCCGCCGCCGCCGTTGTTCACG